>NC_139346.1:176920497-177460497 GCF_055883805.1 Amblyomma maculatum | reverse complement strand
ACACACACACACACACACACACACACACACACACACACACACACACACACACACACACACACACACACACACACACACACACACACACACACACACACACACACACACACACACACACACACACACACACACACACACACACACACACACACACACACACACACACACACATAGTGCCACCTTAAATTAGTGCGCTCTCCTCCAATGACGCAGTCTTTCGTACTATCAGCCAGAAGCAGGGCAGTCATTGCGCCAAACCGCGAAACCACAAGCGAGGAAGACCTCCATTAAGTAGAGATGCTGCATCGGCCGCTGTCAGTGTTCCCATCCAACGCGTAAAAAATAAAAGGGGCGATTCGAGCATAGCGTCGTGGCGAGGCCGGGGTCTCTGCGGAGAGCCTGTTGCGCAGATGGGCGCTGCTTTAGGCGGAATTGCTCCCGCTCTGATCCATAATAGATGGTGAACGTCCCCCACAGCGTCGTTGCGCCATACGGCCATCGCGCGCTTCACTGTGCTGAAAATGCAAGCGAACTCTTTTTCCCACGTCTCTCTCCGCACAGGTCAGGGAGGGTCAGAACTGGCCCCTGGAGAGCAACGTGTGTTTAAAGCCCGGAGCGCTTGTTATAGCCCTCATTATATGGCGTAACTTTTCTTGCTACGCATCGTTAGAGTTATAGCTAGTTTAACTGCTTGACGTCTCCTATATTATGTTTCGGCTGTCTTAATAAGGGCGTTCTCATCGCTTTTCAGCAGCCATTTTAGCTTGAATAATGATCACTTTATTTCTCTTTTCCCATACTTTGGTTTTTGTTCGTGAGTGCTACACATGCCTCGAATTGTTTTCTGCTGTGTTCATTTGGATTGCAAAGCATTTATGTAACCAGAAAAGGCAAAATCCAGATGATCCGGGCTAGATGGCTTTCAGTCAGTCCATAGCTAAATAGCACAGCGAATTGTGTTCAAAGTACACGCGTGCTTGGAATCCACACTCTTCAAAGAAAATTGGCCTTTATGCTCTCTTGGGGAAAAGAGGGGGGGGGGGGGGGCACTTTTCCACGAGTCTTTAGTAAAATAAGCAAAGTGTATGCTAGATGAGAACAGGCCCAAGTTTTGATCTTTTAGGCAGAGATTTATGGAGTTTTTTGAAGGGCGTAAAAGTGTGCAGCTATTTTGAACAGAAACGCTTTTATATATTTTTGTTTTAGCAGCACACTTTTTTTTTCTTCGTTCCAAGTAACATAAAGCATAGATGTTTTGCTACGCCACTGATGCCGGAGGATAATTTTCTTTGAGCCTGGCATGGCCACTATCGTGTGATCACCATGGCGCGTGGATTTATGACTTGTATTTAGCCATTAGCTAAGCGACCCCTAGCAATTCATTGCACCGAGTTGCAGGTCGATGTGATTTAACCAACAAATTTCCATAACGACTCACGGCGTAGTTACAAGACAAAGTTATTCACAAACAACCATAAAAAAAGATCATAGCGCCACTATAACCAGGCTGACTTGTTTCCAAACTTGCATAATAATACTTGTGACACATACAATCAACTTAAATGTATCTGAATTATTAGTATGTACTTAAAGGCTTTTGGTCACACTTAGGTGCTACTTAGACAAAATAAATGGCGTCTGTGGTAATCCTTAAAGGGGGACAATAAAGAATGGCGTAAATCGTTAACAGTCCCTTTGGAGAGTGCTTAATATTTAATGCTAAGAAAACATCAGCTTTCGTTCAAAAAAAGAATGGCTGGTAAAAGTGACACATATTACTAGGTTTACGAACTATGTCTCCATGAAAACGAATAAACGCCATGTAACTTAGTCGTTGGTACCAAAGGGCACTTAGTAACAAGATTTCACTTTTGACTTACTTTTGGTTCAGAGGAAATCCTTCCCATCGTTTTCAAATGCGCTGCTTGGTGAACACGAGAGGACAGAAGGACAGACGACGCGATCGCAAACTTGCAAGTGTTTCATTCCATACCTATGAAAAAGTTTCGTACGAATATTAAATCATATCACAGGGCTATATTCCCGCATGCATTTGATAATTTCCACATAACCGCTTACCTAGCATTTGTACTCCTAATCATTTTTATCCCGGTTTCAGCGAGCGAGACCGATGGTGAACTTTGCACATGCTCTTTGCCTGCTGTTGATATAAAAAAAAATGCTTCAAATATTTTCCTTACAATTGTCTCATTTTCTTTGGTTACTATTGCGGTTCTGTCGAACTAAGTTTCGCACCTTGGCTTGCACCGATATACAGTGCTGCGCTATATTACCAGGGTGGGGGATTTTTCTACAGCCATTATTATATTGGAGTAGCCTTGTGCGCACAAATCTGCTCGGCTGTCTGGTCTAGTTTTCTGCACGATGCTGGCATTCTGTATATGATGTCTTTTTGGCAAGATCTGAGTCTTTCACCGTGCGTGATTTCACTCTGCGTATATCACGCTGTTCTTCCTCGTATACTTTGTTTCTGTTTGTTTATTGTTGTTCTTCTTTTGACCGGGAGGGGGGGGGGGGGGGGGAGACTAAACACCGCTTTCACCTCGTGTTATTTGTCATCTTCTATAGTCCGTGCGACACTTTGTGAGCATGCGGTGACCAGCCATTCTTTTTTTACCAGCTGATAGAACGATACGTCGGACAATCGGGCAGATGTGTGAACACGAGGCTACTCTAAAATAATAATGAATGTGGAAACATTACCCTGAGAATTTAGCGGAGCATCGTAACCGATGTAAGCAAAAGGGTAAACCTCTGTTTGGCAAACTCTCTGCGAAACAGTTGGATGTGAGCTGACCGTGAACCACATATCGACCTCTTGCACAGAACTCGAACTGTTAGAAAAGAAGAGTTTACTCTATTCTAGAATGAACACATTCAATTCCATCTCTGCTTACTCCTGCGACATAACCCACTTGTCGAATGCTGAAATTTCATCTGTTTTTAGTTTTCTCGACGAATCGGCGATGCTGAATCATTTGTGATGTCATTAATGTCCAAAGATGACAAGGTAAACATTCAAAGGACCAGGAAGAATTTCTGTGTAACCACGGAGCTTCTCAGAAAGCTACATAGCTTTCCTTTGTCACCATATAATTTTGCTTGGGTGGATGCCAATCAGTAATCACTTCCTTGTCATAATATACTAAAAACGTTTCATTTTACGCATTAAAGAAGATAAAAAAGCTTGTATTTGACACATGATATTCTTCGTTGCCTATGTGCCAAAAACTCAACACAACACTTCGTTTGACGGAACATCAATAGTATGCAAGTAAAACAAACAATTCAAGGGAATTGTAGAAGCTTTTTCATGTCAACAGCAGGAAAAAAAAAAAAAGCATGTGTAAGCTTCCCATCGTTAGCGCTCATTGTAACCGAGATAGCGATCATTATATCATTGGGAGTACAAATGCGAGTTGAGCAGCAATGTGGAAAGGATCACGTGCGTAGATGGATATAGCCTCGTGATAGGACATCATCTCTGTATAAGAATTTCATAAATGTGCAATAAAACAGCAGCAAGTGCGCGCTTGTGTCGTCTGTAATTTTGTCCGATCGGGTTCCCCAAGTAGCACATTTGAAAATGACGATCAACCAACTGGCTCCCGTGTAGTCAGGTGAGCTTAGTAAAACAGGCAGGTCCGCAAATATGCATTCATCGAAGTGCTTCATAATTAATCTTAACCGGGACTTCCGTTGACATACGTTTTGTATTATATTGCAAAAAAAGAAAAAAAAACAATTTCATCGGGTTTAAAAATTTTACCCTCTCTCTGAGACAGAATCGAAGGCCCTGGACAAACGTTAGCCCATGCCCAAGTCGTCTCCGCGGAATACGACAATAAGCGAACTCGGTGCAAAAGCTAAATTAAAGTTAGGACCGCTGCTTTTCAATAAAAGTCTATCAACGAAGCATGATCCATTGCACCAATGTAAAATATGGCACATAGAAGAAGGAACAGCAGAACAACAACTGGGCTTACAGCAGTCTCGAAGCATTCAAGTCTGTGACCAATGACCAAACAATACGCTTTATCTCTACACGTAGTGATGATAGCGTGAGTATATATTTCCGGAAACAATTCACATAAAATGTGAGTAAGAACACATCTCGAATGCTCTAAACCTTCGCTGTTCAGTTCAGACTTTTAAGCTCTGCGTCATAGAGCTTGCAAGGGAATTTCACAAAATAAATCCGCACCAGGAATCATGTCCAGATTATTCTGATTTTATTCTGCTAGACATTTCTCGAAAGCAATGAATGTAAGCCTTCACTTCTTCCGTGAGCACAGATGTTTACTCAAAGCAGCAAAGGATTTGGGAAAGATTGACCGCAATGCACTGCACCAGGAACAAGGACTAAATGGTGGATTTAATGTCCAGAGGATATAATTCTTACGCCTTAGCACAAGGCTTTATTTATTTCTGTGCTAATCAGTCGCTAGCACGCCTGAATTTAAGGTCCCCTACATTATGCCTGATCCCATTAAGCTACACCTTATTCTACCCCAATTCGCCACCTTACGTCCGACTTATGGTTGGAAAATTTGATTTGCCCATGACTTCGCCAGCTCGATGCTTGACTGTAAATTGAGCACCGTCGGCTACAATCTGTAAAACGGCACTTATTTGGGCCACATGGAGTTACACGGTCGGAAAACTATATGAGGGCATAAGATATCAGGGCCTAAATTAGCGAATATACGAAGCAATTCGCGCCCTGGTGTCTCTGCGCACTTTTCACGCTCTAGGTTATCTTGGACGCGGAGCAATTCGCTTTCTCTGGATAGCCTCGCGTGCAGTCCTGCTGGGTGCGCTCAGAGCACAGGAGTCAGCTCGGCAGAGGAGAAAACCCTCGCTCACCTGCTGCTGCTGATAGGGCATCGCCTGCTGCTATGCGGACAGCCTCTTTCCGCCGACGCTGTCTTGCGCGATGTCTGACGGAGGCAGGTCCCAAGGCGCTGGCACCGTCTTCGTCGTCCGGCGCTGCCATCGTCGTTCCGCCGATAGCGCTCGCAGCGGCGAGAGGTCACGTCCGGCACGCTTGCCTCCGGAGGAGGAGGAGGAGGAGGAGATCAGACAAGATGACGACGCTGCCGAAGTTACCAGCTTTCAGTCGTTTTTAAACGTAAACGTATCTGGACAAGGTTATGCATGAAAGGACAATTTGTCATGCCTGTAGTATGGACTCAAATTATAACTTGATGTTACGCTGCCATGGTACCTGCACGTGGTTGGTTTGTGGGGTTTAACGTCCCAAAGCAACTCAGGCTATGAGAGAAGCCGTAGTGGAGGACTCAAGAAATTTCGACCACCTGGGATTCTTTAACGTGCACTGACATCGCACAGCACACGGGCGCCTTGCTTTTCGCCTCCATCGAAAAGCGGCCGCCGAGGCCGGGATTCGATCCCGCGTCCTTGGGAACAGTAGTCGAGCGCCGTAACAACTGCGCCATCCCGGCGGGGCGGTACCTACACGTGCAAGGGCAGCGAAAAGAATTACCTAACGAAAGCACTCTTTTTATCATTTAATTTCTCTAGGCTTTCTAAATGAACTGATCTTCACAGTGATACTGCGTGAAATTTTGCTCACATTTAAACAGTATTTTCTGATTTGATGTTTCTAATTTTCTCTTTTATGTTTACATGCATATTTGCAGACACGAAATTATATTTCAGCGCTGTGCTGGGGTACCTTCGTCCATATGGTAACACTTCAGAGAAAATGTACGCATTGGGCACGAAGATGACTTTATTCGAGGTCAGTGTATGAAACTTAGAGGAAAAAAGCCGACAAAAAAAGAAGTGCTCTCAATACAAGTCAAACTCTGGGCACATGGTGGAGTGAATATATTGGACCCTGCATAAGGAAGGCAGCTCTCTGGCTGCGCTCAGTCAAAGCTTTTTTTTGTGTGAACACGGTTATCTACATTGCACCATTTCTGTCACGCTTCGGGCTATGGAGGAAGTGAAAAGGCTGTCATGTCTGTCAAGCCCTTTCTTCTCCAAAACGCAGCCCGTTGCACTTAAAGTAAATACGAGGACGAAGCTAATGGAGCAAAATATTTACCAAGTTTCAGAACAAACTGCACACGAATTCAGAACCATGAACAATACATCTTACTTAATACGTGTGAAAACTGTAATTGCAGTCAGTGTGTATATGCAATGAGTAGAATATCCATCATCGCGTGAACATGCTTATCAGGCCAAAACCTTCGTTCCATTCATTGTGCAACGATAAAGAAATTATGAATAACCGTGCCGTCCGCCCTCACCGAAGTTACGGTTAGGGTCGGCTCGGACTTTGTGAGGGTAATAAGCCTTGCTAACACAACAAAGTAACCCTCGCAATTTATACTCCCTCCCGGCGTCGGTTCATAATGCTGCCCACATTGCTTCGGAAGGTACGGACAATTCCGCAGTGGTCTACGCTTTTCTTAAAGCGTGAAATGCGAAATTCAAAATCACGCAGCACGCTGCGTCAGTGTCAAGGGGTAAAAAAGCAGTCCGGCTGGGACTGCCTATAGTGACGTCGCAGCGTACTGAGGATAACTTTTTAAATAATCATATAAGTTATAACTGAGGATAACTTATAAATATTAATATAAGTTATAAGAAATGACAGTGATGTGACGTTTACTTTAAACCTCCAATGTACATTTCACAACAAGGAGATCGTAGCCATAAAAAAACATAAATCCCTTGTTGAGCATCTGTAATTAAACCATCGTTCTTCCAGGCGCAATAAATAAATGGAACAGGCACCCAAGTGTAAAGAACACCGTTAGAATTGCTCAGTTAGGGCGCTCGACTGCTGGCTCCAAGAACGAGGATTCGATCTCGGTAGCAGCTGCTTTTCGCTACCATTGAAAAGTAAGGCTCCCATGTACACGGCAATATCAGTGCACTTTAAAGAACCCCAGGTGGTCGAAATTTCCGGAGCCCCCGCGCACCCTTCCATATAGCCTGGATCGCTTTGGTACGTTAAAACGTATCAGCGGTACGGTTGTAAAAGGCTGGCACATAAAACGTCAGCTAATTTCCGACTGCTTAAGTCGCCTGCACAAGCCTTACATGAATTTCAGTCGAACAATGTGCTGTATATATTCTATTATTATACTTTACAGCGCACATTACGTCATCACTATCATGGGCAACACATTAACACTATCTGTTCCAAAACATCGCGCACACTTGGATTTCTTAGGCGCAATTTGAAATCTGTTCCACGTGAAATAAAAACAAAATAGCATACACATCATTCGTATGCCCAAATTAGAATACGCTTCATCTGTCTGGAATCCTTCACAAGCATAACTCCCCTCAGATTTTGAAGCTATCCAAAACTGCGCCAACCGTGCCATCTCATCGAATACTCAAGGAATGCCAGCGTCATTTTACTAAATAAAATGATCCCTCGACCTGCCAGCACTCGCAAGCCACCGCGCAATTTCGCGTCTATGCCTTCCTTCCTCTTTCTTTTATCGTTCGTCAAGACATCATTTACTTAAACCACCCACAAGAACGTCATCCCGCTTAAGCCGCAGTAACTCCGTTGCACGCATTAACGACCGCATTAACGGCATCGTCACATGCGTCGACCGCCATCTATTCCGTGAAAAACTGGATAGTCAATTTTAACAACTTTAGCGACGTTCGTCAGCGAGCACTGAAATTACGTTTGATCTTTTTAAACACATACTCTGATGAAGCCTCAAGCCGTCGCGTTCAAGAAAATTTAGCAGACCTTTCTTAGCGCGTAACGCTGCAGCCAGCTGTATAAATCACAGTTCTATTCATTCGCCAGGCTGAGGTAAATTCTTTATGTTCTGTAGGACGTTGCGAAACGCGTGCAGCAGCAAATTAGTATTAAACGTTCATGGTTCAGGCACGGTCTCGTATTATTGCCAGAAAACTGCGCAGTGCTAATAGTTTTATTCAAACCTGTGAGCTAGGACACAACACTAAGCTACATTGGTTGCCTGCTCATTGGGGCATTTCAGAAGGTGATCATAAGGACGGCTATGGTGCCTCGATGGCCAGCAGCGCGCTGTCATTGAGGCAACTTAACGATGGCAAAGCGCTGGCCACGCACGGAGATTAATCTCATGTGGTCCCTATTCTCTTCTCTCGTGGAGTGATGGAGCGAGGCTTACCTCATGTGCGCAACGCCCATTTGGGGGGGGGGGGGGGGGGGGGGGGGGCGCTGAGCTCATCAGGTAAGCCTCGCTCTGTGGTCGATCTATAGAGTCCTCTTCGACACCATTGATTCTATCTGTGACATTCACATGCCGCGTAACCTTGATAAATGTGACTGCACTTGGCTCCACCAGATTCTTCTATGAGCAGCATACGCTAACCACTATCCATCAAGATAGGACGCAGCATCAAAATAACACGCTCAGCATTTGGCCTACAAACTGAATGGAAGACTTCTTCTTGTGGTAAATAAGCGTTGTGGATTATTAACGCTCTCTCAAATCTTTCAGTAGAAGGAAGAATGCGCTCTTATGTAGCGGACTTCCTTCGCAACCGGACGGCAGAAATAACATTCGGTTTAAAAATCGAGTAAACAGCGTTACCAACCAGCCCGTATTTGCCCTCTTTTGTAACATTCGGTTCACTCTCTTCACCAGTCTTATACAACTAGTAGCAGAAGTACACCTCAGGGCTCAGTCCTCTCTCCCTTTCTTTTCAATATTATGCCCATTCCTAAGGCAAAAGCCCAGATAGTTATCCCACACGTCTCCCACTCATTCTACGCGGATCACATTACTCTTTGGACCTCCACGGGTAATGTCGGTCAAAGCGAAGAAACGCTCCAGTCTGGGGCGGGCATCGTCGCGGCGCATGCGCGGCGGTGGGCCTCGCCTACTCACCCAGTAAATCAGAGCTGTTGCTCTCACACCCTTCAAAGTGCCGCACAGACACGAGTCCACCGCCCAATATTCGAGTCAACATTGATGATCAACAAAAGTTCCCGAGTTTGATAAGGTGCGTATACTGGACATTCTTATTCAGAACAACGGCAAGATACTTCCACCATTACTAAGCCCCCCCGCCGGGTTGGCGCAGTGGTTACGGCCCTCGACTACTGTTCCCGAGGACGATGGAGGCAAAAAGCAAGGCGCCCGTGTTCTGTGCGATGTCAGTGCACGTTAAAGAACCCCAGGTGGTCGAAATTTCCGGAGTCCTCCACTACGGCGTCTCTCATAACCTGTGTTGCTTTGGGACGTTAAACCCCACCAAACCAAACCAAACCAAACCATTACTAAGCTCACCAACACATGCAGTCCACCAGTTTGACAGGTGGACTGCAGCCACAAACACCGGGGGATGCGGGAGCACTACCTCCGCCGCCTTATACAAGCGTTCGTGTTGAGTCGAGTGGTGTACCCCCTTCCATACTTGTTTCTTTCCAAGGTGGAGGAAGAAAAAGTAAATTCACTAATCAGGCAAGCCTATAAAGCGGCCCTCAATCTCCCCAGACACACGTCGAATACCCGTCTGCTCCTAATGGGGATTCAAAATACCTTAGATGGGCTCATCGAAGCCACTCGCACAGCACAAGCTGAACGTCTATAATCTATAACAACAGGGGGCATATTCTCTCTTCCTAGGTCTCAACCCTATAAGCTCCCTCAGACCCATGTAATCCAGCTAGGGAGCAATCAAATCTCTTTTAACAATTCATTCACTCCCCAAAAACGCCCACCCGGTCCACAACCTAACTCGGCTCGGCGAGAAGCCAGAGCCGCGGCGCTGCACAAACACTATCGCGCAGATACCATGTGCAGTCTATGTGGACGCCGAGGATAATGCTACTCATCAAGCCTATTCCTTGAGCGTGGTTTCAAAACATTTCACCTTATAGTTTCTGGTTCGATCAAAGCTCCGTCCTCGTTAGAGCCAGAGGAAGCCGCAATTGCCTTGGCAAAGTCTCCTCAACTACTGCCACACTAATATTTAGTGATTCAAAAACAGCAATCCGCAATTTTTCACAGGGCAGGATTCATACGCCTGCTTTCAAAATTCTCAATTCTACTCCTCCTCTGACCAGAGCAGTTGAACTCCTGTGGGTTTGTTTCTTTTGTGGGCTTTAACGTTCCAAAGACTTCTATGGGTACCTGCTCATACGGCAGCCCAGGGAATGAAGCTGCCCACAACACAGCTCGAGCGCACGTCAATCGAGCAAGACCAGCTACAGATCCAGGCAGTGCACGCAAACGCCTGGTTATCTGTAACGAAATTACTCGCCACTACAGGAAGCAACGACTCCAGTAGCTGCCCCCACACTAACTCGAGCAGGTGACCTGGTGTCAGCTCCATTTCCGTATCTTTCTATCTCCGGCTCAGCTTGCTCATATCCACCCCGGCCTTTTTTTCCCCTGTATGCAATGTTGTGCCCGTGGGGTTATCACCATGCATGGCAAAATTACTTTTGAAAAGGAATTAAATTACATTATAAGGCTGTATACTACTCTACCTGATAGATCTACAGTAACGTATGATCTGCGAACACGAAAAAAAACTTGTACCTTTTACTCGAACCAACTATGGAAAACAGATATTAACTTTTCAGGTGCCATCCCTTATCAACAACACACCAAATGCGGAATTTTCATTGGCACCTAGAGCATTTAAAAAGAACGTGAAACAATATTTAAATGAATATTCCCTATAATTTCAATGGTGGTAGTAACTGTATTTTTCTCATATGCAATCTTTTTTGTGTAAATATTTTTTGCTATGAAATTTAGGTTATTGAGTGCGTGGTCTGTTGATTTGAATATCCAATGAATGCTGCATGTATTGATACCTTTTAACCTTTTATATATCGTATGTAAGTGTTGCATAATGTTTTTTTTTTTTTAATATCTTGTATACACTAGAGGTGTGTGCTGTTGTCTGCTGTTATCTGTTTTGGGAGCCAAGGCCCAGTCAGGCTTGTCGCCTTTTGCCTTGGCTTCCCCTTTCTTGTAAAATAAAGAAATAAACTCCAACTCCAACTTTGCTGAAAATTGCAGAAAAGTAATTAAATTACATTACTCATTACTTCTGGTGAGTAATTTAATTACTTTTAAATTACTTTGAAGTTCTCATCCATGCAAAAACTAAGTAAACCTAGTAAACTTAAACTAACTTATTCTCCAGAAGCGAAGCACACAAATTTTTTCCTCTTCTCGCGAAACTCTGTCTCAGAAAGCTATTCCTTCCCTCTTTCCTACAGCGTTTATCATTACAAAAATAAGGCAACCGCAAAAAAAAAAGGGAACCAAAAAATCCGAAGCATGGTCGAATGGTCGTGAAATGAGCGGCAAACCTAGCGTCTTGCTGCCCCCGGAGCTGACTCCGCCATTTAAAGGGCCCAAAGAAACTAGGATATTTATTGCTTCCGCAGTCCCAAGAATCGACGTTGGCACCTTGCACTCAATGTTCATGCCATGGTGGCTCACGTCATGACCCTTCCACCGGTCACCCCCACGAACCCTCCCTCGCCCCGTGGTAACGAGTGTAACCAGGCACCACCCTAGCCGACGCAACAGGGAGTGCCACTGCGCCGCGCTCCCGACTGGTTTTCAACTCCGGCCTTCTTGTACCATCTGCCCCTTCGGTATTCTCTTGGCGCCTTGTATCCTGCTGCTTGGAGAATGGTTGCCATGGGACAACTGCACTAAGTGATCCTGCTGGACAGGTCTCAGACTCGCTGTTCTGCTCAATTTTGTCTCCTTTTGCCGATGGCATCGGCTTGCCGCACGTCATTCCTGCTTTAGCGGCACTCTACTTTGTTGTGTATTGAAGGAGCAGTGGCGCACGTTAGTAAAAGTAATTTCGAAAGGAATTAATTACTTTTGTTGCGAAATTACTGTCAGAAAGTAATTCATTACATTACTAAATTACAAAACTGAAAAAGTAACTCATTACATTGCAATTTACCGGGAAAATAATTAAATTACAGTAATTCCATTATTGTTATTCAATTACTGCCATGTCTGGTTATCACACAGTATCGCACCGTCAACAGGGTTGTGCCAAGGAATTGGTTGCGTAGCGCTCGTCACCCGTTTCGTGAACGAGTGCTGTCAGCTCCCTGGGCGGTAGCGATTAATCTGAGTCGGCGCTGGTGAGATGAAGAAAAAGCTTTATACACTATTTACAGGCATCGATACAACGAGATCGGCTCTGGGACCGAAAGCTAACATAGCCATAAGCGACTGTTCTCGCGCAGCGACGGCCGGGGAGATTTAGCCGCGTCCGCTCTCAGGGGGCGAACTGCTCCCGAATGACGCTAGTGACGAACTCACACTCGAAGTATTGAAAGGAAGCACTTGGGTTTCTGTAAACCGAGAAACCGTTGACGCTCAAATGATCCAATCCGACGGAAGCACTTTCGCAGGACCAATGGGAGAGCTTGCTGCGCTTTTGCTTCAAATATGCCGCGGAGCAAGAAGGGGTCCACCGCCAGGGCCACGGCGCCGATCAGTCTGGATACTCAGCTCATGTTCAAACACGTCGCTTATCTCCCCTTGGCACGGCTCGCCTCCAGTGCATCGGTGCTTTGCACAGAAGTATCCGGAGTTTGTGAAGAAGGCGTTCGCCGGAGAAGTTTGGCATCCGGCTGAATTTCTGGGCGGCTTTGGCCGGGCACAACCGCACACTCTGCAGGGCACCCAAAGCCGACTTTCACCCTATCCTCTACATTTGCTCTGAGCTGCAGCCACCCTGCAACTAACAGACATAGAGCGATGGGAGATTGCGGTGTCCAGCTTGGACCCGGCTGCACAAAAGGAGCTGGTGGGCAGGGCTCTAAGAGTCACTGAGAGCCACAAGCTCCCGGCCACCCTTAGCGATATCGAGCCGGCCAATCACTATAGGCAAGGTTATAAGGCTCAAGAACCAATAAACGTTTTCACTACCATCACCGTATAGTCAGGGGTGCTCCTTCTTTTGTCAACGTCCCTGGCGTATGAGTCGCGCTATGTGCCATGAAGTATGCATGATTTAGGAAAAGCTGCTTTCAAAGCACGTGTCGCATCTGTTGAGCCGTAACAAAGAGGTCTGTCTGAATGAAAGGTGCGACTTGGCGTGCTCAGTAAATCACAGAGGTTGGTTGCCGGGGTATGTGAATTTTTCATGTGACGTCATAGGCGTCATTTCGTTGTACAAACAATGGCAGGTGGCGATAAGCCGATTATATACATGCTTGCTGCGCCTTTCACCGTGCTATATACAACACAAAATGGCCGCCACCGTGTCTTCGATGCATTTTTTCCTGTAAAAAAGCATATGCAAGCTACGTATATTGCGAAAGCAGCGATATAACGTAGAGCACTGAAGCTCATCAAAGATTAACTCAAAATCTGCTTGTAGTGTTACGGGACGGCCGCTTATCGCAACAGTGTGCAAAGTGTTCTACTTTCCTGCCTGCTGTCGGCACGCCCGACAGTGGCGGTTTGCTTCTGAGCCGGCGGCAGAGTGCGGGGTAGTATTGCAAGGCATTCTTCTGCGGTATCACCTCGAACGGTATGAAGTAGGAGAAGAACGTCGGCAGAAAACTCTATTGGAGAGATAAAGTAGCAGCAGTTTTCACTACACTACAGACGCTTTGGCGGTCACTGATACCTTTCCGTTATCACTGTCTGGCGCTTCGAACTGATTGGTGAATGGCAAAAATACGGTTGCGATGCGAAGTCCATCACTGACATCGTATTCGTTGCTTGGACACTACCTTGGTTGTGAGGGTTGCTAACATTTATTGTTGGCTAGACATATCTGCTTGAAAAAGAAGAGGTGTGCGAGTGTGATGTACTTGGGAGCAGACATGGCAGTAATTGAATTATAGTAATGGCATTACTGTAATTTAATTACTTTTTGGTAATTTGTAATGTAATGAATTACTTTTTGGTTCGGTAATTTGGTAATGTAAATTTTTACTTTTTGGTAGTAATTTTGCAGCAAAAGTAATCACTTCATTTCGAAATTACTTTCACTAAAGTGCGCCACTATTCCTCCAATAGACAACAAAGTAGAGGGCCGCGAAAACATGCAGGAACGACATGCGGTAAGCCGAAGCCATCGTAAAATGGATCGGCAAAAGGAGACAGAATTGAGCAGAACAGTGCGTCTGAGACCTCGCGTGCAGCATGGTCACTATGTGCGGCTATTCCATGGCAACCATTCTTCAAGCAGCAAGCTACAAGTTGTCAAGAGAATGCCAAAGGGACAGATGGTGCAAGAAGGCCGGAGTTGAAAACTATTTTTGAGCGCGGCGCAGTGGCACTCCCTGTTGAGTCGGCTAGGGCACAGTGGGGCTTGGTTACACTCGTCTCCACGGTACGAGGGAGGATTGGGGTTGGGGTAGATAAGGGTCCATGACGTTAGCCACAGTGGTTTAAGCATTACTGAGCAGTGGGCGCAAGGTGCCAACGTCGATTCTTGGGACTGCGGCAGCAATAATTAACCTAGCGCCTTCGGGCCTTCAAATGGCGGAGACAGTTCCGGGCAAGCAAGACGCTGGGTTTTCCGGTCATTTCACGATCGTTCGACCATGCTTCTGCTTTGTTGTTGTTGTTGTTATTTTCTTGTTTTTACTGCTGTAGGAAAGAGAAAATGAATAGCTCTCTGGGACGGAATTTGACGGAAAAACGAAAGAACGTGTGTGCTTCGCGTCTGGAGAACAAGTTGCTGTCTTGTTTACTAGATTTGCTTAGTTTTTGCATGGATGGAAACTAGGAAGTAATTTAAAAGTAGTTGAATTACGCAGTAGAGGGAATTGTAATGTAATTTCAATAATTTTTGGGAGCAATAATGAGTAATGTATTTAATTACTTTTCTTCAATTTTCAGCAAAGTAATTAGTAATGTCATTTATTCTTTTTCAAAAGTAATTTTCCCATGTATGCTTGCGAGTAGAGGAGGAAGTTGTGGCTGAGTGTGAGAGGAAGTTCAGGTTCCGTTTTGTATTACAGTTGGTAGTGCGCGCCTGTGATTTTTTTTTTCTTTCTCTACGTGTTTGTCTACGTTGCGCCGCAGTTGTGGATATTATGCACCAACTCGCCCCACAAGCTGTTATTTCGTTGCTACTTCACTGAGGGTGGCCATCGCGTGTTGCTACAGGCTATTTACTAAGCTGCACGGTTCGCAAGGCTTCAGACAATTTACCACGAGCTCCAGTGTTACTTGCTCATGATAGCCCAGTGCTCGTCTCCCTGGTCTCCGGGGGCAGTCAAGGGCTTCTGAAGATGGCTATATATATATATATATATATATATATATATATATATATATATATATATATAATATATATATATATATATATATATATATATATATATATATATATATATATATATATATATATATATATATATAAGGGATGCGAGAGAAGATTCTGGTGAGCACTTGTGTCCATGTATACAGAGAAGGCTATCTGTGATCTTTCGCAATGGACGAGACAGATGGGGACGTACGAAACAATACACGAACACTAGTGCTACGTCGTTCCCTCTCCTGCACCCCTGCGTTTTTCGTGCTATGAATGCGCACTTTTCTGCCCAACAAGCCCAACCTTCCCGCCGCTAAGCCTTGTTTCTTCGCCCCGCCGAGGTGGCGCTGTGATTAGGGCGCTCGACTGCTATACCTAAGAACGCGGGATCGAATCCCTGCCGCGGCGGCCGCTTTTCGATGGAGTCGAAACGTCCGTGTGTTGTGCGATGTCAGTGCACGTTAAAGAACCCCAGGTGGTCAAAATCTCCGGAGTCCTCCACTACGGCGTCTCTCATAGTCTGAGTTGTTTTGGGACGTCAAACCCTATAACCAAACTAAACTAGCCTTGCTGCTCCGTCGCCCTGCAGAACCAGAGCTTACTTAACACCAAGAAAGAGATTAAAGATATTTCTCACTAAGGTACACCTTCTTCCATAGAGGCATTGACCGCAACCTAGATTCCTCTATGCAATTTTTTTCCACGATTCTTTTAAAAATATTATTAGGTATGGGCAGTGCCTCTTTCTTCAATGCTTCATTCTCAACCAAAAATTTTATTTTAGGGTTGAAATCACATTAAAATTCGTACATTTTACTGCCTGCTTTTAGCTGCTGTAGTGGAATGTAAATCTGGTATATTCGTCACCTTCACTATTTCTTTATTCACAATGTTTTCATTCTGTTGGGGGGGTGCAGTTGTTAGGGAGCTAGAATTCTGTGCCCAAGGATGTGGGACCGAATCCCGGCCGCGGTTGCCGCTCTTTGATGGAGGCGAAAAGTAAGGCGCCTGTGTGATGTGCAATGTCCAGTGAACGTTAAAGAACCCCATGGGGTCGAAATCTCCAGATCCCTCTATTACGGCGTCTCTCATAGCTTGAGTCTCTATGGGGTGTTAAACGCCATAAACCATAAACATTTCACATACAATAAAGCAGGTATACCGCCTCATTGGGATTGAACTTCACTTCGACAGATGACCAAAGAAGCAGTAGCTGTATAATTCGCTGTCAGATTCTGCACGCCACGATGTAGCGGAGCGATCTCTTTCGTGCTTATCCGCAGGCGCTGAAGTCGTTTATCAACGACACGCTGGCGGAGCGCTTCGGCGAGCCAGCGACGGATGGCGCGGTGACGATAGTGTTCAGAGTGTTCGTGGCCGTGTTCTGCGTGGGCGGCATTTTCGGCGGCCTGCTCACCGCCTGCGTGCCTACCGGTTCGGCCGCAAGGGCGGACTCTTGTTCAACAGCGGACTCATGTTCGTCGCCGCCGCCCTGCTCACGCTGGCCAAGGGGGCCGGCTCCTGCCAGCTGCTCGTCATCGGCCGCCTCGTCGCCATAGTCAACTCCGGTCAGAACTCCTGGTGAACTCCCGCCACAAGATTTCCACCTGAACACACCAGTGTGTTCGTCACAGAAATAGCGGTTGTAGTCAGCAATTTTCCGACCACATGAAATCTTCATAGGTTGAAATTTCGTGTTTGGCATAACTATATATCTTCTCTGCCTGCACAAAGACAGTTCAGCTACGATCAGTACTGGACATGCTGTTTCGTATTCACGTCTTTCACATCATTTCGTCATTCAATGTCGAAGTTTTCGTTAACAGTTATACCAGTATCGATGTGAAAACATTTCTACAGAAGTTCAGATAGCGTTGCCAATTGTTTTCAAGCGAAATAAAATGAATAAATTGTTCATGCTGTGATCGGTAGTATAAACGCTTACCCTGTAACACACCCAACTTGACCTAAATCAAGAGCAGGAGTTGTTTGATTTACACAAACTCAGCCAGGAGATCAACGAGCGCACTAAGTCGACTGACTTCTTCCACCTGACTGTGAATAAGAACTGTAGTTCTCTTAAATAATTGCTTTTCTAGTTTAGCATAATCACTTCTCCGTGATTTTTCCACGCGACGTTACCTAACCAGACAGCATACATCAAATTTATTAGAGTACGCAGATTTGATTTATTTTTTCACAACAGCTATTTTTGGCAACGATGTGTTTTTAAACGGCAAGATTTGTGTGCACCTGTAATGTGCTCTGAAGAATGGCGCATTTTACGGCCTCATATTGTTTTTACATTTTACAGAAGCAGCAAGGCTCCCGGTTAGGAGCTCGTTTGCTATATTCAGTGACATTCAGTAAGAAGTAAAAGAGTGGCTAAAAACTGATGTACACGGTTATAAAGAGGCCAACAAATTGTGTGCGGATATGCTAACACAGTTTACAGGTATATCTTCATTACCGAGTAAGGACAACAAGAAAAGTATACGGGTCGTCTTCACTGCTTTTAAACTCTATGCGCGTATTCCACGTGTGTTCGTTGTTGTTTTGTTTTTGTTTTCTACTTAGCTGTTATCATATATGTAGCTTCGTTTTTGAAAGAGAAAGAAGGCCGTGTATCTATTTACACCGGCTGAGATTTACGTGGGCTCCTCTTCTTAGTGCATTCCTAAGACCAGTTGTAAATTCCACGAGTCTTGTCAGGGGTGAGCCTCAGCAGTTTGTCTATATATGTGTTTTGAAAACTCTACATGAGGAAAAAGCTGGTCGCAAAAATTCGATGCTGTCGAGCAATGCCATAGCATTTCGCCCAGATTTCTTTGCGCACTGTCTGCTGGATGAACAAATACTAAATTACCTTTGTGCACTGTTCATTTTAGTGTTATTAGATAGTGAATACTGCCTGCTGCAGAACCATGCTGTTGCTGCGAGCTGACTTGGTCATCAAAGGCATAGATTAAAAAGTGACTATAAAGCCATATCATAGCAATTTTAATTGTTATAGCTGACATGCTTTATTGTCTCGTGATGCAGTTTAAACTACTGCCAAAAGTTCTGGTGGACCATTTTATTAAATAACGACTTTGAGGTTTAGTATCGTTTTCTTTAAATGGTTTATTCGCAATGTTTTACATAAGGTACACTTACCTTTTAGGCTGCTGTAGACAGTATATATGTAGCATTTTTGTTACCATGTGATGTGCATTTGGGTGTGTGACCTAAATTTATGAGGCATGGCACAGTCTTACTAGATCCCCTTTTCATTAAAGGGGGCAAATAGGTACGAAATGTGCAATTTTCTAACAACGCTAAGGAATGGTTCGGAAAAGGGTATACTGTACATTGAGGAATTTCTCGCATCCTGTTCTTCCATGCTGCTGAAGCACATTAAGCAGCAATGAGACAGCGTTCTTGTTTAACGAGCAAGGGCGGAGGTTTCATGCACTTTATTTGATTGTTCTCTAGGCAGAAGCAAAATTGTATTGTTCTTACCATAAGAAACGCAATTTGTGCTACCCATATGGTATATGAATATTTGAAACTTTCTAAAAGCAAGTCGATTATCCACCTGCCCAGTTCACTTAACAAAGAAAATAGTGAATTCTCAAAGTTAGGCTAAACTGTTTTCGGATAGTAGGCAGTAAGTTTCAATGCATCACGTCAGATCTTTCTTTTTTTCTTTTTTCAATGGCTATGCCAAAACTAGGTACACACTAGAGTACTCCGCATGCTGACAGGGTCGGTCTACGCAGCGAGAGTGCTCAGAACACTTAGCACCTCGATGAAGTCCATTCATGCAACCACGTTTCTGACACTCATACATTCAGCGTCTAAAACTAAGAGACACAGCAGTACTCAGTCAAATTCAGTAAAATCTGTCCTAATGCCCAATATCCCACAGTATGACTCTTTACCCCTGTCCTCCCATCAACTAAAATGTAAAAGTAATTTGTTTAACGTCATCACTTCTAGCAAAAAGATCATTTTGCTATGGGCACAACATGACAATAGGAAAGTAAAATCCACTGGCTTAGGGATGCGTATTTGGTGACAGCTGTAATTCTGCTAGCCAGTTTTCCGTTTTATATGAATATTCGAAGAAGTAGTGAATAATGATGCGAAAATTCGATTCGGATTTCCACTGTTTTACTTGTGTACTATACTTATCTACATTAACGATATTAGATACGGCAGGAAAGCTATATTGTTATTCTATTCATTTCTATTAAAGTGCTATAGTCACGCACTCTTAGTTAATTTTTCGCGAGGCCTTCTCTGGAGGCCTTTCACTTCCCCTGCGTGATGCGCTAGCATGACAACGTGACCGTGGTAATTCACACAGGACAAATGAAACGATTCTTATGTGGGGTCATTTACAGTATCTATCAGTACTGCTTAATGTGGGAACGATATTTAAGGGCCTCATTTTCTGAACTTCGTATAAATGCACATGGCTGTAACATATAAGAGGCTAAGAAGGAATAAAGAGCCTTGATGGAGAAAAGAAGGCGACGACGATTGGAGTATGGCGTGTACAAATTGAAGGATAAACACAATGAAGAAGTATTCGGCGATGTGGCAAGAGGTGATTGATGGAGAAGAGAAGACGATGACTACGACGACGACAAGGATGACGTGTATTTACGTCGAGGCTATATAGATAGATGGATGGATTTATTGAAAGGAATGGCAGAGATGTTGGCCGGAATGATCACAATCTGGCCTGCTACTCTGCACTCGGGAAGGGGAAGGGGAAAAGAAAGAGGATCATAATGGGTGACGATGTGTGAGAAGGCATATGAAAATATACAGTCACGACAGTTCGCTTTACAAGCGCGGATCGAGTCCGGTGGCGCACAAAAAACGGCAAAGAGCCCGCACTGCCTGGACACCCTTCCCTTTGCCTTGCCAAGCGCCCAGCAGTAGTTCCTCCGACAGAGGCATCTTGTCCAAACGCTTCAAGGAAACGTCCAGAACCAAAGTGAAAATCATTCTTTACAATGCTTTAGTGTTATCTCTCATGCAATACTGCATAATGGTGTGGGGCGCAACTGGTGTGACAAATTTGCGCAGGCTACATTTGCTGCCGAAAAGAGCCGTGCGTTATATTGCTGATGTTCATTACACTTTCTCCGCGAAACCTCTTTTTCCAAAACATGATATTCTTTCTGTATTTTCCTTGTACAATTATAGGTTGATGCTAAGTTATAAAGACTTTGTTAAGTTTCACAGGGATTATGCTATTCGTCTTGCAAAATTATAGGGGAACGCAAGCGATCGTTAAACCAGATATACTGTCACTACGAAGTTATTCTTTCCGTTTGTGTTTTCGCTTGTGGTATTATTTGTCTGCCAAAATCTTGTCACATGCTCCTCATTCTTGTTTAATTACTAGTCGTATCTTCTTATGCATAATCTCGTGTCATATTTTTTGTGTACTTCGATTAATTACCATTGCTATTTTTTCGTGCCTCCGTACTTACGATCCCCGATGGGATTGAGCGTATCGAATAAATACAGAAATAAATAAATTAAATAAATGTGGCTAGTGCCCACACCTAGAACATCTTATGATGAACGATCTCTATCTTACACGCCACCCTCGCTGCAAAACTTGCTAAACTGGCAGGAGTTTGATCCTACCTGTCACCAAAAGGATATATCATCAAATGTTTTTGCCAACTTGATTTTTCGCTGGACTAAACTAATGGATTCCATTTTCTTCGCGTTCTTATCGACAGTTTCTATTTTATTGTCGGATTATTAGTACGGGCATTTTCGTTTATTTATTTTTCTTGTGTTTGCCAATTGCAGTGTGCATTGTTCCACGCTCTTTGCTACTTGTCTAATTTTTGTAAATTTGATGTATGACTGGCCGTCATCTTGCTGTTTGCTGACTTCTAAGGGATTGGGACCTCGTCAAGTTCTCCGAGCTTTTAGTCCCGTACTCCTCCTTTAAAAAAAAAATTAAGACGTGATTGATTGATTGATTGATTGATTGATTGATTGATTGATTGATTGATTGATTGATTGATTGATTGATTGATTGATTGATTGATTGATTGATTGATTGATTGATTGAACAGTTCTTTCTCGCGCATACATTGGGCACACTAATAATATATGGTCCACAGTCTCAGGGATGCCACAAGCTGAACATTCCGGGGAGTACACCTGTCCAATTAAATGCAAGTACCTGCGCGTGAATGCTACGTTTAAACGCAGTTTATGTAACAAGCATGCATGATTGTGCGGAATTTCACGCGAAACATAAAATATTAATGTTCGATCGAGCCTTCTTATAGGCGAACGTGCCGGGCGTCCGGCTGGGCCCAGTAAGTTGCCATAGCCTACTTCATAAGTTCATCAGAAGACACGTCGTATCCACTCTTGAAAAAAAGGCACAGTTGTTTGGAGGCCATTTCTGAGTGCACTTTTTGTTTCTAGATCTGCCTGTTCATTTCCATGGAGCCCGCAGCGGGCAGGGCCATTTAAACATTATCTTGTGACCTTGCAGTCGGGCTGTAAGGAGCTCCATAATGTTTAGTGCCAGAAACTGGTAGGCGGTGTGGCGCAAAAAATTTTCTAAAATTTGCATAGCAGTGTTTGAGTCCGCGAATATACAGCAGTTTTGAGGTGGTTCCCCACATATGTAGCGAATGGATTCCCGAAGGACCAAAAGTTCAGCAGCGGTTGACGTAGAAGTATGTCCCAAAAGGAAACGTGGAGTCTTTTTCTGAGCACGACAACTGCAGCGGATGCCTGTGCTGACACAGATCCGTCAGTGTAGACGTGAATATAATTAGGATATTCTGACCATATGTGCGTCAGAGTAAATTGTTTTAGCCCACTGAGTGGCACCATTGATTTCTTTAGTATTCCGGGAACACGAAGGTGCACCAAAGGTTTATTTATCACCCATGGTGGTTGGGCGGGACTATATGAAAGGACATATCCTGTTGATACTTGCGACTGATGGCAGCGGAGTGCATGCACTTGTAAAACTGCAGTACGGCCGCTCGTCCAGAATCTTGCTCAGTGGAGGAAAATGGTGTCGTGTAAGTGGTTGTAAATATACACGAAGTGGTTCGTGTGACAAGTATATGGATATTGGACGAGCATGTGTCTCTTCAGTTGTGCCTTTTTAGAGGTGCATCTGGGCAGTCCAAGGCATATTTTCAGTGCCTGCGCTTGCACGCTCTCTAAAGTCCGCAAGCAGGAAATGCTCATATTAGATAGCACTGGGAGAATGTACCAGATGTAGCCAACAAAAAGAGTCTCGTAAAGCCTTAGTAAGGAGCGCTCAGTTGGACCCCATTTGACGCCAGTTATGAAACGAAGAACACGGCAAAAATTGATTAGCCTTTTCGTCCCCATATTAATATTTTTCGACCATGATAGTCGGCGGTCAATAATTACTGCCAAGAATCTGTGTCTTGAGACGCACGGTATCACAAGTCATGAAGAATAATCGGGTAACGACTAACACATTTTCCCGTAAATGCGATTACTGCACACTTTTCTGCCGCTAAAAGCAAACCTTGACGCTGTAGGTACATCGATGTCGATCACACAGCTCGTTGCGATCTCGCACGTCGAGGATATAAAATTCTGATGGCACTGCAGAATCTGCAGTGGATAAATGCGAAAGCCTGAGAGTTGCTGCTGCACGAGGTATATCGCGCACCTTTTGTCGAACACTACCACTGTTCCGTCGAACGCATAAATGTTCGATAATTGGTCTACAGGAAAGAAAAGGCTCAGTATCTGTCACTCGCGAAATCCCGCTACTATCGTCCTCAAGGTGGACACAGAGAATTATGATGTGCGTTTTATTATCCCAGGCGTGGCGCAGTTGGTTGCAGCTATCGACCGATGATCCGAGGGATGGAGGTTCGATTCCCGGTGGAGGCAGTATTTTCTTATGACGTCATCAGGGTGATTAACGAGTGGAATCCCACGGTATCCCCCGGAATCTCGCGAAGAAGTGAACAGTTCTCGCGGACGCATGGACGGACACGATAGCGAGTCAGGAGCCATTATAAGGCTTTCGCCTTAAAAGGGTGCGGGATGACGTAGGACAAGGGGGAAACCAGAGATGCAGAGGCTGCTGGAGATCAGGGAAGCCTGACCTCCCACAATGAAATTCTTGATTTCCTCTAGAATTTCATCAACACGAGTTATTTCTCAGACCCACTCAGCACGCTTCTTATCTCTTAAGGTTACCCCTATCATTTTTTGATAAAGAGCTCTCTACCCTTTAATCCACTTAACTACAACTCTTTCCAGCAGCATTCCCCCTTTTCATTGCTTCTATAGCTTTCTTGACCTCCTTCTTTATTACTGGTGGAAAGACTGATTGTTGTTCACTACTACCAATCTCATTACTGTGCTGACTACTTCGGCTACTGTTTAGGTCAGTATAGAACTCCTCGGCTACTTTGGTTAGTTTATCCCTATTAGTAGTACTATATCAGTGTCCCTTAGCGCATATACCCGGTTTTTTTTTTTTTTTGCTTCTGCCAAATCTACTTTTCACCGCTTTAAGGCAACCACCGTTCTTTAGAGCATGCTCAATTTTCTTCGTGTTATACTTACTTACTTAGGTCGGGCCTTTTGCATATCAATTGCCTTTGATAGCTCTGCCAGTTCTATCCTGTCTGTTGGGTTGGAGGATCTCATACTTTGAAGCTTCTTAATCAAATCTTTTTTTGTGTAAATTGACAATTTACTGGTATCCTTTCTGATTATACTACCTCCTGCTTCTACCGCGCATTCAGTAATTATTGATATCTCTGAAGGTATCGTTCATATGTAGCGAGATCCTGAATTCTTTTACCTTTCCTCTCACCGCTAACTCATTGGTAGATTTCTCCCTTACTAACCTGTTTCGTTCCTCTTCAAATTGAAACTAATTTGACTTATTACCATCCTGTGGTCACTGCATCGCACCTTTCCGATTTCCTCTACATCCCGCACAATGCCAGGTTAGAACACAATATGAAGTCAATTTCATTTTTTAGTGTTCCCATTGTCCACTTCCGTATTTTTCCATTTGCTGAAGAAGGTATTCATGACTCCGAAATTATTGCGTTCTGCGAACTCAACTAATAACTCCCCTCTGCTGTTCCTATAGCCAATCCCATAGTCATCCATTGCCTGGTCTCCAGCCTGCCTTTTGCCTATCTTGGCATTTAAGTTACCCATCAGTACAGTATACAGCGTTTTTACTTTCGCCATTGGTGATTTCACATCTTCGTAGAAGCTTCAACTTCCTGGTCATCATGACTACATGTAGATACATAGGCCTATACAACCTTCACATTATACCGCTTATTAAGCTTAATTACTATGCCTGCCACCCTATTAATGCTATAGAATTCATCTATATTACCAGCTATATACTAACTGACAAGGAAGCCTACTCCTAGTTCTCGCCTCTCCGGTAAGCCTCGATAACACAGTACATGCCCCTTTCAGTACAATATATATGCCTCATTTGGCCTCCTAATCTCACTAAACCCTAGGACATCCCATTTCATAAGTTCCTCAATGAGCACTCCTAGACTTCCCTCACTAACCATAAATTCTTAGCACCCTCCGCTGCCTCACAAGTGACCGCCTCCATGGTGCGTTGCTCCGCAGCCGCTGGTGACTGTAAGAGCCGGGGGTTTAGGGGTGTATTTTTAGAAGACCGCGGCAAATTAGCTTAGCCGCAACAGCCAATTAGCTTGGTTGTTAGCTTTTGTTAATTAGCTTTTTGTGGAGTAATGTCTGTGTGGTTTAGAGTGTATTAAATGTGCGTCCGCATGGGTACAGCTGGCGTCTGGTCTATTCTTTCGGCCCGATCGCACTCCTAAGGTCCGCGACAATGACATTGAAAAAGAAAACTACTGGCCGATTTTGCGTGGTTAGATCAAATGCGAATTAGGTGCACTGGCCCTCCAACCTGCTTTGGCTACGGCTACAACTTCGGATTTGGATCGGAAATACTCAAGTAGAGTACAACCGTAATTACCCACATTATGTGAAAGTCCGCCCGACACAAAAATAATACCCCGCGTTAAACAAGTGATATGAATGTGTCTACATGGCCTATGGTGTCAACCTCGGGACCCAACGGTCCTTCCTCCCTCCTCCTCAAGGGTCCACCCTTTGTTCCCTCATGGGGTTTAATTCTCATCTCAAAAATACTGCCTAAGTTGGCAGCACCTGCCTTCCTGGCTTCAGATAGACAGACGTCGGAGAAATCGGCCAATGGGAGCTGTGGTGCCAACGCACTAAATTTCTATCGTTTAAAAATGCTTAGGGCACATCCTGATCCATTATCAAGAAAACTCATTCCGCAACTGTCTGCTAGCGTAAGCTTAAACCCGGCAGCACAAACTACCGGCCCGATATAGGTACTGCGTTGCAATGTCAGGCCCCATATAGGATCAAAACGTTTTTATCACAATCCAGTATCGGGCCAGTAATTTATGCTGCCTGGGAACTCACTATGCGCTAGCAAAGCGGTACTAAAGAGAACCATTTTTAGTGATTCAGTAAGCATTTCGAAAATTTCTGTACCCATATGTGAACCATATATGAACCATTAGAACTGGAAAAACACCATATATATGAACCATTAGAACTGGAAAAACAAACGTAAAGCTAAACAATGAGCAGAACAATTCTGTACTGCTCATTGTTTAGGTTTACGTTTGTTTTTCCAGTTCTAATGCACATGTTTATTTGGCCCTAACTTTTTTTATTTTTCAGTTCTGTGTCGTTTCTTCCGTTCCAGTTTTAAACTGAATGCGTTGCTTTCTTATAGCTTTATGAAACTCGGTTTTTTCATTCAAATACACAGGCTGTTTCGTTTTCTTCTAATCTTTCATATGTAAGCCTTTTTTTAGCTCTTGTGTGGATAAATGAACACTTTGTAATTTGGTTAATACTGCAGAAGACGCTTGCACACCATACGAAGTGCAGAATTTTCAAAGCCATTTTCACGCTTGAACAATGTGTAGCAAGCTGACTCTTTTTGTGAGTTTCCGACTTGTAAAATAATAGATGCAAGCTAGCCAGTAACTGTTTTTGTCAAAACGTGTTTTATGTTACCACACTTGATTTGGTAAAATATCAACGGCCACCTCTAATCATGTTTTTAAATGCATCTTCACAAGGTATTCATGGATATCTTCTAAAGAGAAAATAATGGTGCTATAGCTCCGAAATAAACAGCTCTGATGGATTCTAAGTTCCTTTTATAGATATGTAGCAGGTATGTTTGTGACATTTACAAGGCCATCTTGCAGGATATATTGTAACCAAAACTTTACAGTGCGTTAAATTAGTTATGTGACGACTAATTACCATCTTAATTGCGTATATCTTGAAACGAATTGACTAGATGTGCCATCTTGATTGCGCATACGTTCAAACAAGTTGACTAGACAAGTTTTAGACGTCTGAACTGTCATCTAGAACTTGACGCAATGTTTAGCAGATGGTTAAAATATCTGACTAACTGTCTTATAGACACCTGGCATGTCTCAACTTGACGGGTTCTAGATGTCTAAAGACGTAGGTATTCAACCAATACATCAAAAGCTTTCGGAGTGTTGCTTTAATAAGGCCAGATGAACTATCCAAACGTGATGGGCTGCTTTCTATACATGTAGAAGGAAAAATATAACAACGATTCATATCACTTTTTTGATCAGTTTCAGCAGAAAATGTTTGCATGTAATAAAATTTACCTAAAAAGATTTTTTTTTTTCATGAACAACACTACAATAGAGCGCTTAAAAGGTATGGTTAAGCTGTTTCTCAGGCAGGAATATCTTCCCGCAATTCTACTTTGTTTCGTTTCTTTGCCTCTGTACGCATTCAGTCTTTGTATACTCACATTTTTGCATACGGTTCTGTCTAATTCCGTAGAATTGTCTAATAATGTCACTAAACCTTTTCTTCTTTTTTTTTTTTTCTCAATAGCAACTCCGGACTACAGGGATAGAACTTCGAGTTGCAGTGAACGACTGCCCGCATACGCGGTGAGGCAAATCATGTTTTCGATATTCTATGATACAGCTGTTTTAATGGCATGGAGGAAAGAAACAACAAAGGAGAGGCCCTTGCCATTCCCAATGCATTGGAGAAAGTGTGGCAGAAGTGTGGCGGAAGTGACGTCAAAATTTAGGGTTAGTCAAGTCGGGCCATTAGCAACGGCATCGCTGTCGCTATGAAAACTCGGGCCACTAGCAACAGCGTTGCTAAGGGCCCAAGGTTCGTGAGCATCGCGGAGAAAGAAAAGGCAGAGAGGAAAGGAGGAGGAGAGGCGTTGCAGCGTCCGGTCACGGGCTTCAAAAAAGTGACGTCAGGGCCTCTCCTAAGTTCTTTCCTTCCTTCATGTTTAATGGCATCGCGCTACATATTCCCAAATACACCACCTAATACGACAGTTAGGAAGTTAACTATTTAAATCCAAAAAGCAGATTGCCGTTAACACAACATGTATTCTAATGTCGATTTACCAGCTCTGATACGTCTGTACCGAAAGAGAAAGCTATATATTTCAAATTTCTGATGGTAATATACTATTTAAATCGGTTGTAAAACAACGTTTACGCAGTTCACACTGTTTACAATGTAATTTTGTCCCGCAGATCAAACATTGTGCGAGTTTTCTTAATGCCGCCCTTTTATATGGCATTCAAAATATTTCAGAGGACGTTTCGTGCAGGCCGCCTTGATGCCAGCGCTGACACTGGATGTTAATTAAGGCAACCTATTACCAGTGTTTAATGTCCGTTCGTGCTGAAGACTACAACAGCGTTCTATCCAATCGTAGTTCCTGTATTCATCGAAATATGTGCTGTAGTTATGGCATCAAATTTTGTTGCTGTCTATATCGTCCTGCTCTTCTTGTTTGGTGTAGGTCGCCAACGCAGTCTTCTGCCCCTGTGTTGCATATTTTGCTTAGTATTTCTCAACTCGAACTGCAACCAAAAGAAACATGCCATGCCAATGGAATTTTGTTTTTCACAGGAAACTCATACCAGTTTACGAACATGAAGGACACTGGACCAGTGGAGCCAAACCAGCGAACAAATTTGTCAGCTAAGGAAGTACCACCACTCCCCCGCACACAACCCCATATATATGCATAATTGCGTGCGTTCGCTTACTTCCGCAACTTGTGTCGCCATCTGTACAGAGTGAGTGCTACCTTTTCCTCGAGCGCAACTGTTAGCTGCGGCGCTTGCCAGGTGTCACTGGTCTCTCGGCAATGTCCACGGTGCAAGATATAGGTGGGGACACAGCGTACCGCGCCGGTTCCAGATAAAGTCCCCTAGTTAGTCTAAGCCGTACGAGATGGCAGTTCGCTCAGCGGCCTGTGACGTAGTGGGAGGCAATGTTTTTCTATGGTGAATACACACTTTTTGAGAGCCATTTTCTCGTAAACTGTGGCCGATGATGAGATAAAAATATATTTGCCGCGTTGTTTTTGTCTGGGTCCATTAGTCACCGCAGTTTTATCAGTCTGAGGTTTCGTGAATGCTTAAATAAAAGCACAGAAGGCGAATAATGTTTCGCGCGGAATTTGAACCTGCTGCACGCATAAGCGGCGGCACTTTGACAACAAAGCATTAACCTTCGGCCGTTTCATTTGTTCTTTGACTTTGCATCTTTTGTTCGCCCATCAGTGCTCCCACTCATCCTTAGTTTGCTCCTTACTTTATTCCGTCCCTAAATTAGAGGTCCTCTAACTGGATTATGCCAGCTCCCACTGAATCCCCCCCTCCCCCCCTCTCACTTCCTCTATACCATTACTTCCCTTAGCTTCTTTTTTCCTTTTCCTCATTCTTTTATCCTCAGTGTATTCGGTACAGTACAGAGGGGAAGAGAATTTCACAACAATAGAAAAAGAACACCGAGTATAATTTATTCAATACAAAACAATAGAGGTAAAATTACGGTTAACAGCTTTCTTGAATCTACGTTGGAGATTGGCGAACAGTAATGTGATGTGGTGCACCAAAGCCGCATATAAATCAGTTGATGAGCATAAATAGATAGACAGATCGTGCAGCCGTTCGTGCAGTCGGGATTCGTGCAAATATTGAAGACAGTTGAGCTTGCTTGAGGCAAAAAAGCCGTAAATCACGGCAGCATTTGTTCCGGTTTACGTACACATAACTCGTCCGTACTTTTCCTCGCTTGCTTATTCCATTCTTCCAAACAGTTTGCAAGTTAGTGATTTAGTTATTTATGCGATAGAGAAGCGGTATGGGGCGCTGTTGCATTTCCTTCATTGAGTGGTTAAGAATAACCTGTGAATTTTTATATTTTTCTCCCATTCGCCCAACCGAACGCAGGATTCGCTTTCTCTGCTCTATTTACGCTATCCAAAGTGAGAAAACTGCTTCCCCGGTGCCTTCAATTGAATAACGATGACTTAATGGTTGAGTAATGTAGTACTCACTCACCCATATTTAAACATAAAGTGCAACTTCAACCTTTTCTTCACTTTGTTGTTAGGAGTAAATTACGTCAATAGTGTTGACAAGCCAATAAATTATTCTGGACTTCGCTTCTGCAGTGATGCAGTGGGCACGGCTTAAGAATAAAGTGCTACGGTGATGCTTCTGGCGACGACGGGGAAACAGTTCGGGCCACGCAAACGGCTCACACAGGAGAAACGCGCCGCGCGATATCAGCAGGTTGCTATCGCAACGGCATCATCGATGTATGTGTTCTTTTCTTCCAGCGAAGATTCACCGCTACATCGACGCTGACGCTGCGATCAGCGGCCCGGTTCGGAGGAGCGTGGCTGGTACTTCATCTGGAAACTTGCGTCCAGAGCCCGTGCTGTGTCCCCACCTATATATTCTTACACCGTGTCCACGGTGCAAGATATATTCTTACACCGTGGCAATGTCTGAACTTCAGCTGCTTCAGCGCTAGCGCTAGCTGGCGCGCAGTCGTTCAAAACAGATCAGTCCGTAGCCCATGCGTAGACCCCGCGGGGATGCCGCGGATGTGTCCGCCTTGTCGCCTTTATTGTTGGGACAATGTGCACTGTAGGCTCACGCTTCGCGAGTAGCGACAGATGTGCTGTGAATCCGTGGACAACTGCAAACACTTATGAAGTAAGGTTCATGTATAAAATACCTGCCCTGCTGAATTAGCGGCGGTCGAATGGAGCCTACTCTTCATGTTGAGCTGGTTCTCAAAATGTATGGTGCGAATAAACCGCCATTCGAGCCTGCTCGACAGATGACCAACGATTGGCGGTCGTGTCTAAAACTGCGCGTACCTGTACAGAGGTGCGTGTGGCCGCCTGCATCTACGCGCGTAATCGGTTGCCTTCGCAACAGAACCCTTGTTATGTCTCCGTATTTCGCGTTGCTAGCTCACAGTACAGCTGATTCCTAATTTTCATGAACGTATGCCGCTTCAAAATTTATTCATGGTGTTTCATGAACCGAGGAAACCGGATATTAGATGCATTAAAGAATTTCGTCCTTAGCTGTCTCCATTATTGGACATAAGGTAAGATGGAGTCCAAAGTCAGACTCCGCCCGCACCACTAATGTATCGCGGGGATCCATTATTGGACAATCTACCAGGAAGGAACGCTACAGCCATCAGCCAACTGTAAAATATGAATGACCTCTTAATTGCGCGAGCATATTTAATTACATCGCCGGCCGGCTTATTTTATTTTCTTCTGCACGACCCATGTTGTCTTGTACTTGTCTCTACGAGCATTTGCATCATTCTGTTTCCTTCCATGAGAACAGCTGAGCAGATAACTAATGAAATTGAGCAATAACCATGCTCGAAAGTGCAATTCGAATGTTCGAGCAGAAATAAAAGATTATATTTGCCTGCACATTTAAAGAAACAACTGCATTATGACAAATCTAAATATTTGTACTCAGAACCAGTCATATTCTTCATCAGACTCATAAAAATGCCCCTCCGGTATCGCAAATGGTGTGTCCTGTGTACTGAACATTGCGAAATCACAGCAAAAAAAAAAAAAAAAAAAAAAGAAAAAAAAAAATTAAAAGTACGCTGTCATTACATTATTGCTGTTTGGTGATGCCCATGAACAGGAGCTAGTTAACGTTCCATGCCTAAACAAAGCCATTAGCTACGCCACAAAGTAACGGGATGTTTGGCCACAACTACAAGCAACAGCCTGCAATAGGTTGCAACCTTCAGTGGCGCAGTGACCACTTGATAATAACGTTTTTCCTGTGGTATTTTGCTGAAACAAACTCTCTCTCAAATAGCAAAAGCCTAGCGTATATTTAATTTGCAGGGATGGCTTGCCCAATGTGCTGTGTAAAAACGGAGTCACGGTTCATGCGTTGTATGCATAGATCATAATTCGTAAATAAGCTGCCGTAAACATTTTCCTGGTTTGCCCCTAACTTTTGCTAGAAGGTCATATCATTTGTTAATCATCCAGAGTACTGGTGGCTGCTTGTATTTATCTTCGTCTGTTTCCTGTTGTTCACGCCTCCTTCACATATTAACGTGTTTTTGTCTTATATCCACACATTTTATCATGCGCACTGTATGCACGGGTTAGATATTCGTACACAGCATAAAAGTTGCGATTGAACATAACTGAATAAGGCTTCGGTGCACCTGAAAATGCAATGACATACGAAACTCTGACCACCGGGATAAAAAAAAAAAAGAAAAGACAGAGCTACGCAATGACAGCCAATATAGTTACATGATTCCTGGCTAGGTCCAGGGCACAAGGCACAGAATACAGCTGAAAAACACATCACACCGCTAGAAAGCCTGGGTAAGAGCAACCGCACGACGCACAAGCACTTCGTCCTCGTCGCTGGCCTTATCCTTTTCAATGTCATAGAAAAAAAAAAAAAAAATCAGCCACTAGGCGAGATTCGGGCACTATATAGTGTAGCGAGACTTTAGCGCCCATTCAGGAATTTATTCTGCTTGGAAGGATATCGGAGGTATGAACTTTACTGCAGGCTTCGTAGCGCTGGCTGATGCTTTTGTCAATAAAATAATAGTAATTAAAGCAGATTTGTTTTTTGGTGACAAAAAGGGTAGTTATTCTTCGAAGCACAAGTGTTGCTACAAACTCGGCTAGCAAGCTGGGCTCTCACCTACTCTGGGTGAGTCAGAGGTTTTCTCGGAGCGATTGCTGACTCGGTGTGTACATGAAGTGAAAGCATATTGCATATTTATTTGGCCTTGAAGAGGTATAGCAGCGTCAGAAGCAAAAAAGTGTCCACACATACAGAAACTCACTTCGGCTTCACGGGAAGTAAGCTCTATGTTACTTTTTAATTTTAATCCGGAAGCCACTATAGCGGCTACTTAGTCCTCGTTGCTGCGCAAATCCCTGCGTTATCCTGCTTACAGCACAAATGTGAATCTTACCTTCTGTCCACACTGAGGTCAAGCGGAAAGCATTCCTTTAGTTGGTGTCTGTTTCGTCGCAGGCAAAGACGCAGCGAACTCACCGCGCTCAAGCTTCTGGGCACTTGGAATGCTCTACCTGATAATGTCACACTTTATTTCACTGATACATGTGCCGCATTTGGCATTAAAGCTTCTTCGAGAAGACACTACATGAACATCCAATGTGGTACCCATCTGGTGGTGCTCTCTTATATGTATTATAATGTAGCATTCACAACGCTTCCAAAGTTCCGTTTGTAGAGCGCTTTGCACAAAAGAGTGATCAGCTGAGTCAACTCAATCGCTGGGCAACAGCCGGTTACTGCGTGATATATTTAGGACACCTGAAACCTGAAAATATCCCTGTACGCCTTGTCCTTTTTAGTTTCCAGCTCGAATGCATGATAACTTTAATATTCCTCTCGGATAACGAACCAGTGCGATTCTGAAGTGAAGTCTTACCTTGATGCTCTCTACTTTGCCCCGGATGCTTGGCCGGAGGCCTTTAATAAACGTACCTACATTCACAGATAATGGGACATTCTATAAATGGTCCATCAATGTGGCGTCTTGACATTACGTGCAACGTCACAAGGAAGACACTCAACAGTGAATAAGACGGTGCACAATCTGTTTTATTACCGCAACGTATGTACAACTAGTGGTCACTCCCGTGAACACGCACTGCTGCAGCCTCCGCGGAGGACTACACCTTTGCTAAGCTCCTCGCTCTCGTATTGTCAGCTGCCTTCCTATATGCACAAAAATAAATGCCGTCCTCTATGTACAATGTAGCGCCGCCTAAAGACAGTGTCGAGAGAAAATATAGCTGCCGCTCGATCACTGGGCGGGCTAACTGCACCGTCCAGCGGGTACTGCAGTCGCCCTGCAGCGCTTTCGGCTAACAGCGGCCGGCAGCGGCGGCGGCGACGAACGACCGCGACGGGCGACGAACGACTGGCGACGAACGACGCGCGCCGCCGCCGCCGCCGCTGGACCCCTCGACTGCGCGTGGGGGCGAGGCGCTGCTTGGGATGCCGCACTCTGCACGCACTGAGAAGACACGACAGTCTACACTCTGAGCCTACACGGGGAGGGTTTCTATTACTGTGTACCGCTCTATTGGGCAACGTTTGTACAGGAGGAAGACCGCAGACTGGTTGCTGCCACAGCTGCTGTTAGGGCCGCAACGGCGGACAAGGCGGCTCTCTCTCGCACAGACTGCTGCGTACAGTGAGTAAGTAGCATCGGTCGCAGGTCGTCCAGTATTATCACAAGTGCGCGTCGGACCACTCTGTTATCTGACCAACATCGATGGAAGTCGCCTATACATCACCCGTCCACGTGCGCACGAGCCGTGTGGGAGCGCTCTGACGAGATTCAACTAAAAAAACAAAACCTCAAGATTTTGAGATTTGACACGGCCCGCAAGGGCCTGAGATTCGGCTCCGAGATCCCACTAGTAGATGTCTTTGATCGCTCAGTAAGCTCAGCGTGGACGTGGCGGGATAAAATGACCTAAAAGGGTTTGACGCTCGGGGGATAAAAGGTGTAGGATGGGGTCGGCAACTAAAAACTTCCTGACGACATGCCACGCGGCCTAGAATAAGCTGCACCAGATTCTCAGCGACGCCCAGCGCCGCTCGGGGACTTCCAGGGACTGTGGAGGCCTCACTTTCTCGGCAACCAAACAGAGACACACGAGCCAACGACAAACGACAACACGACCAACAGGCAGAAACACACGACGCTCGTCTGCAGCCAAGCCGTACACGCACACGCACATACACACATCGGTCTAAAAGAGTTGACGAGAAAGACCGCTACGAGGTAAAACTATTCGCTGAGAAGTTCCAGAAGCACGTATGGCGGCGGCGGCGCCCTTATTCTGCCGGCGGCCTGGGGAAAGGTTTCGGGGCTGGTGAGCTCGGCGGTGCCGCGGGCCCTGTAACGGGTGGGTGGGTGGAGGGTCCGGGCCGCAGTTGGCGGGGGCCGACTGCGGCGGTCCTCTTATTGTGCTTCGGGCCGCGTCTGTTTGTCGTCAGCCGCTATTGCGCAAGGGGGAGGGCCGGCCACCCGCCGCTCAGTGGTACGCCCGCTGGCGGAACAGCGCCGCGATCTCCTCGACGCTCTTGTTCTTCGTCTCGGGCACCATGTAGTAGGTGAAGATCCAGAAGAATACCAGCAATGCCGTGAATATGAGGAACGTGTAGTGGTGCATTACACTCTGGGAGGGAGCGAAGAAAAAGAAAACATGCCATCACTTGATTTGCAGAGCGATCATGTACACAAGCAACGCTACCGTGGAAGTCCTGGCTCCCCCCCCCCCCCCCCACCCCTCCCAACATCCCACTTCCCCATCCCCCGGACACCAAGAGTGCCGCCGCGACATTAGGCCGGCATAACCCGTGTCCGGTTCCCCCCTCCCCCCCCCCCCCCCCCACCCCCCGTGAATATCCCAAAGTTCCCAACCAACCAAACATGGCGGCAGGCTAAAAGCGGTTTGGTTTATGGGACTTAACGTCTCAAAGCGACTCAGCCTATGAGAGACACTGTAGTGGAGGGCTTCGGGAATTTCGACCACATGGGCTCTTTAACGTACAGTGACATGTCACAGCACACGGGCACCTTGCTTTTTGCCTCCATCGAAAATCGATCACCGCGGCCAGAACGCGATCCCACATCCTTGGGTACAGCATGTTGAGCGCCATAACCAGTGCGCCACCGCGGCGGGGCACAGGCTAAAAGCAGCGAGGAACATCGCAGCACAAGCCTAAAAGAGAGAACCGAGCCGCTTTTGACGTGTATGCTTTGTTCGGTCATACCTTGCTCTGCGTTTAGCATGCCACCATGTACCGTCTACTTCGAGCATAGAAATGTCACTGCATCACAAGCAGGATAGCTCGCCGAGAAGTCAAGGACCCTTGCAGCAAACAGGCTCAAGTTGTGAAGGCACTCGATGGCAGCGAGAAGGGAACGCCTTGTGCCAGCATGCAACTACGGTGTTGCTGGACGATAATAGGTGCCCGTCCGCTACTGGTCGTGTTATGAAAGCATCAGCATGTGGACATGCGAAAGTAAGAACGAAGCTGAGGTTTTCAGCAGAAGTGCTGGCAACACAGGCCGAAGTGTTATGTCAGCGGCAAGTTAAAATTAGACATGATTTTTATTTGGATAGCTTCATTAGCTAGAAATCGTAATATCTGATCAAGCACAGCGCTGGGTTAGATTCCTTTCAGTGCATTAAAAAATGGAAAATTTTGATTGAGCTCAGTTTCTCTTTTGTTGTTGTTTTCGTTAGTTCACCAGTGCTGCCTAGAAAAAACGATGTATGAGTATCAGCTACTTAGTAGGATTGTAGCTGAATCCAACGCCACAGTTATGTACCTTAATACCATTTATGAGGCGGTCTCCTCCACTACTGCGAGCTACAAGACAAAACAAATATCGACTACGCCTTGCCAACGGTGGGCGAATGATGCAGTCAGCAATGCAAGCGTCGGCGATTATGAAGGCAGGAATGCAGCCTTAATTATGTATTAGCAAGAAATCCAGCTAGGATGAAAAAGAAACCGTATAGCAAACAAGAAAGAACATGAAGTGCAGTGTATATATGCGTGTGCTATCACAAAGCCAAGTTGTGCTTGTGATCCGTCCTTCAGTTAACGACAACAATCCCAGTTTTTGCCTCTAATCATATCACTGGTCTGATCCAGAGAGGAAACACGTGTGCGTGCTCACCGTTAGCGGCAAGAAGGCGAGGCCTACGAGGAAGTTGGCGCTCCAGTTGACTGCCACTGCGATGCTTGTGGCGAGAGGTCGTGCACCCTGTCCGAAGAGTTCGCCGACCAAGAACCAGGGGATGGAGCCGGGACCCGTAGCGAACATGACCACGAAACCGATGACGGCCACGATGCTGACGTAGGAAAGACCAGGCACACTTTCGCGCAGTGCCAGACAAAGCGTCAGGATGACGGTGATGACGGCCATGCCACCCAACCCGACTAGGTGCAAAGTGCGGCGGCCCGCTCTCTCGACCAGCACCAGAGACACGATGGTCATCAGCACGTTGACAGCGCCCATGCCTAGGGTAGCCTGCATGGCCACTTCGGCAGTAAGGCCGGCCGAAAGGAAGATGTCGGTGGAGAAGAAAATGGCTGCGTTGATTCCAGACAGCTGCTGGGACAGCATGACCATGATGGAGATAAGCAACGGGATACGTAGCGTGATGTTGTGCATCATTTCGTACAGGGTCACCTGCGAAGAAGAAGCACAATGCGCGATTGTGTCCGGCGTCTGAATAGGCTAAACAAAAGAAAAAAAAAAGAATGCTACGGAGAGCACTGCGAATATTTTCAGCTGTGCTGGTACCTTGAAAAGCAATTCCTAAGCTTTGTGAGGCACATAGCACCAAAATGCCTTCAAAATCAAATGACTAAATAGCCGTCTCTTCTGATTTACCATCGAACGCATATTTACAGCGACAAACACACCACTGGTCCTAGTTTTATTTTAACTTCTCATGTATGAGTAGCTTGTCTGGATGCGGGCAGTAAATCGCCACTTTACGCAAAGCAAATATCACTGCTACACATTCTTTACCTCAATTCAAGTCGTCCTTCTCTTAATGAAGCAAAACGCGGACTGCGGAATGGAAATCAAAGTCTTGTTGTGCGCACGGCGAATTAATTTCTCAATTATTAAATCAAATACATTTTAAGAAAGCAACCAATCACCAAAACAAATACATGTTAAGGAAGCAACAGACAGCGAAGCCTAGGAAAGCATAAGAGACTGCTTCTCTTTTATTTTTAATTTGTGGTGTTGATTAATGCAGAAATGTGTAGTATAATCATTTATACACGAAAAAGTAACTTATCAGAAATTGGAATGAAAAACAACTGCATTCCGCCAATGGGATCCGAATTCATGATCCCCATTTGTTGCGTTAGATGGTCTAGATACCAACTGACCTATAGGTGCAACTGTCCAATATTTGACTATCAGGGGTATTTATTTTGCGCCTAGTCTAAGCTCGAAAGTGTTCACCAGCACAGTCTTTGTCCATAGCGACGGATATCACGAGTGCCACGCGAAACGTGGTCGAACGCCGAGGCCGGAAGCTGTAAGAGCCTCTCATGCCTTCTCGTGATACTTATACCTATATGACACCAAGACTCCAAGAAACGATCACGTTCCACATTGAGCTCGTGGTAATATGAGACGTCGTATGTACACCGCTATGAACGAGGGTGGCGCTGGTGAACCCGTTAGTGCTTAGGTTACAAGAAATATGAGTACCCCTGTAAGTAGATTAGATAGCTGCAGGCACAGGTTCGTTCGTAGAGCATCACACGCGGTATACAGAGGTCATGAACAACAATCCCACTAACAAAATGTTTCTTTTTCTACTATTTTGCTTAACGGTTACTTTTCTGGCACGCTAATTAACCATCGATCAACAGTGTATATTAAAAGGACAATATGAACATTCCTACGTTTTCCTTGAATTCGTTGTCCGTTTGTTTGTTTCTTTATTCCTAATACGCTAAAGTGAATCGAATTTACTGCTGTGACAGTTCCGTGCCATGCCATAGATGTAAATTCACGTATCTTAAATTAATAAACTAAACTTTCATAATTACGCTTTTTCTGCACACCGTTTTTGGGGCCCTTAAATACTAAAGTAATAAGACGTGGCCATCGTTTGTGGCAGCTGCTTTCTTTCGCAAAGAGTGATCAAGAACCATTATTTTAGCACAGTTCCTACCCACAGTGGAGACTCACCCTAGACACCATCTTGATGGCCTCGAACTCGGCACGCATCTCGTCCATCTCGTCGTGAACCTCAATTGTTCCGCGCAGCCAAGTGAGGGCCTGCTGGGCAGCCACGTCACGGCCCTGGTTGATGAGGATGTACTTTGGCGACTCAGGACACATAGGCAGAGTGGCCAGCATGAACAGGCTGGGCACGATGGTCATTGCAAAGAGCGCGGGCCACCGGTCGGCCGTGCCCAGGGCGGATGGCAGACCGAGCACCTGACTCGCCAGGATGGACACGGTGACCACAAGTTGATAGATGGTGCCCACGGCGCCCCGCAGGTGCAAAGGAGAGATTTCGGTCAGGTACATGGGTGCCAAGCCCGCGTTCAGGCCAGAGTTGAGGCCCACGAAAAACCGGCCCAGAATCAGCATCTCGTATGAGCGGGCAGACTGCGGGGAGAGAGAGAGAGAGAGAGAGAGAGAGAGAGAGAACACTTTCCGTCACTTGAATCAAATTGTTTGAAATCACTGGATTTCCCCTTGGACGTTGTTGACTCAGAGACCTCCAGAGAACCAGAGAACAGGCAATGATGCGAACTTGTACCGCGGGGTCGGAAATGAATACTGAAGCCTTTAAACGTGATCCTTGCAGTGGTGCCACTAATAAGCGTCGTCAGCCTCCATTCCATGTTTGCACATGATGACTGCCGGGGTGTGGCTTTGACTTATTATTCCAATTGAAAAGGGATATTTCACGACATCGGCATGGACTGTCTCTTGCAGATTTGCAAAAGAGAATGACAGACTGGGAAAAAAATGTTTTCAGCAAAAGGAAAATGCAGACCGCTGTTACAAGAAAGCTATGTCGGGCTCGTTTCATGACCTCACAAAGTCTGTAAAAGGCGCTTGAAACATTGGCCATTGATATAAGCAAGCGCAAATACAATACTAAACTAAGCTGCAGCTGTCTCTGGTGCTAAAATTTCCGACGAGCTCTAAAGCAGAGTTCTGGGGCAAGAGGTGAATATCAGGCGAGGACAGAGCTTTCGGTGCTAACCCCTTTGGGGCCAGATTTTTAAAAATCTTTTGCAGGCTGTACCTAGTCCTTAGTATCATACCGAGCACCTTTGTTAGCCTCAAAGTATTTTCCCCAGAGAGGACGCTCCGGTTCATAAATTTAGGAAATTTCCTGTTGGCGACACCAACTTGAGCAAATCTGGCAAATTCACTCAAACATCTCATTTTTTCACTACTTTTCTGTCATAATACTTACATGTCACGGCTACCCTGACTGTATATTCGCGCAGAGCTCCACTTTGTTGATATAAAACGTAGGATCGCGTTGCCAGCCAAAAAACAAAAACAAAAATAAGAACTATAATTGAGGACATTGGTATAATGGTGTAGCGCATGCAGTACGAGCAGTGGTGATAACCTGCATGCCCCTCTATCGTTTAACGAGTAAAAGTATTGCGACTCGCTCGCCGATGAATGTCTCAGAGCAGGTTCAATCAGCCTGCTCGTTGTCCAATGTTTCCCTGCTTTTACTAGTAAATTCAGTAAAATGCACAAAAGTTTACGCCATAGCAAACTTTTCTTTTGTTTAGGCGTTATAGCAAGTGTACCAATCTTCCTTTTCTAGACAGCATATTTGTTATGAATGAGTATTACATTACCATTCCGACAAGTCTATCATACTCTGCAAGTCTGTGGCGCATAACGGAGCACCCCCTTTCGAGAACAGTACCCGTTACGTTACGGCAGCAACTTGAGCAGCTGTATGCGAGTATCCGAGCCCAAATGCACGTTCTTCTGCACTGCGTCGTTCGAAACGCCCCACGAAAAACCACCGTATGAAGACAGCACCCGCGCAACGCCTCTAACTCGCAGGGCTGGAGCTTACGATACACCAGGCAATGATCAGAACAGTCGCTGTACGCACCTTAGAAGCGCCCATTAGGATGGCCGCAAGGAAGACGCTGATGTTGTTGAGAAGCAGGCCTCCCTTGCGCCCGAAACGCTCGGCTACAAAGGCGGTGAGAAGGCCACCCATCATGCCGCCCACGCAGAAGATGGCCACGAAGATGCTGAAGACGAACTTGACTGTCCCCTCGCCTGGCTCCTCTTCGAAGCGGTGCTTGTACGTGTCCTCGATGAAGTCCTCCACCAGTTTCTGAGGTGCGTTGACCACGCCTGTGTTGTAGCCATGCTGGAAGGCCGAGCCGAGCGCCGCCGCCGCAATGGCGAACACCAAGTGCCGTGTTAGGCCCTGCGGAGCAGAAGATGGAAGAACGTTTAGCCTTTTAGCAACGAGCTCTGCAATCGGAAATGAAAACTAGCGTTGGCAATTCAAAGCGGACAGTTGGGCTACTTGGTGACCTTTAGAGTCAGTGCACATGGTATCTAGCGCTAAATACAGGGACAGAAAAGGAGCGGACACCACGAGCGCTAGTTTGCAATTCTAGTGATTAAGGTCATTAAGAAAGAGCAGGCGAAGTGGGCGGACTGCCGAGGTGCGATTTGGGGGAGGGGATAAAAGGCAGGGAGAGAAACATGCTTGCGAAACCGCCAAAAGCCACTGGATAGTCAATGTCTATTCTCTTATCTATACCAACCTGTCTTGGAAATCAAGAAGAAGAAATGGGCATGGGCAGGACATGTAGTGCGAAAAGATGGTTTGGTTTGATTTGTGGGGTTTAACGTCCCAAAGCAACTCAGGCTATGAGAGACGCCGTAGTGGAGAACTCCGGAAATTTCGACCACCTGGGGTTCCTTAACGTGCACTGACATCGCACAGCACACGGGCGCCTTGCTTTTCGCCTCCATCGAAAAGCGGCCGCCGAGGCCGGGATTCGATCCCGCGTCCTTGGGAACAGTAGTAGTGCGAAAAGAGGATAACTGATGGTCGCTTAGGGTAACAAAATAGATTCCAAGGGAAGGAAAGAGTAGCAGGGGGCGGCAGAAAATTAAGTGGGCGGATGAGGTTAAGGATTTCGCAGGGGTCAAGTGGATGCAGCTAGCACAGAACCGGGTTAATTGGAGAAATATGGGAGAGGCATTTGCCCTGCAGTGGGTGTAGTCAGGCTGATGCTGATGATGATGACCAACCTGTGTTATTGTTTTACCGCTCAAGATCATGACAAATAGCTAAAACTGCAATAACGTTACGTTAAAGCAACGTCTTTAGAAACATATTTACAACGTCAACGTTTGTCATGGCAAAACAAGTTACGCCTACTGAAAAGCCCTGCTAAAGCAGCCGCAACCATTTTGCTGAAAATGCGAGTTTCCACAAGCCAATTAGTGTTTTCATTTCGAAAACAATTTTCTGTGATTTATGGTAAGACGTCACACGGCGGGCGGGACAGATGTGCAGTTTCCTGACGTATGGTAAAGAAAAACATTCGGTAGTTATATAGTTTGCACCCTCCAGATACCATTTCATTTTGGAATGAACGAATTACTGGGAGTAACTCGTAATCTCTGGACGTAATAAAAAGAATATAAGAATTGACTCCAGGTACGTAGAAATCATTCCAATCAGGAACACCACTCGTGACGAACATGCTTGTGATTCTCAGAAATTCTTTACACATCCTAAATGCAGTGCACGACACATAACGTATACTTATCAAAATCGTTCAACTTCAATGATTGTGCAAAATGGGAAATTCTGTGCGATTCTGGCAGCTTCGAATGAGCGGTTAATAAAAACGTCATTCAATATTGCAAAAGAACTGTACTTGTTGTTGTTAGTTGGGTTTAATGGCGCATAAGCAAGTAAGACTACCTACCATGCGCCAACTTTTGGGTTCAGTTTTTTGTCAGTCGCATGATAGGGTACTTTTAACCTTCTGCCGAAACCGCAGCGCCACGATCAATGCGCAGCGAGCATGGCACCCAAGGCAGCATCCTTGTCTCACACGTACACTGTGTCGGCAAAGGTGGTGTTCTCGCGATCCCGTGCATAACATCAGCAATTTATTGTGTGGGTGCAGGAGGCAGCTTAGTGCAGAAAAGTAGCGTCCGTTCGTCAGATTTTATTGCTAGCAGAAATGACTGCCCCGCACCAGACCGGACTATAACGACAAGTGCCCGCCTGTAACCTTCGTTTTCTCCGTTGCCGAGGAAATTCGCTGCTTTCCGAACCTCTCATAATGTGCTTGTGTGTTCTGCGATTCTGTGCCACCAGCTATTTATACGTAGCTGTTGCAGCACTTTATTTAGAAATAACATAAAAAGGAAGGAAAAGACGTCGCCAGACGCGGAAATTTATAGATGAAATCTTAAGCCGCCGAGTTGCGACCGGCGGAAATAAAAACTACAAGAGCAGAGCTCGAGGACAAGTAGACGGGAGCGATAGTAAGGAAGGACTGGGGAGATCTCTGCACAACGGTTCGAGTGCCAAGGTCAACACCGGGCCGACCTTGGCACTGCACTGTGGAGTAGACTGCAGCGCTTTGCGTGAACATGTTTTTAATGCTATGTTTGCGGGTTTCGTGTGGGCATGACCTTGTCGGAGCTGTAAAAGAGGAACTGGTCGGTATATCGGAAAAAGAATAGTAGCATCGGATAGAGCGTCAGGGAAAGGTGTGCAGGTGACAAAATGGTTGGTGGGAGTTAGTTCAGCAGATCCAATTAAGTCAATGACACGTCGAAATAGCCGGGGGGAGTATCTCGACATCCAAACCGGATCAAATGGTACTCGACTTCCTGAGGTGTAGGCCTAACTTCCGGTGGCGGGAAATTTGAAATGTTTACAACGTGAACGAGCGGGAAAAGGCGTGATTTGCGTGCACAAATGGGTGGGAATTGTTAGAAAGTCTGTAAAGAGAGGTAATCAACGACCTGCAGTCTGAAAAGTTGGGAGCCCTGCAGAATCTGCAGTGCAGAAATGCGAAAGCCTGAGCGTTGCTGCTACACACGGTACATCGCGCACCCCTTGTCGAACACAGCGTTCCGCTGCACGCATCAAAGTTCACCGGCGTTCTGTAATTGGTTTGCAGGAAAGGAAAGGCGCTGTATCTGTCACGTGCGAAATCCCGCTGACATAATTCGCGGACAACTGAGCAACGCTGAGGCTTACGCATTTCTCCAGCGCAGATTCTGCAGTGAGATACAAAAACTTTCTGATCCGAAAGTTCATCATAAAGAGTTCTGCAATTTTTGGAAAGGGACTAATCGCACACAAAGAGAGAAACACGACATGACAGAAAGAGACAGGGCATGCTCTGCACGCTGTTTACAGTTCTGCAACGTTGAATAATTGGCACGAGTGACTTCACAAATACAAATCAGTATATCGTAGAACTGTCTTGTGCGTATGCATTTCTTCTCACTACCGACAGCAGAATCCTATGCAAGTATAATTTTCTTATTCCCTCCGCCAGTGCAATATATAAAGCTAACCGACAACTTTGCCCATACATGTATGCTTTCCTCTCTTGAACAGTTGACTTGAGAATAACGTGTGTGCAAAGAAGGGGCTTGGACCACAGCGCGTTTCTCCAAAGCACGAACACAAACATTCCCCTCACTTTTCTTGCCCTTGCGGCATCCAGTTGCCCGGGACATGCGAATCGCTGTCACAAACAGTCGGCATCTTGCACTGCTGCACAGTCCAGCGCTTTGTTGCCATCGACCGAGCGGCCGCGATTAGCCGGGACATGGCGCCGTGTCCGGGTCGTCCTCTAGCCACGCGCCGGGGGGCTGTGCCAGACGAGCCCTCTCCCGTACGGGACTCGTCACGAACGACGCGGGTCGATGTCGTGGCGGGAACTGTCCCAAGGACATCGATCGGGACCCAAATGGTGCACTCGTTGCGGTTGCAGCTTTGTGGGTCGTCTACAGCGACGCCGCTCGGTCGCCTACGCGGGCACATGGGCGAGGGAAACGTCGCTGGAGCCCACACGTGCACTACCGCACGCGGCTCACCGGATCGCCCGTACGCTTTGGCGTGTGGCTAGGTACCGCCGCCCTTGAAGTGCTCGTCGAACTCTGGATCAAGCGCACGAATTAGCGTGTGACGTGAATGGCACAGACCGGCCTGGTGGAGAACATTTGTTAAGAAGCTCTTTATTACCAGTTAATGAAATGTTTCGACTAAAGGCGTTGGAGGCAATATAAGGAAAATAATCCGGCCGAGCAGCCCTATATATGGTGGCATATGTACGAGAGTCACCGTACTCATGACGAAAGCTCAGCATCGGTCTGTCGTTTCTATACAGACAAACCAGCTCTATTCTTGGCATTGCACCCACTACTCTTTTTTTCTTTGTTAAATGCTAAATGCTAAAGAACACCATTAAGCCATGACAGATCACCGTATACTATAAGTAACGCCGTCTGGCACAAAGCCCGCTTTTACCTAAACACAAGCAAATACACAAAAGCTCCTTGAATACGTTTGTGCATAATTCTGTTCGAAACACGTGGCTGTGCGCACGTCCCGTAACTCAGAGATAAGGAGGAATGGCAGATGCCAACCCTACCGCCAGACGCGGGCCAGCTTTTATCTGGGACCGCTGTTTGAAGTGGCTCTAGGCGCTTTGCATGGCGCCATGCTAGGCCATGACGTCTAGCCGGACCTTCCACGCAGCGCTATTGGTCTCCATGGAGCCGCTACCTGAGGGGCAGGTTGCGTAATGTATAGTGAATGAAGTGCTTGCTCACGAGCTTGCCTGCTTTCTGCTCCCAATCGCCGGAGCTCTTGCTCGTTTACCATCGACAGCGATGGTTCGCGCCGCCTATTTTTCTTCTCTCTTGCCCCAGCCCGGTGCAATTGCTGACCACGGGCAGCAGAGAGACTTCTGTGCCTGAATATGTATTCTCTCCCTTTCTATACTGGCATCGCTCTGGTGAAAGCGAGCGCTGGGTTCTCCTTTGATCTAAAGCCCCTCTATCTTTAATTAGATCAGCTCTCTCGCATTGTGATAAAGTGAGCTTCGCGACGCCAGTAGGTGAAATACGAGCGCGCACAATTACCCTGGCGTAATGAAAAACACGTCTTTAAACGTGCGTGGCGTCTTCTCAGTGTTATGTGTTCATAGTTCAGTTGTTGCTGCTTATTCTCGCTGAAAAATTGCGGGCATTTTTGGTCGATGCACATGGACGCGAGAATGTCTCTCTTTCGTGTTTTTTTTTTTTACTTTTGTACAAAGCGAAAAATTCTATACCAATTTTTATTTCGAGCTATGAATGAAATATGCACCTCGTTTAAGGCAACTTCCTTGCTAAGGTGGATTTGTTGCAGCGCTCTCGTTACAGCCAGCAATGCACCATGACCACTACCAGAAAATCCTGGCATCCAAAACTCGTTGCAGTATTCACCATCTGGGAAGTTATCTAAAAATTATCGATATAAGCTCTTACATACCGAATTTCATCACTTTCCCTTGAAGTTGAGGGTGCTTTTGGGTGTAAATCTAGGCATTATTAAAACCAAAGCGTTGCTTCGGCAAAAGCGCCCACATCAAGATCATCCTGTATCTCTTGTTCAATTCTCTTTGCATCCCTTCGACTAAATTTTAGCAGTGACACGAAAGGCGGGGGACTTTTCTGCGATTAACTTAAGTGCTACAACCTCTCCTTCTAAACGGGAAATATTCGCACAGATTCTGGGGCGGCAAAAAATGAACTGTCAGTAGCAGTGATACAGTGTTACAAAGATCCTGTCTGCTTCTTTGGTGGTTAGACAAGTGTGGACTCCCCAGACGTGCACCTCGCTCCCTCTAGACATGAGCTCAACTCTTGACCGCCCGTTGATGGGATCATAGCGAGCACGTCACTGGCACCGCAGCTTTCGTGGAGGGGCTGGGCGTTCAGGAACATATGCTCAGGCACTTAAGCCTTTCCAGATGCGGGGCCAGGCCGACGAGACAGCGGGAAACCTGTTCTGCCGGCGCGCAAATTTGCAGAGCTCTAGAAGGAGAGCCTCATGCACGGTCTGGCGACTCGACCGAGGTCTGCGCCGCGGAAGTCGGGCGACCGGTTCCCCCGCACCCAGGGCGGCGGCCGCCGGACAGCGCGCCTCCCAATCCGCAAGACGCGTCGAAGACCACAGACACGGAAGAAAGAACAGATCAACATGCTTATGTAAAGCGAAAGAGTAGACGGAGAGGCAGAGACAATGTGGTGATGACGGCGACGAAATGTAACAATTCGAGCAGGGAAAACAATCACTGAGGTGAAATGCACTAGGTTAGGTGGGGAATATTGCGGTTTTGTGGTTGTGTTGATTACAGAGATACGATCTGACGCAGATTCTTTCTGAGTGACCAGAAAAACAAAAAGAAAACCCACGTCACCATTGAGATCCGAGCATAATATATAAGACCTCTTTATTCTGCTTACAATACTATGAACTGGCTAAAACTGATATACGGCGTGCACCCTGGGCCGTCTCGCGTTATGCGGCCCTTTCAGGGGTTTTTATGAGCACTCAGTAGTAGCGCCATACCCGATCATACCATGGACGTCACCAGTTTACATCGCGATACTTCCTATTATACTTGATCTGGACCTCTACTTCAAACCTGTGGGCACTGCAGTTCTGTTTCCCGACAAATCATTGTGCCTAATGTCACGGCCGCTCCATTGCTCACAGGCTACAACACACACTCTGTGCCAGAAGTGCGGTCCCTTTCTGAGAAGTTAGACCGTATTTGTAAGACCTGCAAGTTGAAACTTTTATGGTCAAGGCGCTGACACTTTATAAAATGTTACAAAAACAGGAGCACCGCTTTTTCTTCCGAAGAATTATGAGCGAGAGTCACGGCTCGGGACACTCGCGAGGTGGCTTGCGTATTTTTAAGGCAAACTGTACATGGATACCTCACTTGTGAGCCCGTACTCAGCAAATGCAAGCACAGCATGCAGAGAAAAAGTGCAGTGCTACGAACCAAGAAATTGTTTGAAATACTAAGAAGTCCCAGTGTACTGCTCAGCTTTGGAAACTTTTGCTGAATCATTCTGTGAACACCACACGTATTGTACACATTTTTGGCAAATTTTAATAACTCGCAGCGCAAAACGAACATACCTTACAAAGGGAACATACAAGGCACACACGAGCACGTATACGTATATCGTGCTCGTACCAATGTGGCGCTCGCGTTGAGCCGCACTGCAAGTGTTGTAGAATGAAACCGAAAACGACACCCAGAATTTAGAGGGCGTACAGGTCGGCTTTCTCAAGCTATCTCCTCAAGCATGGCCATAAAATTCGGTATATATACGGTAAAGTTCGCTCGTACTTCAGTTTTATTTTCAAGCAAAGAATGCCACGATAGAAACAAATTCGTGTCGCCGCGTTTACCAAGCTAACGAGAGGAAATGCAAGCGCATGCAAATGGTATACGCTAACAGAGGATTCCTTTATCGCTGCTTACGTATTTCTGACAGCCCTGTCGATATGCGCAAGCCGATTACCCTAATGATTATTTCCGCCAATCGCAGTATCTGCTTCTTGTTTCGCTTCTTGACTTCTACGCGTGTTGCAGGCAGTGTCGCCCCATCTCTTCGACAGTTGATGCAAAACAAGCCCAAGCCGCTCCAGTGTTCTTTCACTGACATTAGCCCGAAATTGGTGGTATTTTTTTTTTACATCAAATCATGATAACAAGCGTTTTGTTTTTGTTCTATTCACGAACATAACCTGAAGTCACGAGCTGCGAGTTTAGCTGCAGGCGTTGTAACGATGACGAACTAGATTGAGCAATTCAAAAAGTCATATGCCACCAAATCGACCAAACGATGCTCAGCAAGTCCAATGGTTCCTGCATTATAGATTAGGGCGTTGTCTGTCTTATCAGGGCCTGATGATGAAAGGTAAAGACAAGAGCAGACTACTAAGTTATTCGGCCAACGCGTCCGTCGTCGCATAAGCTTTCCGCGACGGCGGCATTCTCAGACATCGATCGCTATCTCCCTCAACGGTCCTTCACAGGGTGCATTCGCATCCGGAGAGAGCAGGTTTCCTCGTGCGGCCGTAACGGTGCAGGCTCAGCTACTGCATTCTCGTTGCGCGCGGCTGGCTGGCGTATACGGTACCCCGTGCACACTAAGGAACCGCTTTCCAGCTCCGTAGTTGCGTGTGGGATGATGCAAGCTGAAATGCGCTAGTCAAAACATCACGCTGACGTTCAGGACTTCGATGCTCCCGTATCGTTCGCGTCCTTTTCTCCGCTTTAAATCCTGCGTTGTACTGCATACACTGTAACAGGGCACATCGAAGGATATAGCATTACAAGAGTTCGCTGTGTCTCAGCTTTTTTTTTTTTTTTTCTTACAGATATGAGGTGCCAACTGATCGAACAGTGTTCGGCGTTAATCAGTCTCACGCGGGCTAATTTCCACGTATGCATGCATCTATACCATTCACATGTCCTGCCACATTCCATTCCTTTATAACACAGCTTTAACTTGGACGTGCCGGGGAGAATAAGCTCTTGTCAGTTATGAATGCGAGCTGTCACAAATTACTAGCACTGACCTTAACGTCTCTTATAAAGGATTTATTTGTTTTTTTTTTTTTTTTAACGCGACAGTGTTTAATTAAATGCTCCGCTCCCCAGAAAATCCGGCGTTGTGAGCGAAAAATCACGTGCATGCCTGTGGAATGTTGTAGTTGGCTGATGACATGGTCCAGCACTGGTAGTCGGATTTGGTGACGTCATGAGAACACGTGACGTATGACACAGTGCCAACTCCGGCTTCGCTTTTTGCGATATATAGGAGGTTGAGGTGCGGTTTCAACCCTCCAGAACCCTTGGGTCCTAAGGCCACGCAAGCCTGCTGGTACGGACTGATTAAAGGGGGCTTTACAACTATTTCGGGTGGAACTTCACATGACGTGGCAGCTTAATACTGCTCGTCAATGAGCATGTGTAGTATTATAGAGGCTCAACTCAAAAGATTTGTAATTAGCCGAGGACCAGAGCACATGTGCACGAAAGATGACACGCAAGATGTACCGCCAAACGGGAGTCATTAAAGTTCGCGCGTCAGACCCTTAACGACAGAGCTGGATTCCCCGCCCACATACACTTATTAGGCACAAAAACCTTCAACTAACGACACTGGCTGGTAATACTAGAGAATAAACTGAACAAGTTACGGCGATTTCCGACATATTGCGAAATCGAGTTGGGTTTACGTTTACTACGAGGGTAAGCAACGCGAGACAAAATGAATGAGCCCTCTCAGTGGCAATGCTCACGGTAAGGGCGAACAAGTTGAGTGCCGCTTGAAGTTCCCCCACTTACAGTTCGAACAGGTGGTGGGTGCCAAATGGGGATCAGGCGTGCTGCGTCGAGCGTGGCATTTTCGAGCCGAACCATGGCCTGAGATCAGTCGGGGAGACACGGGACGAACGGTGGTCGAAGAGAACGCAGGACGCGACGTGGTCGGCGCCGCTGCAATGACGACAATGGAGAGTCCGACAGAGAGCGTAGTCTGCCGACACGATGCAGGCAGAACACCGAACAACCCGACACCGATAACCTGATGCGTCGTCGGCACCGCGACAGCAGCAGCACAAGAGAGGGAGGAGGGTAGGAACAGAGCGGGAGACCGGCAGCGGCAGCAGCTCTTGCGACGAAGACGAGCCCCCGACTTCCGTTTCATCGACACGCACCCCGTTCCTTGAAACGACTGAGCGCGTCTGAGCAGGTAACGGCGGCAAAGAGGAAAAGGCAGCAGCTGCTAGCAGTGTCATGTGCCCCGATTACCCTTACCAAGTGCACTTGACAGCCGCCGCTCAAAACCAGTCGGCCTCGTCGGTGTGCTGTGGCACGACATTGCTCACTTCATGAGCAGATTACTAACTAGCTCTGCTGGATAACTGAAGGTGAAGCTCGTCGGCCAACCACACCAGTAGATGCAAGACACGTCGCGCCACGCGTCGGTAAAAGTTTTTCGCGCCCTATAGTTTGAAAAAAAAAAAAAAAAGATGTCGCAATCATTCGCGTCTGCGCCTGTCCAGTTGCGCGCTTCCCAACCAAAACCGCCAGACTTGTCTGGTGGAAGAGGAGAGAGCCGACTCACGGGTCTGCGGATGTAGGGCATAGCCGGAAGACGCTGCAACCCAAGAAGGAGAAGACGTGCCGGATGTGCGTAGCCCTTGGAGCGGGAATGTCGACCGGCTGGCACATCAACTCGGAGGTGTGCCGAGGCGCCGAGGCGCCCCATTGGCTGGCCGAGGACACGTCACGGCCGTGCCCCCGGCGCCGCCGCCGCCACGTTTTATTCTTAGCTCAACGGCGAGCATACGCGTGGCGGCATAGTGCAAGCCGCTTTCCTGTTTTTCTGGAACGTTCGCTTAACATGAAACCGGCTGCTGCTGCGTTGTTAAAAGCGATCGCGCTGAGCTCTCACTCGCCGCTGCGGTGAGTGCGACCGAGTTTCCGCTTGGTACGCGTGCGAGCGAGTGCGTCGACTTTTGCACGCCTGTCTCAGCCGTGCAGCGTAACAGACTCTAGGTGAGAGAAGGATGAAGACGTGCAGGCAGTGCAGGGGCACGTATGGAGGCGTGCGTCAGTGCGCGCGCTTGGTCTGAGGATAGTCTTGCGCAATGAATCATGGCCAGCCTGTGGTAACCAAACAACGAAAACTACTGACACCGATGTATGTATCTGGAAGTAAGGAATACATCAGTTCTGACTCTGCGGCGGCCCCTGATTTGCTGCAAGAGCCCCCTGCTAGTCGTTGCCGCGCAGGACTTGGAGAGGGCGAGTTCGGCACGCAGTGACTGTCCACGACTGAACTTATGCGCGGACTGTGCACGCCTTTCATATTCACATCTATCCAATTGCTACTTACTGTGGTTTAAGGAATCCTGAAGACAACTCCCTCCGAGTAAATATTATTTGACTATTTTGGCTATGTTGACATTTAACAGGCAGCAAAAGTACATTTGTCGCGGTGAAAATTAGGGTTTTAAAATCTTCCCGCCAGAAGACTCAAACTCGCGACGTCTTTACAGGAAAGAGCGAGTTCGCAACATTTTAAAAGGAATGCCTACGAAGTGTGTCCTCAGGGATCCGTGTCCTAAAATCGGTTTCGACGCACGCAGTTTACTTTCGCGATCGGCCGGTGGCGGCGACACCTGGGCCCGCTTGCACAAAACAATCTTAAGACTGTCTTAGCTAAGTCCAGACTTAACTGGAGTCTAAAGAATAGGCCACTAGCATGGCCGCTTAAGACTGGAGTCAAGACTGGGCTTCAGTCCTGACTTGAATAAGTCGCTTGTATGATTACGACTCTAATGTTGTCTTGGTTAAGACACAAGGACGCCAGGTGTCTAAGTAGAGAAATTAGGGAAATACAGGGATGCGCTGGCACTGTCCCTGCTGTAAGATGTACACATTCCGTCAATTTTGCGTTGTGTAAAATCCGTGCCATTGCTTTTTGCGGCTTAAGATTGTGTTACGAGGAAAAATGCCCCAAGTGGTTGCTGAGGCCGTTCTGGGAAGCCACTCTGTTGAACATGAACCCGAAGCGTTCGACGTTCGAAACACAAGCCGTCTTAAATAAGCTTAGTCTTTCTAAAGACACCATTTAAGTCTGGACTTAGCTCGGACTTTATCGTGCAAGCCGGCCCTGTATTCGTTCGATCTTTTTTTATTCATCAGAGAGAAAGGAGACGAACAACAGTTTTTGCCAAAAGCAGACAAAACACAAATAAGGCAGAGAAGTTAAGGAAGCCCTGTGATGAAGAGCTTCTTACGAAAGCCGAAACTTTTCTGTCAAAATGGACTGGTGGGAATAGTTCCGCATGATTAACGGGCAAGTCAGAGAAAGACGCATGATGACTCGTTTCGTGGACCGCTCGCATGTGCCTGTCATGGTACCATTCCCCGGATGCAAATACAAATGCGATCTGCGGTACTTGCGTCATCAAGGCGACACTTGGAAACTCTGGGGCGCTAGCGTTCATAATCGTTTACTTCGGTTGAGCACTCCTGAAGCTTGCTTGATCATCCCTACGCTATGCACCGGCCTATGGTGCCATCGGGACAAAGAGAGAAGGGGGTGGGGAGGGAGAGATCAACACATCTCCCCATGGCTAGATATTATGAGTGCAACTATATATATTGGGCCAAGTTTTCTGGAAGCGTAGGCGCAAAACATATCAGGCTGGCCCTTAGTAGCAAAGCAGCTCGCGGAAATAGCGAAGTAAACACCGCGGAGCGCGCCAAGTGTGTGATGTTCATGCGGTGGGTCGTTCTAAACTTGTGCTGATGTTGTCTACGCACCCTCTACCTAACTTGATGTTTCTTTTCCTGCCTGTCTGCCACAAGTCAGACGTGCGCAATACGTAGTAGATGGAAAGCCCCGAGAACCCATCGCGCGATGTATTGGAAGTTGGAACTTTCTTGTCAACGGTAGTACATGTACCGTCACCAGACTTTGTTTTTGTCACGCATGGATAAAGCATGCGGTGTTGGCCACATTAGAAAGGTTCTTTTTTTTTTTTTTCATCAATCTTCCCAACGGGTGAAAAGCTATCATTGACTCCTGACAGGCGTGTCCTTTTACGGCCATTTGTAAGGAACCTCATGCGGGCAAATCGATATTGATTTGATAATTTCTACGGCTCATAACCGATAGCTGACAGAACCTGTGATCCGTCTGAAGACTTCGCAGCAGATGAAGCAAATGCTACACCATAGTGCCGGCCATGGAATTGCCCATGAATAGAAATCGGACTGCCTAAATGTCTAGGGAGAGGCAGCAGGGTTGAAGATAGAGAGAAAGTGGTACATGGTCATCAATGTAAAAATCAGACATGAATTAAGGAGTTAGTATGCAGTCAGTGTATTAAAAAGTTTTATAGGGGGTCAATATGTAATCAGTGTAAAATAATCTTAGAATTAGGAGGTTAACCCCTTATTCGTCTTTTATTACACTGATGACCATGCACCACCTCTTCGCTGTCTTCAACCCATTACCTCTCTCGAAATTTAGACAGCCTTTAATTTCTACTCTTTTCTCAGGAAAGCAAAGGGACCGGTAGGAATGGTGTAGGAAGCCACCGATAGCGGCTACTCCGCAAGATTCCTCGCATATGCAAGGACCAGGGGTGCGTGAGCATGCTCTGCGCTGTATTTAAGTCTCTTAAGGAGGCCATCATCACAGGGGAAATAAAATAATACTAGCATGTAACGCCTGCAGATATCCCTCGAGGTATGCAAACGTTGCGGCACTCGGCTGTAGAGCGCCGCCTTTTTTCCGCGTCCATCAACGCCAAGCTTTCCTGTCACGCCTTGTGTCGTCATGCGAGGATCTGCCTAACGATCCACTAATGTGTCCTCTGACGATGCCACCAGGAGGCAGTGCTGCGACACACGAACCTCCAAAGGCGTTGACGCCACCGTAGCGCTCCTGGTGCCGGCTTTCAATGCAAAACGGGCGTGCCGGTACAACGGTGATTGTTCCTGCAGAAGCGTGCCAGCAAGAACCGGGAACAAGCAGAGATGACTCATGATAATCATCATGAGTCTTAAAATCTTAAATAATCATGATACTTAAAAAGTGAAAATTGTGCGTGAATCGCCTTCGACACGCGCGCATTTCCACAAACGAGGCCCAACAAGCTATGTTCGACAATAGATGTCGGCCAAAGCAGTGCACGAAAAGGCGAGATTCGAGAAGACGGTGTTTGTACAAAGGCGTTGGTGCAGCGTTAGGCGAACAGTGATCGATAAGCGAAGTTTTTCTAGCGATGTAAGGTTCGAGCTGCGAACACGCCGCTTCTGCTTCTTGTTGAAACTCGCGTAGTCGCATGCTCATCCTTGCAAGCTTTGCTTGAGCCTTCTTCTGTATTACAACGTCGACCAGCAGATAGTATCGCGCCTTATTGAGACAGCGCAAACAGACTGGTATGTTTTTGTGACGACAAGGCCTCCCTCGGCGAGCGGGTTCATTTTTCAGCAGAAATCGCCCCCCTGGGAGGGAGGGTCAATTTCTAGCACCGCGCCTTTTGTGTAGCACTGAGCGCCCGCCGCGCCTCGTTGGTTAACAGGCGCCCTTGGAGAGATACTTTTGAGAGGAATTTCACCTCTGCGAAGTTCCGATCTGGACGCGATAAAGCAGTCCGTGCAGGATCGTTATCCTCCGTACGGTGCGCGCTGCATGGAGGACTGGGCTCATGGACGACCGTATAGTGCGGCGGCCGGCGAACCCTGTTCTTCGGCGGCGGTGTGGCCCGCCGGGCTCCGTCGTCGTGGCGAGGCGCACGCCGCCATGCACACCAAGCAATGTTTTCTTTGGTCAAAAGCAATTACTTGCCCGCCGTATAGGACCGAGAGACGCAACCACTTTGACAGTTATTAATGGGCTCAGAGCCGGCGTGAGAGAGTAAGGGCGGTGATTAGGCCTCTCCGCGCTGCGCGCGAGCACGGTCTGTTTAACCACGCACGAGGGCCGAAACGTTAGCTGGCTGGCGAATGAATTCGCTGAGTGCGGGACCGTATTTCATCACCGTCCGTGGCCTTTCAGCGAGCCTCGCTGCTGAAGAGGAGGCCCCTGCTGCTTTCCCGCGAGTATCGGCTGGAACTTCGCGGTCACGAACACACACGCGCGCGCGCACATACTGGGCGCACACTGGTCATCCCCGGGGCCCGTGAGAAAGGTCACCGATTATTGCTTTATGTTCGTGCTTCAAAAATGTACGCACGAGCACAATCCAAGACGAGCCATCACTGTATGTTATAGTACAGCAGGGCTGGTGCTTGTTTTGCTGAGTGTAAAGCACTTCACTAACGCTTTTTCTCACATTTAGTATTGTTCTTCTATTACCAAACTCCCTCCTTTCATCTCAGTCTACTGGTGTACTTGCTTGGCATAAAGACTCCATTGAAGACCGTCAGAACTCACTGGTACTCCGCGTCTCTCATAGCCTGAGTCGCTTTGGGACGTTAAACCCCACAACCAACCAACCATCACTGGTACTCCATTCCTAGGATCTGCGGCATCGAATCCCGGCCGCGGTACGGTGACCGCTTCACGATGGAGGCGAAAAGAAAAACGCCCGTGTGCTGTGCGATGTCATTCCAATTTACACAGCCCTAGCTAGTCAAAATTTGCGGAGCCCCTCTACTACGGTGTCTCTCATAGCCCAAGTCTCTTTGGGACGTTGAACGCCATAAATTAAATCAAACTATCCAAGGATCTTTGCAGCTCTCATTTCGTCGCTTGTAAATAAATGATCTCGTTTAATGTTGTGTCGAAATAAATTTGTTTCTCACTTTCTTTCTGTCTGATGCACTAAGACAGGAAACTTGAACTGGACGTTTAGTTGATGTGCGCCGACTATGCTTGAGTAAGGTAAATACCATTCATCTGCCAGAACTTTGTGGAATAATTTGCGTAAATCTGCGTCGAAGCATGGCGGTAACCAACATGAATGACGATGAACCAAAGAACAGATAGTCCGGAAAATGTCCGTTCCGTGTACTTATACTCTGCAACACGCGAACTGTGACGTCGAAATTGCCCCTAACCTCATTCAGGTGAAAAGCAGCCTTCAACCAATTTATCTGGGAGCGACCACTCTTGAACGCCGAGCGCTTATATAATGCAAGTGAAAGAAGATCGTGGAAGTGTACTGCACAGAAAGGCAACCAAACAGCAGTAGAGATTATTGTGGCGTCGATACGATACGATATCTTTTAAAATGAGAAGAAATCTTTCTGATATAACCCTTGCTAAATCCATGCTTCGGGCAAACAAAATAAATGTACTATGTTAGTGCTCTGCCACAACGCATTTCGACATTGCAAAAAACCAACCCTGAAGAATGTCCTGTAACTGAATGCGATAGATAGAATCAAATTAAATTTTTTTTTTCCGCCTAGGAGCATGTGTTCTTTTACCACCTTTCTTCAACAAACTATGATCGAACACGGGTGTATCGAACTAGGAGGCTACAGCGAAATATTTCGAAGCATCTACAATTCGATGTCTAAAAAGACGGCAATAAAAATGTGGTCTCTAATATGGGAGCAGTAATACATTTCACCCCTGCTGGTGATACGTTTCTTGCATCGATGAGCCACCTGCAGGCGTGATGGCACTGCTATGCCAGTATGTCTAACCTGCTTAGCACAGGAGCTACCGCGTACGATGGTCCGTCACCAGCCACCCCCTAATATAATATGTCTAATGTCCAGTTACCAGTGCAGTGCAAACGTATAATCGCTTAGTAAAATAAGGCACAGTTAGCTTTTGTAACGTTTTCGGCAGCGAAGTGAGCGAGGTGCGCCACGGGAGGGCCCTCTGCGAGTTAGTTTAGCTAAGTTAGTTTAGTTCGTTGCATTGGCCGCTGCCGCGACATAGCTCATCTGAGTTTAGTTCCTTAGAATGGCTTCACCGCATGACAGAAAAGTAGCGTGGAAAATCCGCGCGAAGGATCGTAACATCGCTCTTGCGAATACCACACATTCACCTCGTAACATGCATGATTTCACAGTGGAGCCGTTAAGTTCGATATACTGAGCTACTTCCCAAGGTTTTTTTTTTTTTTTTTCACAAATTTTGCAAGGAAATAATCTCAGTTCAGTATAGCCAACTATTCGAAATAATAGCGTTCGACATATCCGCGGGTTCGACTGCATCCGTACAGTGGCTGAGTACACGGCTTGACTCTGTAAGCGGGCTCAGCGGACAGCCTTTTTCTGATGGCATTTCCCTACTATGTGCTTTGTAGTGGCTGCTCTTACTTTACTTCCTCACGGTGTGAATGTCAGAAATTAATAAGATTTAAACCTGCTGGTGACATAACTGAACCGCTTTTTTTGTCCTACTACAATGTTCGTGTTTCAGTCCTGTACCAGTAGTGGCTGAGACCTGGGAGGTAAGGTAACTGCCGCCGCGTTCTGAAGAGCTGCTCAGGGCTGCTAAAAGCGAGAATATGAAAGGAGAAGAAATATCACAGAGAACTATCAGTAGGCTGACTACACAGCCCTCAGGTACGTCGCCCCTCCTTCCATCTGCCCTCAGAGCTCGAAAGCTACATAAAAAACCGGAATATCCTGGGTTTTTTAAGGTAGGTAGTACCTAGTCTGTTTTAAAAATGTGAGAGAACGTGAACGGTGATTTGAAGATTAGCAGAGAACAGCGAAATAACTGTTTAACTAGGAAAGGTTATACGTCACAGAGGATTGGAAGGAGGCGCATCAGGAGTGGCTAGAAGGTGACGTCTATCACAACCCAAAGAAACGGAGTGTCTACCTATCTACAGAACAGTCGCTGAGTGTTAGAGCTTGCGCGGATTTGATTTCTAGCTTCACAAAAGCCTATGATGTGAAGTTCATCACGTCCTTTACCTTCAACCGGTGGGCTGGTGAGCAAGGCAAGAAAGCCGAACAGAGAAGCCCAATTTTCCTGTGAGCGGGCTGGTCGTTTTTCGACATTTTTAGCGTTGACTCATTGCCGCCTGAACTAAGCGAGGTTCTAAGCGACGTCGGACCGTGCCGCTCGCTAACACGCCTGGACAGCAGAAAGAGGATTCTGCAATCGCGCCGTCTGCCTCCGCTGACGACGTGCGTTATGCCCAGCTGACGGAACCAACCCTTCTAAGTGCTCGCGAGGTGACAAACTGCGGGCTCTGATCCCGCCGTTGACCTGCCTGTCCATCGTTGCACTGCGTTAGACGTCTTTCTTTCTTTTTTTTTTTTCGACTGTGTTGCCCCCCCCCCCCCCCCGTTTTCCATGGGGGGGGGGGGGGGGCATCGACCTTTAAATGAGGATGGCTCACAGAACTGCACCGCCCTAGAAAATTGCATAGACTGTCTGAAGACTGATTATAAACTGTTTAAGAAAATTCTTATGAATGTTCACAAGAGCACGTTGCCCCATACAGCCTTAGTCAACTTCATCTGAAGCGGCATCTTACGGGGACGCGTGGAGCTAGCCACCAAGCAATGCTCTCTTCCAAAAAGCCTACTCTGTCCTGTAGAATGAAAGATATGGGTCCTGACAAAGAGAAACAATATGTGTAACAGCTTGCAGGCGTAACAAGCCACGTAGTTGTAACAGTGGCCCTCCTCTCGCCTGAAAAAGCAAAATATTAAGATGACTCCGTCGTCTGGTTACGATACCGCTGGATGTCAGAGAGAAGCTGCAGGCTTGGCCAGTCAAAGTTGCGTCAAGTAGCCGACTCGCCGTATGATATACCAAGGCCGCATTAATAAAGTGATTGACCTTTATGCATAAATAACTCAGAGCGAAGCAAACGGACCTTCGAAGTAGACGACAGAGCTCAAGTGAGCCATGGTTAATATTTCAGCCTGATAGACGTATAGCCCTGACGAAACTGACGAGATGATGAAGCAACGTCTCTCTGTCTTTCTATTTTTCCCTGCCTCGAAGTATTAAGCGCTGAGTGCAAGCGCAAGCCATGGCCGCCGCGGCAGAGTCTAGCTTAGACAAACACTGGTCGATAGCTGGGAGCGGTGAACTGCGCATCTGTCGCTGTCGGCCACGAACGCCGTTTACTTTCCACCCGACAGCCCCAGCAAACGCCTCGGCGCCGCTGCAGCCACCGGCACGCGGGCATAACACAGGTGCCCTTGAAACACAGACACATACACAGTGTTGGCTGCAGTGCCGGCGATCGATGCGGACCTCATTACGTAGCGCCGGTTCTGGCTCCCCATTGGCTAGCTGCTGACACACCCCGCGTGACGACACAGGCAGAAAATCAACTCTAATCTTCTGCGTACGACTGGAGCAGCGGCAGTCAAAGCGGGCAGTTAAAAATATCCGTTTGCCGACGCTGGGTCAGTGGCGCTTGCGCCGACGGACTTGGGTTTTTAAAGCTCAGAGATGGGCATCGCTTGCCAGTCCGTTTGTTTCGTGTCCAGAAGCCAGCGCGGCGCAAAGCCTCTCTTGAGATGCTTAGGTTGCGACCAACGTTCTCGCTATCGCACAGTCGTTTTCCTCTGTGATGGTATCTCGTTACAACGAGCTCGGACGGTACTGAGCTCTGTTTACGTCCTGCGCTCATAGTGTTTCAAAGGGTCAGGGCAGTTTAAAGACTATGGCATGCGTGCATTAGTTGAGGCGACGCAGTAAAGCAGCCTTGACCCTTCATGCGGACATACACAACAGGGACAAAAAAAAAAAAAAAAAAAGAAAGAAAGAAATAAACGACCGACTGAGCTGGAAGTGGACAGAAATGACTGTCCGTTATTTGCCTCTGTTACGTTTTAATTTGTTTATCTTTTTTTTTCTGCAGGAGGAATAATCTGGGACGTACTACCGAAGGTCACTGGCAGGCAGCCAGGGGAGCTTTTATTCTTTATGACGTCACTCAGTGCTGAACACTGGGTCGTATGTGCTTTTAGGCAGCGCAAGCAAACCTCAGTGTCAAAGTGGATGCTTTTATACGAGGCGTAATCTAGCCTCAGTATCAGTTTTCTTTCTTTCTTTCTTTCTTTCTTTCTTTCTTTCTTTCTTTCTTTCTTTCTTTCTTTCTTTCTTTCTTTCTTTCTTTCTTTCTTTCTTTCTTTCTTTCTTTCACGCAGTTCTAACAGTGGCCTTCCTCTCGCCTGAAAAAGCAAAATATTAAGAGGACTCCGTCTTTCTTTCTTTCTTTCTTTCTTTCTTTCTTTCTTTCTTTCTTTCTTTCTTTCTTTCTTTCTTTCTTTCTTTCTTTCTTTCTTTCTTTCTTTCTTTCTTTCTTTCTTTCTTTCTTTCTTTCTTTCTTTCTTTTCATATAGTTAGGTAAGTCGAGATAAGTGGCCTCAACGTGTGTCCAAGAATCAAAAGTAGTAAGATGGGCGTCTTGCACAAATCCTGCCGAGATAAACCACAGCATCATTCTGAAAACCGATAGATTGAAACAAGAGAGGTGAAACTGTAGATTGCAAAAACGAAGCAACAGAAAGGGCGTACCATTTCCGAGTCATTTGCCTGTTGTCCACACATTGGTTCGGCGGAAATTGCCAGCTTTGCAGGCGACAATGAGCCTTCCCAAATTGAAGCACGCTAGCTTTATTCCCACGTTTTCAATAAAAGCAGGAGCGGGAGAAGAACCATTTAGGGAATCGGGAGCAGGGAGCTCGACGCGACGACTCTGACGGCTCGGTGTTTACCACTTAAGTGTTTAGCCTCACTTAAAGCAGAGGCGCTGACGTCGGCGCCTTCTTCGTTATCCCCCACTTCGTTGACACCGCAGCAAGCGGCTTCGGAGGATTGAGCTCTTTTTCATACCACTGATCCCGCCAAGGCTTTCTGCTCGGGATCTATGGCTTAAAGCGTGAGCTGCGTTTCGTTTTGTTTGTTTTTCGCTGAAATGCACCAAATGATGTTTTAGCGCGTTCCCTTTCTTCAATGGGACATCCGGAACGACGAAAACAAAACCCAATTTCCGCTTCTATGGGGTGACTGCATGTTTATTGATTGGATTCAGTTTCTCTGCTTCTGCGAACGGTCTTATTGAATTAGTGCCGCTTAGGAGTGTGTCAATATATGCTCTCGTACCAGCCACATTGATTCAGCTAGGGGGTGCGGCGGCCGCCTGCTGAGCCCAAGGTCGCGGGTTCAATTACGTGCGTGACAGAACAGTTTCAGTGGAATGTAAACAATGACAACCTTCCGTGTATAGAAATTTTGGTGCATGTAAAGAAATTCCAAAAATGCCATTTTGATCTGACTTGAATTGTTGCGCGAAACTTTAGGCCAGGTAACTTTTCCTTTGATTAACATAGGGTGCCTGAAGCAGTTCCGGACGAAATAGTGCACGGCCTCTTGTTCTACTCCTGACATTTTACAGACTTAAATTTGTCTGCACTTGAATCGCGCTTCCACCACAAAGACCTGAGCTCACGAGACCGAGTTCTCAGGTTGTTCGTTGAACAGTCTCCCCCAATGTCTATTTTACAATTTCACCTTTCAGCGAAGTATGTATTAATGTATTTATTTGCAGTTCTTTGAAGTGTGTGTGTGTGTGTGTGTGTGTGTGTGTTTGTGTGTGTGTTTGTGTTTGTTTGTGTGTGTGTGTGTGTGTGTGTGTGTGTGTGTGTGTGTGTGTGTGTGTGTGTGTGTGTGTGTGTGTGTGTGTGTGTGTGTGTGTGTGTGTTGTGTGTGTGTGTGTGTGTGTGTGTGTGTGTGTGTGTGTGTGTGTGTGTGTGTGTGTGTGTGTGTGTGTGTGTGTGTGTGTGTGTGTGTGTGTGTGTGTGTGTGTGTGTGTGTGTGTGTGTGTGTGTGTGTGTGTGTGTGTGTGTGTGTGTGTGTGTGTGTGTGTGTGTGTGTGTGTGTGTGTGTGTGTGTGTGTGTGTGTGTGTGTGTGTGTGTGTGTGTGTGTGTGTGTGTGTGTGTGTGTGTGTGTGTGTGTGTGTGTGTGTGTGTGTGTGTGTGTGTGTGTGTGTGTGTGTGTGTGTGTGTGTGTGTGTGTGTGTGTGTGTGTGTGTGTGTGTGTGTGTGTGTGTGTGTGTGTGTGTGTGTGTGTGTGTGTGTGTGTGTGTGTGTGTGTGTGTGTGTGTGTGTGTGTGTGTGTGTGTGTGTGTGTGTGTGTGTGTGTGTGTGTGTGTGTGTGTGTGTGTGTGTGTGTGTGTGTGTGTGTGTGTGTGTGTGTGTGTGTGTGTGTGTGTGTGTGTGTGTGTGTGTGTGTGTGTGTGTGTGTGTGTGTGTGTGTGTGTGTGTGTGTGTGTGTGTGTGTGTGTGTGTGTGTGTGTGTGTGTGTGTGTGTGTGTGTGTGTGTGTGTGTGTGTGTGTGTGTGTGTGTGTGTGTGTGTGTGAATGTGTGCGTGCGTGGGGGGGGATGCCTGTTATATATTGGTTATTTTTCTCGCTTAATTGAGAAAAACAATTGCCCCCCCCCCTCCCCCTCCGATTTATTTGGCGCCCTAGCACACGAACGCTGCACAACTTTGTGCGTCCTCGTTCACTCGGTGATTATGCTGCCGGGATCACACTATGGGGTTAAATTCCGAACAACGAGCTTGATTGATGCGGATAAAATACATGAGCATTCGCCCTTTCGAGCATCCATACTTAGTGCTAAACCACTAAAATACAGCAGTGACAGCTTGTTTAGGAACCGATTTCGTCAAAATGTGCGGCCTTGGTGGTGAGTACCACACGATCATCGGTTCCGGCTCGCGCAAGCGTCATGCCCCGCATAGCATTGCAGCATTGCAGCAAAGTTACCACTTAACAGCAAAACAGAAGAACGAAAAAGAAAAAAAACTATGCAAGTGGCAAGCATCTAGTTTAAGGAAATCACTGCAATTACCATCCAACTTGAGAGACGCCTGACGGTTAATGATCGTATTGCTCCCTTGACAAGCTGCGGTGGTTCAGCAGTTACGGTGTACGGATGGCAAAGTCGTGGATTCGTTGCTGTCCCCGGCAGTCGTGTTTCAGCGAAGGCGAAATGCAAAATCAATCGTGCGCCTAAATATTTATCTGGGTTGATAGAAGCGCAGCTTATTGAAAATAATTTCGAGCCCTGAACTGCGGCATACCGGATAATTGTGACGTAATCCAACTCTGGTCCATTTCCATCCTTGGTAGAAATGCCTTCGACGAGGAATATTTAGTTCCTGTAAGAAGTAACTTACTTCGCCAATTTGAATGCAGCGGCTCATGGGAATTCGTAATGTGTATGATCTGTTTGCGCATATAACACAATATGTTTTTGAACCCATCTCATCGTGTCCATATAAGCATCTTGCTCGACTAGCTGGTATCTTTTAGTCTGAAAACCGTTATAGTGCAGCTGCTGCTTTTATTGCCTATCTGCATTTGTGTAAAAAAGATAAAACAGATTTTAAAAACTCTCACTCCTCCTGAGACATTCAGTGCTGGTTTCTCCTCAAAGAACCTAGAAACGTAACATTGCTGGGATTCAGTTTCAAGTTCACGTGCTGTACCAGTGTACCTTTTCCGTTTATCCGTACTATGACAACCCCACCCTTCATTCGGACCTCAACTCTCTTTTAATTTACATTTCCCCTTGTCCAATGCACAACACCAGGTCAGGGTCACCTTACCTACGGCCGACCTCTCCACCTCTTTTCTTTACTAAATTTCTCTCTCTCTCTCTTCATAGAACCGCATGCGTTTTCTCGTGGCTCTTATAGCCTTACCGAATGCCTCACCGGAAGGACCACTGTGTTCAGTCGAAGCTACAACAAATATCAGAGAAAGGTAAAGTTGGACCTGTAAGTGCTTAGCATTCAAATAAATTTATACTACGCGTGTTATTTTCACTGACTAAATGCCCTTGTTCCAGTGGACCTGCGGAGGTTCCGAGGTGCCCGTGCTCGCCGACCGGTCTCGGCGTTCCTTGTGCCTTGTGCGCGCAAAATGCATCTTATTCCGTGACGGCCGAATCGCTGCCGCGACGCAAGCTGGAGCAGCCGCAACGTCGCCCAAGGCAACCGGGCTGCCTTGAATGGGCACACGCCCGCAACCTCCGCCAGCGGCGCTGCTAAGTGGCAATGATACACTAGACCAGCGCGAGCCAGCGCGCTCTGCAAATTGCCGCCGACGTCGCCACTTTCTCGCCTCCGCGCCTTCTCCATCCACGAAGAAGCGTGCAGTGCAGTGGAACCTATGCAGTGAGCCTAAGAAGATTCAGGAATGGCGGTGCACGCAAACGCACGGTATTGTCTAGTGCACACCGAGCTGGTAATTAGAAAAACGATAACAACGCAGACCGCCTGCCAGTAAGTTGTAAGCTGGGCATGTGGTTGTCGCCCTTGCGTATATCTATGCGCACACACATAGCCTAATCTGTTTTCAAAATCATTACTGCCGCTCCTGCAGAAAGTGAAAAATATTTTCCTGGTGTCGCAGTCTCGCCTCAGTAAATAGTTTTACGACTACGGTAAGATTTTAGCGGACCATAAAACCTCGGAAACGTCCTGACATGGCGCACAGAACCGTCGACACGTATTTCCAAAGACGGCTTAGTTGTTCTACATTATGTTAACACCTAAAAGCCAGTATAAGTCGTTTTTATTAGTTTAAACAAGCTTCCCTTAAGAAACAACCACATTCGGACACGCCCCTCAAGAACAGCTGAAGACGGCTTTAGACATGTGGGATCGTTTAGCGAAATCGTGTTAGTTTATCGACAAAACGATCAAAAATGCGCCCTAAACAGCGACTTAAACCCGAAATAATTATACTTAAATCATCATAAACTGCCGTTAAGCACCTTAACTTGAAGGACGTGCTGGTTCTAACGAAACTTCGGCCGAAACTTTGACGTAAAGAGCAAAGCTCTCCACACGCTACAGGGCATTGTGCGCAGTGACCGCATCAGCGAACTCGGTTGGTAGCTTCCCCAGCACTGTGCGCAATTAGCTGGAACGTGTATATGTACACCCGTCCCCTTCTTCTTTGCTGGCTACCTCCTCCTCTGCGCAGACGGCCGCTGGCGTTCACTGAGAAAGGAGGGGACAGTCTACACAATTGCGACAACACTCGCGACGGAATAACGTCACGAGCAGTCGCTACGTACGTAAACTACGCAAGCCGGAAAACAAGAGGGCAGCTAGAAAAGGAAAACAGAAAACTTTGCCTGCGGTCCTCTCCTCGCCGTTCGCCGTCTGTCTCCCGGTGCCTATTGCGCTTCAACGGGTCGACAAGCGTACGCCGCACTTCTTGAAGCAAGCACTGTACAGCATCGCCTAGCGTGGCTTTGTCATCAGTGCGGGTCATTTGCGACCGCTTCGTTTACCTATAAAGCTGACTCACGCGCGTTTTAAGGTCGGGGTCAGGGTCACCAGATCGCTTAGCGTGCCTGCTGAGACGTACAGTACAGTCAATTATTAAAGGGAACGTGAGGCCGCGTTGCCGCGGCGCTTTACAAAGTCCTGCCGAGAGAGCCAGCGTCAAAAGATAGTATACAAGGTGCGTGCTCAGTAAGCACGGCCGACTGCTCTTCCCGAATACGCACTTGGTGCCGCCCATTCTTGCCAGTGGCGGCGGCAGTGCTTTGCAAAGTGTTGAGGCCACACGATCTCATGTTCCCTTTATCAGTGAACCGTACTGTAGACTCCTGTCTATTACAAAAGTCGCGAGAAAAAAACAAACTGCTGAGTACATGAAAATAAGCTTATAAAGTTCCTTTCGATAAAAGGCACACAAGTGGACCACAGGTTATGCAGGAGTAGTAAGCATGAAGTCGCACTATTGCGGTTATTGTCAAGCGGCAGAAGTTGATTTTTTCACGTCATACGCCTACAGAGGTAACCAGCATAAAAATATTGTTCGAGTTATCTTACATGTGCAAGCTTAACGTAGCGTGTAGTGTCAGCAATAGTGGAGCCTTTAAGAACTGCCATGTACGCAAGGTCGCTGTTCATGATGAATAGAAACAGTCTCCTGCTCGCTTGGCTGCGCAGGCTGTAATATTGATCCTGCCCTTCCTCACGGCGTCTGCCAAATCGGCTTAGGAATTGCCCTTCCCGGGGCCATAGAGGGTTGCTGCAACGTTTGCTCTCCGGAAGGTTCTGGGGAAGCTTGCCAGGCAAGAACAAATTGGCTGCAATCGTTCTCCCATTTCGTCCTACACTTTCTCGCAACTTATAATTTGGTCCAGTCGCACGTGCACTTCAATGCGGCCACATTTACCAACGCAAGAACGCGTGTATAAGTCCTGCATCTCACCGAGTCCAAGCTCGTAGGTTTAATGCAAAGCTTGCACCTGGCAGTGATGCTGAGTAAGCAGGTTATTCGAGTAAGCTTTTGCCGAAGAAGGCCGGCAAAAAGCTCGTTACTATATTCTCCCTCCAATTTCGAATTTCAGCCGGATACTCCGACCAACGTATATCTGAGGCCATTTAATGTACACACTAAAGAAATTGCACTTAGTTATGCATCGCAGTTTGAGACTGGCTTTGAGCCGCTACGCGGCGACGCTGACGTCGTATCACTCCAGACCGCTCGGTATGGCCACACAATTACACTGATCCGTCCACATCCGTCTCCTGTCACACCGCATGGACGCGTCCGTATCCACAAAGCATGCATGGCGTAAGGCCGGGCGAACAGGATGAAAACACCGCCGTATATGGCGAGCATTGACCGCTCACGCGCTCCGCACCGGGGCGCGTGTGTGGAATATATACGACGTGGGCCTACTACAGTAAGAAAACACGCTGCCCCACCTATTCGCCAGGGCAAATGCTTGTTCTTATGCGTTTGCCCCGGAGTTTTTCCACTGTAAACGGTCCAAACCGCTCACCAGTGCGGCGCAATGTGCGGATACAAGGCGCGCACTCAATGATGGAGAGACCTTCGTGTGGCAAGGTATTTTAGCGAAATTACCGAGGTGGCCAAAGTAAATTCAAAGCTCTTCACTGCTCACTTAGTACCGTTCTGGTACATATTCCCCCTTTTTTAAAGAACGACGCCGGTCCACGTGCAGAGCACTGTCTGGAATCTCTTGAGCAAAGTGACTTCTGTTACTTCTTTCATGATTCATTTCTCAAGTGATTCACCTGCTTCGAGCAACTTCCTTCCATTTTTTTTTTTTTTCGATTCAGTGGCACACGAAGAAATGGCCTTCTGAAAAAAGTGTCTGGGTGAGACGCGCGTGAGCGGACAGAGAAATCGCTGAGGCCTGCCGCTTTCGAGATTAGCGATATGAGAGCCCGCCCTTGACGACCAAACAATGCCACCAGTGTCCAACGGCTCCGCGGTCTGGAACGCGCAAGAGGCCACAGAGAGAAATAAGAAACATATTCGGCCGCTGTTCGTTGGAAGATAGTGTTTCGTTTCAGGATGCCTCCATCTCATCATTTCACCAAAGAAAGAAAGAAAGAAAGAAAGAAAGAAAGAAAGAAAGAAAGAAAGAAAGAAAGAAAGAAAGAAAGAAAGAAAGAAAGAAAGAAAGAAAGAAAGAAAGAAAGAAAGAAAGAAAGAAAGAAAGAAAGAAAGAAAGAAAGAAAACTAGTACTAGTAATAATAAACAAGAATGATATCAAGGAGGAGGATGAGGAGGAAAGGCAGCAGGGAGGTTAACCGGTAAAGGAACTGGTTTGCTACCCTGCACTGGGGGAGAGGGGTAGGTGGGTATAAAAGTTGTGAATGATATCAAAATATGAAAATCAGCACGGGCGGTGACGCACAGAAGCTCCCGAAGAAAAAAATCGCGGGAAATCGGCAACATATTGTTGCTGCTGAGACTTAAGCTCGAAGACTAGACGATGGTGTAATTGATGCGCGCAGCGGCACCATGAACCGCAGAAACGGTGGCAACGAGGGCGGCAAGGAACGAGAAGCACTGAACGCTCCGCTCCTGCCCCAGTATCCGAGGGAAAAAGTGTACGCCGCCGCGCGCACGTATGCGAAGCAAGTGCGTATATGGGGGCACTGCTGCCTGCCCGCGCGTTTCCCCTCGCCACGCAATAATCAGCAGTATCAGTAGCATCAACGAACTGCTTGCCTTTACGATTTGATCTAAGCTGGTTCCCTGAATCCCGGGCAGCTTTAAATCATTTGTCGTGCTCGTGCATATTTCCAATGCCACGTATACAGCGATGCTGAACAGCTTATGCACTCCTCGAGACAAGAAAAAGAAAACACAACTGTGCAATTTTCAGATTCATTTCCACCTCAGCTCACTTCTCGGCGAAATCGCACTCGTTGAAATCTGACCTCTTTTTTAGATCCCTAAAAGAAGCAAATATGCTAACACATAATACCTTTAAAAGTCCTTATTAAACCCAGTTCTGTGCTAGCTTCATCCACTTGACCCCTGCGAACTTCTTAACCTCATCCGCCCACCTAACTTTCTGCCGCCCCCTACTACGCTTTCCTTCCCTTGGAATCCAGTTTGTTACCCTAAGCGACAATCGGTTATCCTCTCTTCGCACTACATGTCGTGCCCATGTCCATTTCTTCTTCTTGATTTCCACTAGAATGTCAGTAACTTGAGTTATTTCTCTGACCCACTTTGCACGCTTCCTATCTCTTAATGTTACCCCTACCATTTTTTCGTCCCATAGCCTGAATGCGCAGAACGGATGTATTCTGTAAAAGGAAAACGTTTGCTGAGCGAATCAATTCTAAACAGTGATGGGGCACCTGCAGGATGCTGCGCTGTCTTGAGAGATATCATTTGCTTCCAGTTTTCCGAATTTTCGTTGGTCCAATGCTGGGTAGATCCCTATCAGGTAGTACGGGAAAGTCATCTTCCGCTTCTTGGGAAAGACACCCAGAACACCCGACGCACCCAAGTCTTTCGTTCGGCACGAGGCGAATGATTTCAGTGGGAGCTAAGAGAGCGTGGCTTCCACACGCGCCGATGATGGGCTGCGACCATCTGCGCGGCTCACATTGGCACCAAGGCATGCTTACTACATAGACTTCGTTTAAACGTGGCTTTCACGCGCAAGTACTTGCATTTAATTGGACAGGTGGACTCGCCGGAATGTTCAACTTGTGGCATCCCAGAGACTGTGGACCATATATTATTGGTGTGCCCATTGTATGCGGGCGAAAGGAGTGTGCTAGCCGCTTCCTTGAAGCGTTTGGACAAGAGGCCTTTGTCGGAGGAACTGCTGCTGGGCGCATGGCAGGACAAGGGGAAGGGTGTCCAGGCAGTGCGTGTTCTTTGCCGTTTTTTTTGTGCGCCAGCGGGCTTGATTCGTACTTGTAAGGCAAGCTATTCTGTCTGTATATATATTTCATATGCCTTCTCCCATATCGTCACCCATCATGATCTTCTTTCTTCTCTCCTTCCCCTTCCCCAGTGCAGAGTAGCAGGCCAGATTTGAATTATTCCGGCCAACCTCTCGGCTTTTCCTTTCAACAAATCCATCTATCTATCTTGGCACCAAAACAGAAGATGTTTATTTCCCCAGATATAATCAGCACTTCTGACGAATTACTTTGCAGCTGCCGTGTCCCTCCTTCTTGCTTCTCCCATGATGCGGCCAGCCCGCGGCGCTGTCGGCTCGCAAAATTGAGCAGAGCACGCGAGACCGGGACTGTGATACAGTCGGCGCTATAGGTAATGACTGAAAGAGGTTCGCTCAACGATCACGTAATTGTTAATCGCCGTATAAAAGGGGCGACCCGACAGGTCGTGTCAGTGTGTCCGCTGCCACAGCAAGCCGCGGCCCGTCGCGCAACGCGCGAAAGCCTTCCTTGTTTCGCGCTGCCCACCACGCCTCCTGCGTCATCTGATTTCCCCGTAAGGCGCTCTGCATCGACGTAGTACACTCACGCGACTCCACATCGCGCCAGACGTGACGGCTGTCGCGTGAGGGCTGCTCTGCTTTCCAAAGGAAAGTCCGCAAAATTGCCCTCGTTCGGAAACAGCCGTCTCTACAGCTACTCTCGTTATCTCTTCAGGTCACAATGGAGAACTCCACAGGGGAAAAAAAAAAAAAGAGTGAAGCGAAAGTAAACGAAGAGAAACTGCTTCTGGAAGAATGATTTGTTTGCAGAGTCAGTAAAGCAAATTCTTTATCACTATCTATGAGTATCTTTCTGGCGAATGAAAGACGCTATAGCATGGCCGACGATCTAAGATTTCACGACACATTGCGATGTTGTGGTGCTAGAAAACTAGCTGCAATCGTAAAAGGGGGTATAAGGCTGTCTGGTCTTTGGTGTAACAGTCGTTAAACGGAGTGCCATTTCTACACCCTAGTTGGAAATCATTATTCTAATTTATTTATTTATTTATTTATTTATTTATTTATTTATTTATTTATTTATTTATTTATTTATTTATTTATTTATTTATTTATTTATTTATTTATTTATTTATTTATTTATTTATTTATTGACAAAAGGTATTGAAAAAATGCCATCTTGAAGGGATGAAGTGCGAAATTAAAAGTCCATTTTTTCTTCGGCGTCCTTAGGAACCCAGCCAAGGATGTGGGGAGGGGGCAGGGGATTCATTTCTGTTCGTTCCCCTTCACACCAAATTCTTGGCAGTGCTGCAGTTGGGCGCCTACGACCCAGCATCTCCTCCGCCTTTCCCCTCCTGCCTACGCGAGTTATTATCTCGGGCTCGTCCCGAAAAAAAAAAAAAATAGATTCCTGTATACACGCCTTATGTCCGCGACCGAGCGATGCATGCTGGTTTTTTTTTCTTTTTCTTTTTTTTTAACGTCAAAGGGAGAAACAGGAAGCTCGTGCCCTCCTCAATGGCCCTGGAAAGAACTCTAGGCAGGTCGGTGTCTCTCCATATCGATCAAGAAGGTTGTCACAAGCAAGACACGAATGAGGCGACTCCCATCGGTCAAAGTGAAGAGTGCGAGGGCAATCGCTGTCAACTTACTACGGTAGCTACACCGTCGTCAATTTTCGGCTTGGAACCAGCGCAAAACTGCAACAAATCAGGAACCCACAGCGGCCCTGGGCGAGTTGCTTCGTCGAATAATATTTTTATAAGCCGAGAATTCACAGCCTTCGCACTATATGCGCACGAGTGACTGGGCCATATGAGTATGAAACGACTGCAGAGATCGTATTGTTGACCTACATAAAATATTACGTGAGAGCGTATATAAACCTCATTCGGTCGTATATGCCGTCGCCGTGCCCTACTTTCGGCTCGGGTGTTGTCGGGAGTTGCCAGAAGTTTTCGGAACGTGTGATAAAAATCGTTGGAGGCCTGTAGTTAAGGCGATATTCCTTCCCTAACGGCGCGGTTAAGGTGTCCACTGAAAAGCGTGACAGATGATGCATCTTTCTTTTCCTGTAAATCAATCTACAAATGAACCATTGCGTCTACTCTGTCTGAGCATTGCCCTATTTTTTGTGATCAAGCGCCGCGAACTAATCACTGCATTTGTCATCGATCACCACCTTCCTCGCTGCTCGAAGTCATTTACTACGCGCTTCAGTGACGTAGGCGTTTATTATTGCACGCCTATTTCGGCTCGACAGACACCTCCCTGGTCATTGCAGATGATCATTGCTCGCTTTTCTGCCCATGATTGCGTCAAACACCTGCCATTGATCAATTAATCTGGCGCCTCGGCGTTTCGCAATGTCACCGTAATATGAGAGTTGGGCAACAAATAACTAATGTCCCTAGACGTCCAGTACATGTACGCTATTATCTATATAGCTTTGCTACAGCTATACGCTGTTCTGTACAATTATCAAAAGAGTTCTATCGCAACTTAAAGTGATCCTTGCTGGTTTGGTTTAGTTCATGTGGTTTAACGTCCCGAAGTGACTGAAGCTATGAAAGAAGCCGTAGTGGAGGGCTCCGAAAATTTCTACCACCTGATTTTTTTTTTAACTTGCACTGACATAGCACAGCACACGGACGCTTTGCTTTTCACCTACGTCGAAAAGCAGCCGTCGCGGTTGGGATTTGACCAGACATCGTTGGGTAGACAATGACTCTCGCTCGTACTACATGTAATCACTATGCTTGAGCACTTCTGATGTAACGGCGTGGATTGCAAAAGTAACTAAGCGTAAGTAACACCAGTAACAAGGATCTAAACCTTAGTTAAAATTCAGAGCCATATAGTTCTCGGAATTAAGCACAGTAAGAGTTATGTGCTCGAAACATCAGTAATCTCTAAAATTTTATGATGCTCACTGAGTAAGCTGACTAAACCATCGATGTGTACAGCATCTAACGCCTAGATTGCACCTTTTAATCTACTCACTTGAAACAAGTATTTGAGTGCTGACATTTTTCAGCTGCAGCTCTATAGCTTTTTGGCCGTTAAATGGCCGTTTCTCTTCGTGAAAATTTCACTGCCGGCGGCCAGTCAGCTAACCAAACGCGGCACTCAACAGCCCATGCCACCTCATCCAACCTCTTGCAAAAAGTCCAAATTCTTGACGAAAGTATTCATGTTTGAGCTGCGAGCCGGTACCGCATTAGACGTCATCGTCCTTCGTAAGAGATACATCTGGCCAGAGTGAAAGACAACACGATGGTTAATACAAAATGTTTTTTTGCAGCCCGTAGTGTCCGTCGACTTCTGTCAATAAGGTCTATAGAGAGTTTAGATGTGTGGACATACAATCTCTTTAAACATTTGTTTAGACACTGTCTATAGACGAAAGGAAATGAAGCTTTTAGTCAATGAATAGTCTATATAGATTGACTAACATGAAAGAAAATGAAGAGGACAGACTTTAATCTGTAGATAACTATACATGGTGTCTATAAACAAAAGAAACAGGTGTAAAGAATGACGACAAAATGTTATAATGAAAAGTTTATAGAAGGCCTATAGCCCATTTTTATAAAGGCTTCCCGCTATAACGTGCACTATCTAGCCTTATTACATACTGCTTCAACTATTGCTTATGATTCCTGTTTCGATGATCCATATACCATGTGGTTCATTTAACGCAACTGATGTGATTAAAGATGCCAAGAACGTATTGAACGCCGTTTTCTTGTCAAAGCATCGCGTCAACGTCAATTAGCCGCCTTGACAAAGAGTGAGGCAAAGAGAGGCTCTGCGTGTAGTTATTTTCCTAAATTTATTTTATTTTTTTTTTCGACAAATTTTCTTTTGCCTTTTTTCCCTTTTATTTTAAGCTCTCGCAGCCACCTCACCACCTCGCAGTGAGTCACCGAGCAGACGACTCCTTCTCGCTTGAGACTTCTTCTCGTCGCTTCTTTTGAGTCAGCCAGGGTTAACAACTTGCTAATGAACTCGGGCCAAGGCTTCAAGCACTGCACAACCCTGCACGCACGCGCACTTAGCCGACGCCTTGAATACTTTTTGGAGGGCTCGAGGCTACACACACCCACGGCGCTTCACAGGAGACTCTCCACTCGTGCCCGTCAGCCTCGCGCAAATTGCCTCGACCAAACAGGTCTAATGGCTCGCCGGCGCACACGCTAGTGCATATGGTGCTTGTGCATTCGTTAGCTGTGTGTTTAAACGCCCACTATTTGGCCAACACAAAGCCGAAACGGAGTTTGCAACGGCGGCCACTCCCCATCATTTCGTAGTAATGCCCTCCGACCGCAAGGGGACGGTAAGGTTCCCCCGAGAGTAATGACCGGCGAATGGTTTGCGTTGGCAATGCACATATAGGCAACTAGCAGTGCTTAAAGATGCAATGGACAAAATAGCATCCTGGTTTTTCATCCATGCACCTGATACCGGAAACACCTGGCGCGGTTTTATATACTAAACAAGCAAGACCCTCACTTCATGCGCATGTACGGGAGGTAAGAAACAGGGGCTCCTTTTCATGACTTCATTCAGTGTCTGTTCGGCTTCCCCTATAGGCGAAAACTTGGCAAAAATTATTTGTCCTCGCTATTTGACAGTTCCGGTTTGTCCTCAGGACTCGGTGACTGCCTACAAGACAGAAACGAAGCTCGAAAAAGCCCTAAATCAAGCCGAGCTGTTGCGAACTTCCGCCTAATCCCGGGTTGGCCCGCTATACGAGTCAGACAGGCCTCCTGCGAACGATTGCTGGCTTAACTCGAAGCCTCGCACGTAAACACTCGTTAGCCTTGCTCGCGATCGTATCGAATGCCAAATCGATCATATCGAATGAATTTAGCCAGCGTGCTTGGCTAAAGGACAAGCAAGAGAAAGCTATGTGTATACGCCTTCACTGGCAACCCGTGTCGCTGCTTTCTCAATGCAGCTTGTCAGAGGGTGATCGGTTCCTGGCAGCGCAAATCTTTTCTTCGCTCATTCAGGTACTGCAGTGCTGAGCGCACCGCGGCCCAGCGGTCTTGAAGGAAAAAAAAAAAAAATGCCGTTCTTTTTCTTCACACTTTTCCTGTCGGGAACGCTCGCCTTGGTGGTGCGTGGAGGCACGCCGTGCACTGTCTTCGAGGCAAGCCGAAATTACATCGCGCCGCCAAGGCGGCAGTGATACTATGTTGTGACGGAGCCACGCCGCCGGCCGACTCTTTCAATCACCAGCAGCCAGGCGCGGGTCCGGCTCCCGTCGACGCGCTCTTGCGCGAGAGGGCACCGAGTGGCCAAGGGCGCACATCGCCGCAAATGAAATGACCTCGGTTTCAAAGGACCATTTATTTCTTTCATCTCTCTTTTATGTACGCACAGACAGCTACTCTTTCCCTCCTCGTGGAAGGGTTTCTCATTCGGAGCTCGCTGCGATTGCGTCCTATAAAAGTTCTTGTTTTTTTGTTTGTTTGTTTTTTTCAAACCCCCTCGAGATTACGGAGACACACTTTAGGAATTGGTGTTTGGTATCTCGCGCTTTACGTTGTATTTAATTTTCTTTCTTGTCTCAAGAAGTGTAGTATTAGCAACCTCGGTAATCACAAACGTTTGTTACCTCTGGCGGTAACAAACGAATTAATGGACGTATTGCGTGTAATGATGCTGAGCTGAAAATCTCCAAAAATTGTCTTGAAGTGCTGTCGTGGCGTTGACTGAAGTTACGCTTGAAGCACATACCTTTGAACGCAAACACCGAAAGCACGATAACACTCTAGGGAATTGCCGTCGTGTCATTGTTAAATTATTGTTCTTTTTTTTTTTCTTTTTAGAGTGCGTGGTCGGTGCTCGGACCCGAAGCAGAGGGGATTGACACGAGCGCTCCTGACTACGAAAGCTCTATAGAGCTGAAGAGTTGCCCGCATTCGCACTACAGTCTTACAGGCTGCTAGTTCTACAGTGTAGAATGCCCCTATCTGAAGACTGAGCATGTTGGTTATTCCTCTGGAAGTTAACAGCGTAGAACGTACGGACAGAGACAGAAGTTTATCGTTTGTTTCATGTCCCTGTCTCTGCGTCTTGAGCTGTTAACTTCCAGAAGGATACACCTGTCGCCGGCAATTCATGCATAGAATCCCTGTCTGTCCCTGCAAACAATTCATAACTGGTTCGCCTCCGTGACCTCAGCAGTCATGACAGCCCCGATGTACGATAACAGCCAAAGCGACGACCAATGAAGAATGATTTTAACGTCCGAACAGACTCAAGAATATGAGCCGTCATGGCTAGCAGCTGTGTAACTTCCACTACACACCGTGGAAAGGGCGAGGCACTTCAATAACACTTGCTGCCGCATTAGTCCTGCTACCTTTCTCGAGCTCCTGCTTTCGCATTCTGTTTTCGTATGACGAAACAAAAATGGCCTTGTATGTAACGCAGAATAATATCCGGAATCGACTCCAAGTTCGCGTATACTTCTAAACAAGGAACAGTACGGAGGCAATGGCTCACTAACAGGCGCGGTCAAAGATGAAGCGAGGTACTATTCAATAACGTAATCGATGCCTAATGGACAAAAGCAAGACTCCCATTGATATGCCTTATACCGGTGCTACCCTTGCTTTTGCCAGCTTCCTGCTATCGTCACAGCATAAGAAATGCAAGCTCGTTAGTGGGAGTGCTTAGGGTTCCGTTCGAAAAGTACGACATCGAAATATTTCTCTGTAGGAAACAGAGATGCCAGGAAATGGCATTGACTGATTGTGAGTATATAGCTGCAGTTTAGTTCCACCCCATCTACTACAAGAATAAGTAAAAGTTGGCCTGCAACAGCAGCTCTTTACTTAGCTGACGCCACGAAACTGTTCCAAGTGCAGTTGTATGCCAACCGAACATATTACACGCAAGGTCGACCGAGCCGTCATTGTCCTGCAACTTTCCTTTGCTATGTCGAAGTACGCTCGTGCTGCTTATCGCCTAGCATCAGGCATGTTTCACAACTCGTTTCAGTGCGTTTCCCCCTTCACTTTCCTCCAAGCGGGCAATCGAAAAGAAATGTCTTTTCGGAGGAAACGCCTCTTTCTTTATTCCTGCGCTTTGAGTTTCCACTACCTCCAGCCATTCTCAGGCAGAGAAACAGTTTGCAGACACCGTTAACCTCTATTCCAGTTGAAGCCACTTCATGCAATATGACGACTAAATTACAGTTCTGGGACATATTCACCTTAAAGTTTGCAGCTCGTCTTGCGAATACATATGTAGCAAAGGCTGCATTCAGGACATTCCACGACTAATTCCGTTGAGACTGTCTGGTTGCGATCCAATGGGAGCTCGTTTCGAACTGCGATGCTGTGCGCGGACTACTGCGGGCCAAACCCGCTGAGGCAATAGCGACGTTAACGTTGGGAAAAACACGCGACGTAGCTTAAACGAGCTTCGGGAATCCAGCGGCATCTAGGAAATGGCTCAGTTGCACAGAAGAATGAACTCCTCGGAGGGAAGCCCCCAGGGTCAAAAGCAAGCGTGCGATACTGCAACTATTACATCATATGAAAACACTTAAGATTTGAATGAAAACAATCTCTTGTATTGTAGCTGTTCGAAGTGTAAACAGAGCGAAGATGGAAACACGGTAGTCAGTCGCGTGCCGAGGCCCACGTGCGCGGATGAATCAGCGGATAGTCGCGGATGACCACCTCTCGCGGTGTGAGCGGTCTCACGCAGGCTCCTGGGGAACACGGCGGCGTCTTGTTGCATCCTCACGGAGAGGGCCGAGGCGGGGGGACTGGGGGTCACGTGCGAAGGAGTCTCTTACCTTTTTCCGCTTGCCTGTTGCCGCTGTGAGAGTGGCTGCGGCGGCTGCGGCGAGCTGTCCTTTCGTGGCACTCATGGCTTGCGGAATGTGCGCGTGCGCTCACGCGCCGGGCTTTAATAGACGGGCGGGGAAAGAACTCTCCTTCTCGCTGGTCGGACGGGTCCTGTGATGCTGTGTCTGTACACGGGCGCCACATTTGAACGTCGTCTTCTTCGCCACCTCCGCTGCCCGCTCTTTGCCCCACTCCCCGGCTTACGTAAGTGTTCGCGCACACACGCACGCACGTCCGCGGCTCTTTCTCCGTCTCCTTCCTGAGACGCTGTTTATGCGAGTTAATAATCACGGCATCGAATCGCTCCGCACTATACTACACCACAGGCGCGTCCAGAGGAGTCACGGCGGGGGGTCGACGGATATGTCATAGAACTGCCAGCGTGCGCGTGTATGTACTCCTCACAAGGCGCGTTTTGGATGGTTATCGCTTCTTCTTTGGCATGATCGCCGCCGCCGCTGCTGCTGCAGTTATGAAACCTGTTGGGCGGACAGCGGAGCCAAAGGCGATGGGTACGGCGAAGGCCGCCAAAAGGGTTGTGCGCGCGGCTGAACGCTGCCTCTGTCCTGGACGGCTGTGGCCGCCGGCGCATTCACCGCCTTTCCTTCTTTTTTTTATTCCCTCTTTCCATCTATCTCTTTCTGGGCAAAACTAACAATGCAGCTGGCTCCGCAGGAGTCATTCTTTATTTTTCTCATTTTCCTGATCCCTACCTGCTAATGCAGCCTCTGTTGTTAAGCACAAGCCATGCGTGGCCCACGCGTGCATATATGTATCTCCGTGAAAGCGTATCTCGTCCTTTCATGCAGTGAGTGACTGTGGCAAAGGTGTCCATGGTGGAATAAGCGCATTGCGATGCGATTCATTTGACGTCTGCAGCATTATATCAGGTTCTGTAGTTAAAACAAAGAAGAAAAAAACTTAAGGATAAGGAATTTACAAATGCGCTTTGGCAGAAAGCGGAACGGCCCCCTAGTCGTGGAAATGCGAAGTTTCAGGTGGACATCCAAGTGGCGTCACTTAAGCGCGCTGTCCATGCAGAAAGGAGAGACTGATTGATGCCGGTCGTCATAAAAACAATCGCAGAGCTTTTGTAACCTTTGCGCGTGTCACAGCTAGCGCACCACGGCACTCGTTCAAGCGTACGTTGGGGGAGTCAGAATGAGCGAGGAGCAAGGTCGTTGACGCCTGTCCAATGCTACTCTGTTTAGTCTGCGAACCCGGCCCTTATGAATAGTTATCTCACTGAACATAATAAAATGAGTGCATAAACCGTACACGCTGGTGCAATGTTCTCTTCGCAGTGGCTTTACAGAGTGCAGCATTGGGATGGCAGTTAAGCGGCAGACGCTCTGGCGAAGGTGAATACACCTAATAATATGTTAGGTCGCGGAGCTCGGTGGCACCCTGTGCGACGCTGAATGAACACCTGTGAATTCCGTAGCGTGACGTTGGCTTGCCGCGCGACTGAAGCCTTGTTGCTTGTATAGTTTATAGTTTAGTTCACAGTGCTGTTTCTTTTGAGATGACATTTAAAAACAGGGATGTCGTATTGGGTTACCCTCCCATTCAAGAACACAGACCTAAATGAAAGTTTCATAAATTTCATCAGGTTTTGTTAGATTCAATCTCAAACTGGAGACAGCATGCGATCGTATGAAATTGTATGAGTGTGAAACTAGCTCTCATGTAAATTAGGGAGAGGAAATCAAACTGGAGCTGAACGGCCCAAACGCCTTGCAGTCTCACCAGGTACAACACAAAGCAGGCCATCGACCATTACAGCCAGGAGAATGATGCGCAACTCGGGTGCACATTGACCACGAAATATATATGCTGTCTCGTATAGTAGTAGTATAGTACTTGGGGTACTCACGCACGTACCAGTAGTCGTAGTCTTCCTCGTAGTCGGTACCGTTGTCTCCGGCGTGCACTTACTTCGCGCATTTCCGCTTATTACTCTTTAGAGATGCACTTGTGTAGCGTATACACAGTAAGGTCACTTGCGAATGCTTCGTGCTACGGCCCCTCCTATAACGCGTGCGTTGCGCTTCATGGCATTCACGTGCCAGCGCATACCCCGTGGAGCCAGCTGTGCACCATCTGCACCTTTTGGACTGCTTCCGTCTCTAGACACGTGCTGGGAGCAGTACATGAGTTCGTGGTTCCACAGGCTGATGTGGCTGTTATCGAAACCGACAGGCTGCCGGTCCTAAAACATTTTGCGGTCAAAGTATTGTCAATGTCGAATGCCAGCAATGTATACTCCTTAGCTCGCTCCCCCCCCCCGCCCCCCCCCCCCCCACTCTCCTTTTTTTTAAGGTATGTTATCCTGCATTTTTATGTATACACATGCACACGCGTATAAAATGAAGGTACGATATATGGAAGCCTCTTTTTCTTTTTTTTTTTTCAAAATTAGCCAGATCCAAAAACGGAACCAGCGCAGCATATCAAACATATTATCAGCTTAGATGACACTGCGGCGTGTGCCGATTTCAAGGTTACGCATTCTCCCAGTTTGCATTCAGCAGGACTTGGCTCATTTCGACACAAAATCTGGCCGTATATATATACCGTAATTTTATCCTTTGAGCACGTGTGTGGGCATTACGTTTTATAGGGTCACCTTTACAAACAATAAAAAAATGGAATCTACCAAAGATCAATACGGAGGAAAGAGAAAAAGTTAGTACACACCCACAGTTCCGCATTTTGATTTGCAGCTAGCAAAATCCACGACAGAAAAAAAATCTCGATTTATCAAGCTAACTGCGATCGGCAACGGTAGGTGAGACGACCATATCGCTGGCGGTCGAGGAGCGATTCTGTAGAAGGCATGCTAGGAAAGTCCGTCATGAGTCTTCTATACGGAGTGAACAAGAAAAGCCACCTGTTCAAGTGTCTCGGAAGTTAAGGACACTCTTCGAGACTCGCCTCTAGTCTTCCAAGAATAACTGCGCAACATCCATGCGTCCGCTTGCGACAGGTCACAAAGGCCACGGATGGTCAAGCCATACATTCGTCACGCACCGTGAGTATGACGACATTCAACGTATAACGTTGTGTAAATGGGCTGAAGTACGACAGGAAGGCAAGCGGACGGTCTCAAATTGGCGTAAAAAGGAAGTGACTGAGTGCAGTCGTCCGTATAGGTTCGTGTAACAAGCAATAGGTTATATAGGGAGACCATTCTGCGACAAGCCGTTGTCACCGCTTAGACTCCACCCCATAACCGCTTCTGCGTACGGTTTAGCAAACACTCATCAAGCAAGCCCCGTCTCCAGCGCAAGCTAATCACGCTGGATGAGTGAATAGTGCGATCAGTATACCCAGCGCCCGCTCTGAAAGATTCGTCCTTTCAAGAGCAACGTGGTGCTGCCATGTCATCCAGTTCGTTGACGATGCTTAAATGTCCCTAGAGGTTGCAGGCCTGGAACATTATAAGCAAGTAGTAAGTTCGCAGAGGGCGTTCGTACCATGTCAGCGTGTCGTGCGGACTAGAAATAATAATAATAATTATTATTATTATTATCATTATTATTATTATTATTATTATTATTATTATTATTATTATTATTATTATTATTATTATTATTATTATTATTATTATTATTATTATTATTATTATTATTATTATTATTATTATTTTGCAACCAACCCTAAAGAATGTCTAAGTGAATTGTCTAACAGAACTTCTGGATTTGATAGCGTTGTTTTACACATCGGAACCGCTATAGTGACGACTTGATAGCAATCTACTGAGGGTGTCCATGCGTAGTATTTTTATAACATTGTAACCATATGAAGACGTACACTGCGCAAGAAGTTCTCAGAAGCTCAGGTCCTAGCACGCGCTGTCATGAAAAATGGCACAATGAAAACATTTCAGCGCTTTGACTAGCGCGCTCTTGTGTAAACTGACAGAAGTGGCCGTCAAGGCAGCCTGCCTGTTCCCTGTCGTCTGAAAACGCGTATTTCATATACGCGTGTCTACGTTCGCAGAACACGATTGCTCAAGCAGAATTCAGGCCAGCGTATATGTCGAGTATATGCGTTACAAGTATTGGCGTCCCCAGCACGTAAACAAGCCGTCACAAAAAGATTATGCAATATCTTGCAAAAAATAGTTGAACCAAGGAAACGTTCGATCAGGTACGCCCTGCAGGAGAAGTAGTCAACGTAACGCTCTTCGACGGTTTAGTACCATAAGATGGCGTAAGGATGCAAGATTGCTTGCGGTATCCAAACAACAACGGAAAGAAGCCGTCATGAAAAGATTATGCAATTTCTTGCAAGAAATAGTTGAATCAAGGAAACGTTCGATCAGGTACGCCCTGCAGGAGAAGTAGTCAACGTAACGCTCTTCGACGGTTTAGTACCATAAGGTGGCGTAAGGTTGCAAGATTGCTTGCGGTATCCAAACAACAACGGAAAGAAGCCGTCATGAAAAGATTATGCAATTTCTTGCAAGAAATATTTGAATCAAGGAAACTTTCGATCAGGTACGCCCTGCAGGAGAAGTAGTCAACGTAACGCTCTTCGACGGTTTAGTACCATAAAGTGACGTAGGGTTGCGAGATTGCTTGTGGTATCCAAAGAACAACGGAAAGAAGCCGTCACGAAAAGATTATGCAATTTCTTACAAGAAATAGTTGAATCAAGGAAACTTTCGATCAGGTACGCCCTGCAGGAGAAGTAGTCAACGTAGCGCTCTTCGACGGTTTAGTACCATAAGGTGACGTAAGGTTGCGAGATTGCTTGCGGTATCCAAAGAACAACGGAAAGAAGCCGTCACGAAAAGATTATGCAATTTCTTGCAAGAAATAGTTGAATCAAGGAAACTTTCGATCAGGTACGCCCTGCAGGAGAAGTAGTCAACGTAACGCTCTTCGACGGTTTAGTACCATAAGGTGACGTAAGGTTGCGAGATTGCTTGCGGTACCCAAAGAACAACGGAAAGAAGCCGTCATGAAAAGAATATGCAATTTCTTGCAAGAAATAGTTGAATCAAGGAAACTTTCGATCAGGTACGCCCAGCAGGAGAAGTAGCCAACGTAACGCTCTTCGACGGTTTAGTACCATAAGGTGGCGTAAGGTTGCGAGATTGCTTGCGGTATCCAAAAAACAACGGAAAGAAGCCGTCATGAAAAGATTATGCAATTTCTTGCAAGAAATATTTGAATCAAGGAAACTTTCGATCAGGTACGCCCTGCAGGAGAAGTAGTCAACGTAACGCTCTTCGACGGTTTAGTGCCATAAGGTGACGTAAGGTTGCGAGATTGCTTGCGGTATCCAAAAAACAACGGAAAGAAGCCGTCATGAAAAGATTATGCAATTTCTTGCAAGAAATATTTGAATCAAGGAAACTTTCGATCAGGTACGCCCTGCAGGAGAAGTAGTCAACGTAACGCTCTTCGACGGTTTAGTACCATAAGGTGACGTAAGGTTGCGAGTTGCTTGCGGTATCCAAAAAACAACGGAACCTCTTCTTCGTGCCCATTCTGAAGTTTCGCATTCATTAACACTCTTTTGAAATGGGTGACCTAGCTCCTCCCGAAGCCAGTGAGCAGAAGAGCAAAAATTTGTGCGGCATTTCGCTGCCAGGTTGCAGAAAGGAACCTATACCGCGACAGTATATTATTAATAGCATCACGTGTCTGAAGTCCGTTGGGGATATACTCGATAATAGATTGCATTTATGTATACATACATGCAAGAAAACTCGGTAAGGATAACGGATAAACGATGCAAGTTAGGGCATGGCGAAGGAAAGGCGTAGAAATAGAACTTCAGGTATGTATGCGCACTCTCAGTACTTGTGAAATTTTAATTTCAGAAGATAAGGATCAGCGTGGCAGCGGTTCAGGTACCCGTAGCACGTACTAATTATAACAGCCTAGCGCATCAGTAGAGCTCCAGAAAAGCCGTTCAATCAACTGACACATATATTTCGCTCGATACCGAAGCATCTGCAGTATGTACGCGTATTTTCATAGCACCTCATTTACAGGGTATTGCTTCTCGAAATTCCAAGCATCTCACGAGAAACTGGCGATATAGTGCCTTCTGACACAGATATAGCGACCATACTTACTTGTGTGCAGAACAGGAGGCCTGTCGACAAAAATAAATACATAAATTAAATATACCGATTCCAGTAAATCATGAGCCACTTTTTTTTACGCAAGCCTTCTCCGCAGCCTTCCTCAAGAGAGAGAGAGGGAGAGAGCGAAAACAATTATTGTGTAAGAAAGAAGATGAGGCGCCGTAGATAGAGAATCCCGTTCCCTATCCCGCATGGTGTGGCCCTGTAAACGGGTCCCCGCTTCCCTCCCTACCCCACCCATCCGACCCCATAAAAGATGCTTGGGAGACCTTCCTTCTCGAGTGCTTGTGCGGAGGCACAAGTTGCTCTCGCTTACCGGGCTCGAGAGACAGTTGGATCTTGCGACATCCTGAAACTAGGGACGCGGACCAGGATGATGCCGGCGTTCCTCGAGAGTTGGTAACGTTGGAACGCGGAACACTCAGGCACAGAGCCTCCATGTGAACATGTCTCGACATGAACGCACCGCGCTGCAATGCCACGTTTCAGATGCTGCGCACGTCGTGCTTAAAGTAAAAGAGATGCTTTCGAAACGCTGTTCCTGTTTGGTAAAAAAAGAAAAGACACGTAAAGAACGAATATTAGGAGCGAATGAAGTCGCTGTAAAAAAAGCGACCGTCATTACGAAGCAGCCCGTCCGCGTGGCATGCTTCGGTGAACTGAACGTTATACCTGCTAGGAACGCAAAGCTTGCGCTGTGGTGGAGGATTCAATACGTGGTCTACTCTGGAGACGTGTTTTGGATATTTTAACGCTGTTGTCGACAAGTTACTGCGTGTGGTGTACAAACAACGAAGACTGCATAACCGTTGTAAAGCAGGATTACGACAACCTCATAGAGACTTGAAGCGGGATATAAGCTAAGCACGTAGTGCAGCGCAATATCGAGGCTGCTTCGTAAGTCCTCCTTCAAACCTCTTTCGTTAGACTTGCAACCTCTCTTGCGAACTAGGTCTTAAAGGTGAAAACAGTCGAAGTGACATCCTCGCTAAGTTCCTTCCTCAATTATCCTTAAAAAGGAGACAGTATGTTACATAGATGGATCCTAGGGTTGCATATTACGCGTGCTGTTTTCTTCAAGCCGCATACGCACTATAATATGAGTCCTTTCTCGTTCACCAATAGCCTATATGATCAAGAGGCGTTTCAGAGAAAGGAATAGCAGGGCATGTTCCGTTCTAAAGGTAACTGCATAAGGTAATGACACATGCCTTTGCACAGTGCTAGACGTTGGACGGTCCACTGGCTTCGCGGATGCTGCTAACAAGCGCATATAGGGGAGCTATGTTCACAATTAAATGCGGTGCATGAGGCACCTTCGCAGTTTCGGAACGGCGATCGGTAACAAAGTCGCCATAGACAGCTCAAATCAACAAAAACCTTCAGGGCGGGCGCTGTCTTTCTGCGTTTCTTTGTCATCTTTTTTTTTTTTTTTTTTTTTTGCGCTAGTCCTTATGTGCTAATTATGAACCAACTGGTCAAAACCGCTATTGTGATTAAAAAATACTTCAGCTGTGTTATAGCGCGACATTCCCAGTTCTTGTAAAAACTTCAACGACCAACGTCTGCGCTGGTCGTAGAACTCTACAATGTTCATGGTGGGGCTCGAATTCAGCCCCACGTTTCTTCCGTTGTAAAGTCTAAGCTCGCAATGCATTGAAGAGCAAGTGTAGGAACAAGTTTTATTCTGCACTAAGACGGCTCCTCGTGAGCGGTAAGGTTATAGGCGCTAAGCAGCCAGTCGCAAAAAAATAAGTAAAAAAAAAAAAAAAAAACTGGCGCACGAAAATGGGCAGGAATCATTTGCATTCGCTGCTTATTCTGCCTAAAAGAGACGCAGGTATAGGCCTCTGGAGAAATTCTTCATGTCAGGTGTCGTTAGTAGAGAAGATTCAAACCACCACGCTGCTTCAAAGTTATAGTCCTCCTCTCTACCCAGAAATTTTCTGCCGTTTTTGTTTTTCTTTTTGGATTCCGAATGATTGCAATTGAAAACGAAGAACAGTAATTCGGACATATTGCCGATGTATCGTCTGGCGTTAATAGCTACTGAGTTGCCTAACCGAAACTTAACCGAAAGTGGCCAGGCTGCAGTGGCCATGGAAAAAGCGCGCTGGTGGTGGATCGGCGGTGGTACGGTCTCTAGAACTCCCCGGCTGCGAGGGGAACCGGCGTCATGCGGACCTTCATCGACATTTTGGTCTTATAGATGAAATGTTCTTGATAGGATGGAAGCGGTAAGGACAGCCTGGATACCTTTTGCGAAGGCTGCGCATATACAACGGTGAATTGTGCTAAGGAGGGAATTATTTTATTTCCAAGAAAATGCCACGGTAGCAAAATCTTCAGGCTGTTCTGCATTATTCGCATTACATTTCTGTATCCGCCCATTCAGGCAAACGATAAATATCCGAGAAAATTATTAATTGATAGGAGCCTCGGCACATTGACTTACAGCACAATAAAATCGCATTCTTATAGAATAATATCATTCAAATACCAATATCATTCAAAGACATTTAAAACACAATACAATAAAGGGTTTGCAGGATGTCTGCGAAGTCTCAGTCATATTTTATGCTTTTTTTTTTCTATTGCATGGATCTATAGTTCACAACAGCCCTAAAAAGCAGGGGAATAAAACTGATTGCCGTTGGACAAAAATAGTCTCACTATAGAGGTTCCAGCGTCCTGAACGTTTTATTTTCTGAAATTCGGTACGTATGGCAAAACTAGAATGCGCCTACGTTTTAAGCACGTATCGCAGTTAGCAGTGACGACAGAGGTGGCTCGCAGTTTCCAATGCAGACGGCAGACAAGTCTTGGTCGCCGTCCATCGGAGCGCCCGCGCACGTCAACCCGTGGCCCGGCGCCTCCACACATAAGCGCACCCCGATGTCAATCAGATCGAGGTCGAACCTTACGTAAGAGTGCTGCGTCACTGCCGGCATTCCCCAAGGTCACCGCGCGCTGAGAGCACTCCTGAATGCGAACGAGCTGACGTGCAGCGGGGCGCGTCGATCCGACCAGGAGACGAGGCCAGCTCGCGTGGGTCGCCGTCGAGCTGTCAAGCCGGGGCGGCTGACGCGGCTGGCTGTCGAAAACGGACGCCACCAGCGGAGGCAGCGTGACAGCCCACCTAGGTGAACCCCCGAAACAGCGGGCTCCACTTTGACAGGACTGTCTGTAGTGTTAGCGCTGGCTTAAGTAACGACAAAAGTTACTTGCTAGCAGTTGCACCCGTTTGAACAGATTCGCTTAACCGAGAAAGATACTTTGGCGTGGCAAGCAATGGAAAGAGGTGGCCGACGCTCTTGTTTCGCTAAATAGATTCCAAGAGAAGGAAAGGGCACATTGCAGCCAAGTTCTGCAGTGAGTGGTGTTGGAAACTGTACTGGTATTGCGAATCCAGGAGGGCGGGGGGAGTTGGGGAACGTGCAGGGCTTGCTCTATCGATCAAGATGTCTTTTTGGTATGCGTTTTTTTTTTTTCTCGCGCCCATATTCCTTTTAAAGCGCTTTGCAGAAATGATTGCGAGTTATTTTACTGCACACGGCTGTTTGGAGGGTAATCGTTGAAGGTTTTTTCACGTAGGAGATGGTTGTGATCGCAATGATGAAACGCTTCAAAGACACCCACGTCATAAGATAGGTACGCAGAAGAGAAACTTCACTTTTACTGCCTGCTAAATTCTCCATACACCGCGTGAACCAGGAGCCATGCTGATGTTCGTATGGACCACTTCACTAGATAGCTTGAGCAAACCGTAGGACCATATCAAACGCAATGGGGCTATCAGAATGAATTCCAGACATTTGAAACTGAAGACTGCTTCACATTTGTGCTCACGCGTCGTTTCTAGAGATAACACGAGTGTGCAGGCACCTGCTTCGCCTATGACAAAAATAAGCCGTTCGAAAATTACAGGGCTAGTTTTGTAGGCACACATGGTTACGTAGAACGCAAGACGGGGGCAGCACGCTTGAATTCTGCTGACTTTGAAGAGCTGTACGTATGATGACAGGAGACACCATATATAGAGTATCAACGAACTAGGGATTATATTGAATCAGCGCTTCAAGCGCTAGCAACGTCTCAAGAACGAGCATGTCATACAAGTAAAACTCATTTTAGAGAAGCACTCTTCCAAGGCGCTGAGAATTGTGCTGTAACTTTTTTTTTTCTTTTGAAATACGGTTCGGTTAGGAAGTGGACCATGCTCAGTAAACGCCGTAAGCGGAACAGTTGACCATTTTTTTTAATATATTTAAATAACCTGAATTAAGAAAGCCAGAGCGCACATTTCAGTAGTCAAGCGAAAAACGACTACACCTAGCAGAGTAAATTAACATTTTTTTTAATTTGTGTTACTACAAGATGCCGAAAAGAGCCAGCAGCGTTTGCGTCTTGCAAAAAAAAAAAGTGAGGACGTTGCTCGTCCTTTTGTTCTTATTGCTGCAGCCACCTTTTCCCGACCTTGTGCTAACACATTGGCACAGTTCTTAAGTCTCCAGAACGGCGCTTCGGCATGTATGCCACTTTCCTACTCACAACTGATGGCTCCAGGGCGCAGGGCGGTAAGTGGTTCGTCTCTTCTGTTTGCCTGAAATGCCAGTAGCAACGAGAGAAGGTCCGTTACTCGGATCAATTCCCCATCTCTCTTACTTTTTTTCCATCCGCCCTCGAGGCACGTGGGATCAATTCCTTTATTTCTCGCTCTGGCGCGCCGCCAACTCCGCGCCCATCCGTCGTCTTTGTCGCCACCGTCGATGCTGAGGGGACAGTTTTTGAGACGGCCGTTCTCATGTGACTACGCGCGTGTCCATCGCTCTCACCCCGCCGACGAGATTTGGCAACCCCGATGAGTTTCGGCGGGTGACGAAAGTGCAGGCCTCGGTGTCCAGTTCCATCAGCGCGTCACCCTGGCTTCCACAAATGATCGTCATATTTTGAGTAGCGATCTTCGCACACTGTCTTGGAAAGAAGCGAAAGAGGTACGAAGCAATGCGACTATCACGGCCACAACAAACAAATATTTCTCAAAAACGGTAGGGCGCCAGATTTGCTTCCGGGAAGATTCTGCGTCACCATGATTCCAAATATTAACTCGATGGCATTAAATGGCACGTCACGAAAATCTGGCGTCCTCGTCGGTCTCGGTGTCGGCGTCATCAGGCTCTGATTTTTCGATGGTTTGTTCGGCTCAACAAAACCACATGATATCAGAAAGTTGAGAGGAGCTACCAACTTGGGTTGCTCCTCTGAGGTTGGAAGGTGGAATAAGAATCAACCTTCCATTGCTCTTGAATTATAATATAGGCTACGCAGGCACGTTTGTTGGTTAAAGCGGTGCTTTATATGTAGGCTGGTAGATTACACTATCGCGTCAGACCCTTAAAGGCGAAGCTTAAGTGTTCCTCATACCTTTTTCGTCCGCCACAGTCGTTCAGTGCTTATGGCGCTCGACTGCCGAATCCAAGGACGCGGGATCGAATTCCGGCTGTGGGGCCGGTTTTCGATGGAGGCGAAAAGCAAGGCGTCCACGTGTGCTGTGCGATGTCAGTGTACATTAGAGAACCACAGGCTATCGAAATTATCCGCAGCCCTCCACTATGGCGTCATAGCCTAAGTCACCTTGGGAGGCTAAAATGCTACAAACCTACGAACAACACTCGCCTCTAGTTTCCAGGGCTTAAAAGTTCCGAAGAGGCTGAGAGTGTAGCGTCCTTCCACTTGAGACTATGGTCCGGCCGAAGACAACGACAAGTGCGAGCTCCCGCGCGGTCTGCGAGCAGCGCAGATTCGACGTCTGACAAGATGGAACTTTAGCTGAGCGCCGCCTGACTGAGCAGGCCAGATAAAATATATTTGTGAACATCAGGCAATAACGTCGGTCTGGTTCTTCTACGCCACAAAAGTTTCATTATACTTGCGTGGTTCAGGGGAAAACTCAGACGACTACATGTTTTTGCAAGTGCAGCTACCTGCGAGCGCCTTGCAAAGTGTGACCCTTATATGTATAAGTTTTGCATGCTGCAAATTTATGCCAATTTCTGGGAGGTCCGGAAGCTCATTAGGATAAAAAAAAAAAAAAAAAAAAAAGATGACGTGTGAACGTTGGCGAAGATTCCCAGCAGCCGTCTACAAGACAATGCTATTAATCGTCGGGTGACAGCCAGAAATGTACGCTACCATCGCGCGGGGGTGAAGGGGTCTATAGTTTGTAGTGGAGCTTTTGGAAAGTTTCCTTGTAACTGGTTCTAGACGCGCAATAGACCCGTCTACAGCTCAGTGAACGTGAGCAGTGAGTATGAGAGAATGTAAATATTCGCGAGATTTTTTGAACGTAAATCTGACATTAGTATGCGTGGGATGGAGAGGATGAGCTGAGGGAGTATATTACTGAGGGAGCGTGAGGAGTCCACGCCTTATGGTGATCGATGTATGCCCCCTAGTAATTACAGCACGTAAACGGCTTTGAAGGTCCCTGCACGAAACCTGCATAAACAAGGAACGATCGAGAATAGAAAAGGCTATTACTTTCGTTTCATCTCTTAGCACGCGCATGTGGACACACCCGTGTAAGAAAAATTATCTCACCTGGTTGCAAACGCGCATCAAAGTTTCAGCTATTTAATCAATCATTAAGTCCGAGCTTGGAGTTCTGAAATCCCTAACTTGAACCGAGTATACGTGTTCAAGCTCTGCGCTATCTACTGAACATTTCTTATATCTCTTTAAAAACATCCGATAAATATAAATCTAACTGCAACTATACCTAGCCGCCCAGGTAGCATGAGCTACTGCTAGAACGGTGCGCTGCATTTGTCTTCGCCGCACTTAACAATTCATAAACCGGAAGGAATCTAACGATATAAAGCAAGTCATGTGTACAACAATCCAGTTTCTCTGTAGAGGTTCAACCAGTCGGCTTAGGCGTCCGCATGCGCAACAATATATTCTTGATTAGCCACATTCTCCCAGCTGTTCGCTCTGGGTGTTCAGTTCCATGGTATCAATGCTTCCGTCACACCAAAACCCTGCGGTCGTGAGACGAAATTTCCTGATTGGTCGAGGTACTGACATCATAGACGTCACGTGATCACGAATGACCAATCACAGCACGCCATTCACAGGTGGCAACTAAAAACAACTGGTCCCTTGGCCCATTCTAAAAAAATACAAAGTCTTAATATTTTTGCCACCACCATCACTTACCTACCTCAACAACAATGGGTGTTTGGTGATGTTCCGACAAATGCCGCAATGTAACTGACCCAAGCATGCAAGGAAAATGAAGCTGAGATGTCGAATGCTCTCGCATTCCCTTTTTAAGAGTCTTACGTGCATCACCTCATCGTTTCTTTTCTCCCTTAATACCTATGGTAGGATAGCCGTATACAGAACAAGGCTTCATTTGAGAAGAACTTCCGTTTGTTAGGAACATGGCGTTGTGCCATTCAGGAGAGCTTGCATTGACCCGAGTCTTATGAGCTGTCCTGATTCGCTAGGGTTTCATTTTCTCTCCTTCAGACGCGCCATACAAAGATCATCACGGCGTAATCTGGGAAACCGGGTGAAGTGGCGGAAGCGTAGCGAACAATATCGGGTGCCGGCAATCCGCGACTGGCCCCAATTGGCGCGAAGGGCACGCGGTCGCTGGCTTTCTTCTCGCGAGCGCAACGGACGACGAGCGTCCGCGCACGTGCGCCTCCTCCTTCTTCCGATCCTCCTCGCATCTGCGAGGTCGCCCGCCCACTCCTCGTCTGTTGTAAACAGTGGAAACCACAACATTGTGCCACATGCGACGTGTTGCTGACTCCTTTCCGGCGCCTCATCTCGTGTGAGCCACCCTTCCTGCACTGCTGCATCCCAGATCCGCGGCCTCCTCCTCCACCTCCTCCCCCCAGTAAATGGTGACGGACTTGTAAACTCACTCATTTTGTTATGCGAGCTGAGTGCGCACAAACTCTTTCGCTTTGTCGTTTGTTCCATACATTTTTTATACTTCCGAATCCCTAAGTAACTTCGGACGACTTAGCAGGTGCAAAACTTTTCTTCTAGCGTTGATACTCGTTTGCGATAAGTAAACAGATTACTCATAGATGGCGTTAACGAAAACATATACTTCCACGCCACCCGCGCTCCAGAACCTACTTTTGTTCTGCAGCCAGGACCAAATTATTCACTCAGCTGCAATTTACCGATGAGTGCGCGTGATTTATGCTGTCATAAATTGAGTGGCATATATAACAGTTTTCCGTATATGAAAGAGAATCGACATTTTAAATCATAACGCGGGAGCTACCCATGTACACTAAGTCCGGTAAGTTCCGTCTAGCTAGTCATCTATGCGGATCATGTTTACGCGGACTCGTCTGCAATATGCGTACGCTTCTTTTCAGGCTTTTATACGGACGCCCCGGTAGCTGTGCGCAATACAACACGGGAGGCTAGCGGGTTACGGTTCTCTTTTTTTTTTTTTTTTGCCCGAAGAAATGAGTCGTCCCTGTAGTTGTAAGCTTGAGAGGACGAGGATGAAAGCGCAAAGTTCCGTCACGACTCCGGCGTCCAGTGCTCACTTGATGCATTGGCGTGGTAGCAGCGGCTTTAGAAAGCGCAATTTGCCTAACAGTGAAAGATATGCCGATGCATGGCGAATGTCATTAACGGAATACAAGCAGCGTCATCGACGGAAGGGACAACCAGCGTGCACCTTGGCACGCCCCCGGACCTTGAAGGCTTGACAGGGTGATTAGCGTGCCAGAGCTTTAAATGAAAACCGGAACCGGGATAGCCTTTGCAATAAAGGAATGGAGCGAACAGCGTGGCAGACACGACGTGACCGCTTCGCTCTCGTGTCACTTAGATAGTGCTGTGTGTAATGCAGGGACAGGCTCTTGGATTCGACCACATATGTCTCGCGCCTGCGGTAGCGCTTAGTTGATTCAACTAGGAAATGAAATTTTATAAACACAACGAATGTAACGATTCCTATCGGATGTGTCGTAGATTAAAACAAGAATAGCGACAGTTGACAGATGCCTCATAGCGGACACATAGATACAGCAAGTTTCCGAGATGGTATCGATTGCAATTGGTAGTTTTTAGTTACAAATTCTACTCTTCAACGGTCGAGAAATTGGTATTCATCCAGGCCACATGGCTTGCCTTCACTTGTGTATGTTGCTGACTAAATTTCCAGCCTAATTTATACTGGTTCTCTCCGGGTTTAAAAGTCGCATAAGTGATGTTCCGGGGCAAGTACTTTCATGTACTGGGCTCAAATCACTTCGGCGAAAATATTGAAAACACGTACACCCTGATTCATTACTATGTGCGTATCTATTTTATGACGTATATCGATATGCGCAGTGGTGATGTCATCAAATCTTGTGGGAACTGGGTCAAGGTTGTGTTCCCAGCCTCAGCTTTCCCGCAATGGCACGGAGTATTGTCAAGAGAGGGCACTTGCAAAGCATGCAGTGCACGCAGCACTAGCTTCCGAGAAGCCGTGATAGAGAAGCCGTGAAAAAACAACGACAACAACGGGTTTCTTTGACTTCGACCTTGGCATAGTCGCATAGTGCGGACGTTTCGGTGCGCATCTGCTCTTCGCCGGTGAAACAAAGCCTCTTGGGAACGAACCTTGCAAGGTCATATCATATGGCTTCTGAGAGTGTGATCTCCCTTTTCGTGAATTCACACTTGCTCGCAACTTTCTCGGGACGTCGGATGTGCTGACTCTTCATCATATCGCTGGACCGCATCATTGCTGTTGCAACAATAAATACCTTTTGTGTCAGTATTTGCTGCTTCGTTGACCACAGAAGCAAACCCACTGGAGCGCAGAGCTTGGGAAATAAGTTTGTGATCCCACCTTGCGTAAAAAAAAAAAAAAAGTACCTTGTACCATTGCATTCTTTAGACAAAGCTGCCATTGCGCCCAAAAATCCATCATTGTCAGCGTTATTATCTAAGCCATTTTCAAGGTTTGCCACCGCGGGTAGCTCTATTCACTCTATTCACATATACAGTAAGCGGCTGAACTGAAATGCTGAAATTGAACTTAAATTCAATAAATGCTAGAATGTTAAACTTCGTTTGCTCCATGAGGTCCTTGCTGAAGCTACACTCTTTCCTTTGACGCTCGCCTGGAGTTCCACACGCATTCTCAGCTGCCGAGTGACTCCTCCGCACCGACCTCGTGTCCAAGTCGCTTGTGCCGAAAACACCAGCGCAAAAGCGGCACGTGTCGGGCGGGGTAATGCACCGTTACGCGCACGGCGAGGTCCGTGCTCCGTTCTCCATCTGTCTTGCCTTCACTCACGCCGTTGGGATACGCCCGCCCCCTCTCGGCAGCCAGCCAAAACTCTCCGGCAGCTTGAAGCGAAGTCATTTTATGTTCCTCTGCGGACAACCCGTTCGTTGTTCCCTTTTCGTTTATGTGGTTTTACTGGCGCCCGTAATATTTTTTTTTTTTTCGTGAAACGTTGGTGCTGCGATTTTGCCGCCTTTTGTTACTCCAGGAGGCCTAAATAAAGCTCCTAGGTTTGTCATCCCGATACAAGCAGAAGTGACTGTCAAAGAAGTCGGTAGGTAGCGACACGTGTTATAAAAAAAAAAAAAAGAGTACAGAGCTTAACTTGTCTAAACATAATATAACTTTCGAAAACAATAGTTTGCCGTAGTTTATTTCTGTAGATGATAGATGCATTTCACGTTGCCGTTGTATTGTCGCCATCACCTTCCAGGGGCACGCTCAAAAGGAGGATTCTGACGTATATTGCCCAAGCTGCCACTGTTGACAGAGTATAAAACCACGCATTAATTACACCGTATGAAGGCGCTTGTGTGGCCTAAAAGTCAGCATGTCGTGACTCGACATTCAAGGGTTCTGTAATGTTGGATGGAGTCTGATCTCACCTTCTCTTCCAATTAGCCAAGCACGAGTTCGCAGCGCTTGCCAATTTCGTGACGCAACGACACCGCGAGCCGTTTAGGCCTCATGAGGTAGTGATTTCTCACTAAAACGGATGTGTCCATATTTTTCCTGAAGCTCGATGAACAAATCTGCTGATCGAACGACAAAGAGTGCTTTTCGATGATTGCTTGTAGGCAGGAAATGTTATCCAGCATGACTAAATGATAAAAACTTGTCGAACGTTGCCACTTCACCATTCTGATTCCAGCTTTCTGAACTTTTGGGAATACCGAAAGTGCCAAGTGATCAGCAATAAGCAGCAAAATGCCATTCCGAGAATGGATATGGCGTTAGGAACAATCCGGTCCTATCAAAAATTCCCTGTCGCTATTAGGAATATTAACTTTATTTTTAGCCTCCAGGCAACGCCAACCAAATACTAGAAGTTGTTTTCAGTATCGACATCGCCTAGTTATTTGAAATTTCAAATTTCAAGCGTATTGGCTACCACGTGAAACGCCCAGTCCGGGTATGGAAAGAGGGCTACCCGCAGCGCTCGCTTGCGCTGTGGCTGAGCAAACTTGGGTGCCATATGGTGACGGTTTGGACACGTCGTCGCAAATGGACCACTAGGAATGGAATCACCTCTGATGTCTCGATGCGTGCCCTCTCGACGCCGGACAGGGGCGTGCGCATCAAGACACCCTACCATCGCCCAGTGGCAGGCGCCACCAAGCGGGATCCATCGCGCCATGCACACTTGCCGCAAGGCGTGTTTTAACATCGTATCTTGTTTACGTGCCTTCAGGCTGATAATGAAAAACAATTCCCACTGCCGTCTAGTGTTCGCATACTACTGCGAATGTTTTTCAGATCATCATGGCCTTCTTCAGGTGTCGATGATTTAGTGAACGAGGATTTAATTAGCTACAGTTTGATTCTTCTGGTGCAAATAGTATCTGACGTAGGTGCCACTTCTACATGTCAATGTGGTTATTCTCAATAAGTATGCCCATAAAAACGAACTGACGAATGGTGTTCCCTAATGCAGTTGTATTATCACGCGTTGTCACACGCAACATACGGGACAACGAGAAGATGGCTTCCCATCACCCTAATTAACACCTTGTATGTCCGCAAAGTCAACGTGCATGCTGACATCATTAATTGCCCGCGACTCTTAGGGCCTGGCTAATACGTGGCGAAGTGCATTGGATTCATCTATGAGCTGTCCTTTCCACCCCTTGTCGAAGTAGGAGAGGTACGCTTTTCTCCGCCGTTTCCCAAGCGGTGTCCGTTTCTCCCGCATTCGCCGAGAGGACTACGTGATAACTGTCCCGTCTCGAGCGCCATCTCGAAGAGCGTGGGCGATGACAGGGAAGAGGAGGGTCATTTCATGCGGCGCCCCGACCTGTCGCGCCGGCCACTGCGACGAGCGGCAGCGCCGCACCGGTGTGCGATTGTTGGTCTAAATAAACCGTGGCCCGGAGAAGCTCGGGCCTCGACCTTGGACCGAAATAAGAGTCGCACGATGGCCGCTGATAGGGGGAGCGCCAAATTCTGCAGCACTGGCAGCCGGCGTTTATATGCCGACGTGTGTGACTGCTGCTGCTGCCTCCGTGCCTTCGTCGGCTGGCATCCGCCTGGTCTTCACCCTCCCCGCCCTCCTCTTCCTTCTGAAAACGCGATGCTGCTGACGATGCGTCACTCATAGGAGACGCACGTACGCACCTCGGCTGGGAAGTCGCATCCAAGAGTCGTAGTAGGAACGAGGACTGCGTCCAAGCAGCCGTGGCCGAAAACTTTTAACGTTATCCCGCTAGCCGGAGATGATGATAGACGGATAGGGCCGAACCACGAAGGAAAATAAAGGCCCAATAGGAGCTGGAAGGCGCTGCATGCATACCTCGTAGACAGCCACTGCACTCTCAGAAAACGCTGGCACGCCGTTCAGTTAGTTCCCTTGATCTCTCTACTTTTGCGCAAGACTGCGAAGGGTCCCTCGAAAATGAAAGGAAAAGAAGTTTCAGAATTCGATAAACGGTTACGGCGTAATTTTCAGTGTCAAGCACACTGTTTTCCTGTGGTCTAACTGAAATTCATCTACGCATCTAATACAAAAAAGTCATTACCGACAGCAGTAGTGAAATATTGGATTAATTCGTCTTTTTGTGAAAAGTCATTGTTCCTTTTGCCATTGAGCGCCCCTGCACATGTACAAAACAAATCCGGTGCCAAGGTATATTTCACATCGCATTGCATTTGACATTCTTACTGTTACAGTTTCCGTTTTGAAAAGCTGAGTTATTGACCTCAACTTCCTCGGCATTCTTTTTCTTTTCTCTTGACGCTCCTCAAATTTATACCAAGGTATAAATTTGAGGAGCGTCAAGAGAAAAGAAAAAGAATGCCGAGGAAGTTGAGGTCAATAACTCTTAATTAAGAGTTTATTTCCCCCAATCATTTCGTGCTGTAATTCGTAGGGGAAAATTTCTCAATGCTAAATACATGTATTCCTCTTCTCTGCTTGGCACAAATAAAATTAGCCAATTAACTCATTACCGACCATCGATAAATGATAAAACAACGCGTGCGTGTCCGTGCACATAAATGAATTAATTGTAAAAGACAGGCTCATACAGTCTATTGGCGATTCAGAAATACGGTTCCCGAAATTAGCACTTGTTTCAGCACGTGGGTATGCTTTCACATCGATATATAGAAGTGCACCTTCGATAGTTCTCCAAGTTTATGGTTTAACTTCTTTTTTTTTTTTTTTTTGTAAAATAAAAAACGAGGAAATGCGATTTTTGTTCTACTTGAGAGTTCCATAGGGGTATAAAAGAATGTTCTATGCGTTGTACGAGATAGGAGAGCATTTGACGATTATGGAACACTATTTTCTCATAGCCTGAGTTGCTTTGGGACGTTACAGCCCATAAACTAAACTAAACTAAACTTCTCTTTCGGGCGCTTGGGAACGAACTCTGCTTTATGCCTATGCCCGCACGACGCGTCTTTAAAGATGTACTGAAAATTTCTTTCGTCTTTTACTGTTAAAGGAGATTAAATAATTCTAATGTATAAAACATGACTTTAAAGCATGCCAAGCTTTTTTTTTTTTTTTGCGTTAGGATTCAAGATGATAACATAATCGCCACCTAAACTCACGACGGGACAACGGGTAGACTTTCTGCACGTGCGCCAGCTAGGACTAATGCGAATCTATCTACGTTAGCTGAAAGAACGTGTGCGCTGTGCTTAGCTGATAATGAAAACAGCAGACGTGTAGAAGAGCCGCACATCTGCTCCGCACCGAGAGCGACCGCAATAACATGCACGGAACGCCTCGTGAGCGATCGTAAGCTCTGCCATTGTTCAGACGGTGAAGCGTGAAATGACAACATGTCCTTGACGCAAACTGCATTGCTTCGAAGGTTTTATCACATCACCTTCACGACAGCCTACTTCCTTGAATCATCGTCTGCTTTAGCCCATACGATAACTCACTCATAAGCATTCTTGTGGTTTTGTTTCATCTTCACACTGAACTTAATCTTTAGAAACAAAATTATATGACTGTAAAAAAAACTAGTTTTGCAGTTACTAATAAGGCGAGGAATTCTGGATAAACTATTCACATTTGCGCGGCTGTCACTACATGTGGAGTGGCGCGGAAAAGGCAAGATTCCCGCCGCGAATTTTGAATATTCGGTGCGTCTCTGATCTGTGGCTTGAAGAGAAGAGTCGGCCGTGATAATCATAATGTTCGAATCTCGCAGCACTTCCTGGCTTTACAAAAATTACAAGTTAAACATTCTCCCATTCATTTACACCGTTTTAGCCAATGATGACCAAGAGAAGGCGATTGCTGTTGGTGTCGAGGAAAGCTTGTCAATTATCTCTCTTGGTCTTCAGCACTGTATCATAAATTCTACCAGAGCTATCGGAACTATCAGCTCCGTGCGCAGAAAAAAGAAAGTAGCATTTTGCATCGGCCCGTCATCAACCGCCAACATTTTCCTCTCAGAACATTTCAGAAAAGGGCAGTAAAACGGCGAAGTTCTGAGATTCACAGTCATGTCCTATATCTTGCATATTTGCTGATGCGTTGTTCTTACCCTTAGTCCTGTTGACAGTACTACGATTCGCAAAAGTGCCTGTCCGTGAAATAACCAATTATCCCAGTTTGAAACGCCATTCCTTCATTTAATTAGGTCTTCAGTATGGCATAGGTTGGAGACACGCCGGTGAACTGCACTTTGGACTACGTGACAAACCAGACCTTTCTAAGCGTAACAGGTCAAGATCGAGCAAATAAGCCGAAGTGGCGCGTAAATAACTGAGCGCGCGCCTCCATTCAAGCGCGCGAAGATTAGGCGAGCGCAGAAGAAGGTAAAAAAGAAGAAAAGAAGAAACGTGACAGAAAAAGCAAGAAACCTAAAATAAAACACCTCGGCAACCTCGCTGACTTGGTATAAGAGGGTGCGGCCGTGTGTGCGCAAGTGTTCGCCATATGGGAGAAATAAGAGCGCGCTATAAACGTGGGTTTGGCCTGCAGCTCCCGGTCGCCAAGCTTTTCGCGCTCTTCACACTTGCTTAGGTAACAGCCATCAGTGATGGAGGCTCGCGCCACTTCGCGGAGGATCCCGTGAAGTGCTCCGGTTCCAAGGGCTTGCGCGAACTCGTTACCGCTTCTCCCTCTTATACTCGACCCTGGTATGTTTAAATACCTCTATTAGCGGTACGTGTTCTTTTTCACTCCTTCCTCGACGCCGGGAAACCGCGCGCAGCCGGTAAAATCATCATCATCAGCAGCATCATCATCGGCCGGACTATCGGACTGTACCCACTGCAGGGCGAAGGCCTCTCCCATATTTCTCCAATTAACCCGATCCGGTGCTAGCTGCATCCACTTGACCCCTGCGAACTTCTTAACCTCATCCACCCACCTAACTTTCTGCCGCCCCCTGCTACGCTTTCCTTCCCTTGGAATCCAGTTTGTTACCCTAAGCGACCACCGGTTATCCTCTCTTCGCACTACATGTCCTGCCCATGCCCATTTCTTCTTCTTGATTTCCACTAGCCTCAGTAACTTGAGTTATTGCTCTGACCCACTCTGCACGCTTCCTATCTCTTAGTGTTACCCCTACAATACGGCAGTAAATACGTATTGTTAAATGATTTCCACTAAGAAGATGAACACGGAACATATATGTGGGGCACGGCGGTAACTAATTGGCTTGTCGTCTAGAACCTGAGGTACCGTTATATACTCCGAATAATATGCGTAGGTATCAGCAGTTTCGCTTTGTGTAAGTTCACAGACTGTAGTTTGGTTAATGCTCATTTGCTTATGGTTATCCAGGTAATTGAGGGTAGCGTCCGTGAAGTGCGCCCATTACCCCCAGCGTACCACAACTGTTGGTTTGTGCTCGAGACTCTGTGCTTCGGTTTCTGGAGTTCGATACTTTCTGATTGCTTTCTTTTTTGCAATTTACTTCCATTGCAACGCTATCTTGAGGTTCGACTATGGCTCCAATCCGGGCTCGCAATTTCTCTGTGATGATTTAGGCTGTTGCACTTCCCCCTTTAAGGGTCATTTTGAAAGGGAAAAACCTGAAAAACCTAAATATTTGACTAATACCCCATTTACAGTGTTGTAACAGTTGTAAAACGGGGAGGAAAAGGAACGAACTAGCGAGTGTTACATAGTGGAGCATAGCCCACACCTGCGCAATGAAGAAAATGAGGGAGGATGGATTGGAATGATGATAATCACAAAGTAAAAGCACTCCGTTCGTTCATATCGAAATAAGCTGATTTGATTTCATCAGGATATCGGTGCCCTAAATGAAAAATAAGAGCGAACAGAAGGGCCGGAGTGTCAACACCAGAAGCAAAAGACACGAATTACAAAAACGGCGCAACAATGACTATGTGCGTTCTCTCCTCGGTCAGTCATGCACGTGTTAAAATCCTGTGCCTACCTGAATTTTGTTTGTCCGCCTAAATATTGTTTCATAATATGGTCCCTCTTCCGCGGTTGAATTTTTTGGAGTTTGCATAAATTGCTCACACACACCCCAGTCGGCTTGATGTTGTGAGTATCGTTTGACGTGAAAAATGGCCCAAAAAATTTTCAATGAAGCGTGACATATAGACATTACTCATACGACGGTTTGGAGCCTTGAAGTTCAGTTACCTTCAAAAATGTATCCATATTAAGGTGGCTCAAAGTCAGGTGGCCCCGTCCGTATAATTAGTGCACACATTAGGCGAAAGGAAATTGCTCTTAGTTTCTATTGCATGTCACAGCTAAGCCAAAGGTAGCAGGATCGAACACCGGCTTCGGCGCCTGCATTTCGATGGAGGGGAAGTGCAGAAAAGTCCGTGTGCATACGGTGTCAATGCTTTTTTAAGAGGTCGTCTAAAATTAATATTGAGTGCTTCACTACGAAGTCTTTAGAGCGGTCATTTATAGGCCATTTGTGGAATTGCTTCGCGTTCTGTACACCGAAAAGAGAGGGGAGGATGGGGAGTTTACGCAGGAAGGAAAGGCACGATAAGAGGCTGACTTCAGGCGGACAACTGAGCCATGCCTTGAGGAATTGAGGGAGGATTCTGAGAAGGGATGGAACGGCAGAAAGAAAGGAGTACGGTTATGTGTCACGCACAGTATACGTGTGATGGAAAATGACCTACCTTGAAACAGCACAAGGCCGCGATGACTGAAACATTGACCTGGGGCAATGAGAACATTTTAGGGTGCATTTCGACGCTGTTACATTTGCAGGTAATGTTTTGTGCCCTGTACAGTCTTTTCCAAATGCGAACGGGTTCCATGCTTTGCATCTCAGCCATATATAGCGGAGGACGTATGCCGCAACTAACGCTATAAACTCCTGCAAGGCAGGGAGAACTCTTGCTCCTCAACCGTCAATGCCTGGTGGGATCTTTAAAGGAGCATAGCGCGTTTTATCCTTTGTAATGATGCCCAAGACATTACTGTATACACGCACCACCACGTCATATTCGCCTACAACTGCTGAATAATTTATAATCGAATTTCTTTTCTCATATGTTTCGGTTTCGGTTTCAACGGCCGATCGATGACTGTGACGTCAAAGTCGAGCATAGGACACTTGAGGGATGAAAATACAAGTATATAATCAATTCTGTGCCGTTTAAATTCACTACAGTGATGAAGTCAATCTGCCTCAAGAATAGGAATCACTACAAGTGAAGGATCTCCAATTATACCGCTGTTTTTCATGGCGCGCGTTAAAACTTGATTGTGACGTCATAGCCATCTCTCGGCTGCTGAAACCGAAACTCTTGAGAAAAGAAAATTCAGTTATAAATTATTCAGCGGTCGTAGGGTAAACTCGCGTGCAGATTGATATACTGGAATGGCTTACGCATCCTTAACAAGAAGAAAAATGACACCAAAATTTGGTCTCTATAGTCCTTTAAGGAAGCCGTAAGGTCTTCCCACTTTTGCCAGTAATAAGCAACACATCCAGACAGGTTATCTTTTGGCAAAGACGGCATATCTGTCACCAATGCTTTCGAATACAGCACCAGATCTACCAGCACGGCAGGAAAAGACATCGTGGGCTTCATTACAAATAGCAGCAGCATAGATATGCGGCCGTATCCACTTAAGCCATCTGCAATCCTCCTCTTCCCCGCTTCTCGCTAACGAATTCTGCGCGTAAGCCGAAGACGCCATTTGTCCGCCCAACAAAAGGAAGACCTCGAAATGCGGGCTGCTTCTAGACGCGTCTCGGGAGAATGTGTGACGTCACACGGCGCGCTTGCTAAAAATGCACAACCTAACCGTGCCCTCGTCTGAGCGTAGGCGTGCTGCCACGTGCTGAACGAGGAGAATGCAGGAAAAGAAACTCGTTCGAAACACGCGGCCCGTTTCAACCGCGCGCTGAATTTAAACACATACCGAAAGTAAAGGACGGGCTAGGTACGAAATTGGGTTCTCGTGGCGTCATGCTGCACCACTTTTTGAAACGTCCAATCGCCTGCCACCGTACGACAGGGTACCGCTGCACGAGCGCATCGTGTGTGAAACTGCGAAACTTGCGCTGGAAAAGCGCGCCGAGGAGACAGCTCGAATCGAGGCCTGTCTGGTGCCGCCATCTCTGCGCGGAGCTAGGCAACACTTGCCTGCGTCACCGCAGAAAGTGCAACGGGGTTACTAGACGCCTTAGCGTTACTGCGTGGACAGCTGAGCTCCGAGCTTTGATTCCCGGAAAAAGGCTGGCGCGAAAGTGAGTTCTGCTGACCGGAAAGTCAACACGAGACTAAAGGCGACGTCGGATGATGGCATTAGAGATCCGATTGCCCTCAGCGGTTGGTGAGTCGTCTTGCAAAAAGGTCAGGACTTACTGGCGACGCTCTAGTGCTGGCGATCAGCCCAAGATAGTTTCCATTTTGCCGTCACAGGTGACGCTACAATCTGAGGGCCGCTATATATTAGACCTGTGTATTTGTACTATTTATTATTTTTTTTTTTTTTTACGCTGTGTCTGCGAGGATTTTTGCAACTGAAGAGCTCGAACAGCGGAGTGGTTATTCGTATCACTTCGAAACTTTACCGAAGGCCTTGTACTCTGAGAAACAACCCGCTATTGGCTATTGCTGTGAACATTCGCCGACTGTCGCGCCCCTTGCGGCTTTCATGCGAAGTTCTCAACTGCACTCTAGTGCAGATTGAGCCCAAGCTTTCGGAAACGACCACAAGAGATCGCGAGTCACGCGGCTCTCTGATGTTTCTTCTTTATTCATTGTGCGTGGAATAGCGTGGCCCCTCGAAAATATATTGACTGTTTTTATTTGAATGTTGAGAGTTTGCATGCTTGCTCGGAGCTGTCATAGAACGTACATCGACCGGGATGAGTAGGAAAAGTACAAGTGGAAGCAAGGTAAAACAGAACGCTTGGTTGCTCTCTAGTATGTGGTTAATTCCTAACTGTGAGACAGAGGCGTGCATTTTTGTTCTTTCATAGTATTTGCCGAGACGTGGTATAATTCCTTCAATGTTTTTCTTTTCAGCATGACAGAGTAAATAAAACTGCTTCTTGCGTGCAAACTAAGTATTGCCACTAATACTTCTCGTAGCTATACACGAAGAGGTCAAAGAGGACACTGAGTCTAGACACCCGTCGCTGCATTCCAACCGATAGAAGGAATTTCTCCCAGGTTGATGACAGCGAACTAAACGCGGCGGCGGCCACAGCTGAGTGCCGTGGAGGGAGCTGGCTCCCAACCCTTGTTCCATGAGGACGGGTTACGAAGGCGAGAGAGGGGGGGGGGGGGGGGGGGCAGCTGTGGTCTGTAGACCCAGCCCCTCCGCACAGCTGTCGAGAGAGGCGAAAAGCCAACTGGGCGCGGGCCGGCGCCAGGATGCGAATATGTCGTCGTCCGTACGCGCACTTTGACGCGGGCGCTGCCGCTGTCCGTAGCTCCGACTCGAGCCCAGCTGTGCCGAGGGGTGGCGCCGAATCGGGGTTCGGAGTTGGAACGCTTTTACGAGACCGCACACAGGGCTTTTCGTGGGAGAGCGGTAAATATGGGACAACAGGGGCCGACGACGGGATCCCCGCGGTTTGCGCAAGCCCAGGACTGTGCACACATGTGATGAAATAACAATTCAAGCGCCTTGTTTTTGTTGTTGTTGTCATTGCTGCCTCAGGTGCTGTTGTGTACAGTGACACACGTCAACTACCCAAGGCCGACAAAGGGGGAGCAAAACGAAGCAGAAAGAACAGAAAATAGACAGCGAAAAAGGTAAGCTGCATACAAATAGGAATTGAAACTTAAAAGAAAGGAGCAAAACCCGAGGAAAAAAAGTGATATTAAAAAGTTGACCACAGCAGCTTCCCGTCGTATCGTGGAATTAGTCATGAGCAGTCTGTGCAGCGGCTTCCAATTAATAGCTGAATTTCCATGAAAAAAATATATACATGACGTCAATACATAAGCACATGCCCAGCGCGAAAAAGCGGACGTCACTCAAAAATTTTATATTGGAGCGGAAACTGCAGCCGGATACAACTAAAGAGTGAAGTGGAAAATTCCCCTCAAAGGAGGTCCTGCAGCCAGTAGAGTCGATCGATTCTCATGACGTCATGGGTAACCACCTTGGGAACGTATGTCAGCGTGACAATACTGGTTGCGCCAAATGGAAGAGTACTTAAATGGCCTAGTCAGATTAGCCGCGGCTTCGTAAAATTCGGTCGATGTTATTGGCTGAAGAGCGTCTTTTAGAGGCATCTGTCGATTTTTGCTTTAGTTGTATCCTACTACTACGACGACATAAAAAATATTCATAGATGTTCATGTTCAAATGTTCAATACACAATTCCAGTAGATACCAGTGTTCCTGACCATATCTGGCACGAACTAAATTATCCAAAGTGCACGGAATCACAACCCTGTTGTCGAACCCAGACCGTAGTGCACGATACAATTTGAAGGGTTTTTTTTTAGAATGGCGCAGGGGCCGACGGCGGTACAGCTGCTGGAATTAGTGGTCTATTCGGTTATATCTCTGTCAGTTGGTTTTTTATAAAGAGCAGAGTCAACATTGAAGACTCAAGTCTCTGCAAGCGTCTCGTCCAGATGCTGTCCGCAGCCGATCATCAGGCAGGCAAAAAAGAAAAGCCCGTAAGCCTGCATTCGACCAATTCGTCACCATACTACAAGAACCGCGTGCTATCAATTTATTGAGGCCTTAGGTCATAAGTGATGCCATACAAGTACTGTGATACACGTTAAGGCAAAGGGAAAAATTATCTGTTTGCATTGAGTGTTGCTAAAGGCGACGACAATATCCACAACCAGCTCAGCTGATGCCGGTCCGCAGCGCGACATACATCAGGTATCCCAGCTAAATAAGTTTTTAAAAATGGCAGAGAATAGGAGCTCAGTGAAACCAAGTTAAGGCTGTTGGGAGTCACGTTGCCTAATCTACACTTTTTAACTCTGTAAAGTTAGCTAATTAGTTATTATGAAACAATTAAAGTTTGTTGCACTGCCTTCAAAAACAAAGTATTGATTCAAAATTTGCAGATCGCCTTCTAAAACTGCTGGTTGAAAAGTTTGCCACAGGGTACCATACAGGGAGTTTACATAAACTCGACGAGTATAGTCGGCCTATCGGGCTGAAAACCGGCTGTCGGGCTCCTGTATATGCTATGACCATCGAATCGGGCTGAGTCAGCCCGACTGCAGGGGGTAGGTATATGGGATGGCATATGGACCTATACGGCTTGATCAAAGAGAGGATTTATACCTGCGTTGGGTGAACGCCTTTCACATAACATGATGCCTTACGACTGTATCGTCGTGAGTATGTGTGAGATAATAGAGGCACTAATTACATGATTAGTGATTAAGCGAGTAGCGAAGTGAATGCAACCTAACAAGTGTCCGCAAATGGAGCACGCCCGGGGGAATAATTAATGTCGCGTCACCGGGGTATAGGACAGGCTGTTTTACTTTTTTGTTAGAAAAGCTAAGTTACATCTAGCTGGGACGCCTGATACAACTATTCCATGCCTAACGGTGTGGTATATAGCTGTATATCTTTTCAAGAAGAGAGGATAAAAGTTTACGACCTACTGCTGCTGCTGGCCGAGCTCTCTACAGTCTGAGCGCTCCTCCAGGCATGCTGCGCTTTAAACGTCCTTAATCACCTTTGTCTCAGACGAACCACCATACCTTTATTATATATTTCAACGCCGCGCTCTCATAGTCTCCCATACCAGGTGGTTGAATGAATGAAATGGCGTCCATTATGGAGGCTGTGTATACAATGGCAAAGATATCTTTATTATTCAAAACATAAACGCGGCAATTGCCAGGCAGAAAAAAAAAAAAGCACTTCGGAAGAATGAGCCAAGAATTGAATGAAAAGATGTATAGCCTGCAGAATAGCAGTAATTAAAAAAGAAAAAGAAATAAGGGTGGCGAAATCCTAACAAAAGCGGTTCGACAATGCAGCTTAAAAATTTCCCAGACGCCGCGAGTGCTGGAGAGCGATTGAGCTTTCCCGGACATGGAAACTATGTGAAACGTATTCTAAACATTTTCGACGAGCTACTCTTCTTTTCCTTTTTTGTGTGCTTGTGGGTAATCTGAGTGGCCTGTCCCGGAAGCTGAGGCTGATAAATGAGCCCAGACGGCGCTGTCCGACACACGGCTATAACAAGTATAGTAAACAAAAGCTCATCGCTGACGTCGTCAGCGGAAGCAGGTGTGCTCGTGCGGCACGTCTCGTCGTTTACGCAGAAAACGCTGCCTGTACACAGTCCGCGGAAAACGAGAGTCGACTGAGGGAGGGAGAGAAAAATATGAAAACTAAAGGATCGAGTAAGGAAGCCGGAGGTAAACTTTGTTTCCACGCGTGGAATTGAACAATGCTAGTTCTTTTTTTGTTTTTGTTTTTCGCCGGCGTACTGCGTACTGGAAATACGATGAGACATCGCAACCACAGGACATCCAAAGCACTCTTCTGGTTGCCATTCTCCTTCTTTCATCTTCCCCTCTTCCTATCTCGCTTGACGGTACGGACGATGAAACATCGCAACCACAGGACATCTAAAACACTGTTTTGGTTGCCATTGTTGTGGTTAACTTCTTATAACTCTCCCCCTTTCTCCTCTTCCTATCTCGCTAGGAAACACCAGTCAAAGAGCACTGAGTGCGCGGAATTGTCTTGCGCAAATAAACGTTTCGAGTTCGCTTCAACTTAAAGCCAACGCCATCCAACATTTAAAGCATATTTTTCTCTCTCGTGCTTGCCAAAATGAAGCGAACGCAACCATTTCTCTCCCTCATCCCTGCTTTAGTAGTCGCGGTTGCTTGAAGATGGATGCAGTGACGTAATCAACGCGACTGCAAAACATGGCTGACAGGAATTCCTGTTAGCCGTCGCAGCTGCTGCAATGAGTCATAGGTGAAGGTTTCCTCAACAAGCGATCAGACCCGGAGGATCAGGCACGTGGAAAGCCCTGAAAGGACGGATTCCAAAACTAGTGTTTTTACAAGCGCAAAATTTCTTGCTCTTTCTTTCTGCATTCGTGGATGGCAGACATGAAGTTCAGTTTAAGCTTAATGCAACCCGATTAAAATATTCTAGTGCTAATTTTTATTTGTATAAGAACAAACGAAAAAGCCTTGTCTTTGGTTATTTTTACTGCCACTTCTGTTGAAGGGCAGGTGACCGCTGAAGCAGAAGAGATTGGCTGGTTTTGATCGGGCGAGGGGAGCCGAATAATTTGAGAGCAGTATTGAAACTATAGGTACTGGTGTGTCCTGACTGAAGCATTTGTGCCCAAATGTTACATAGAATGAATGAATGAATGAATGAATGAATGAATGAATGAATGAATGAATGAATGAATGAATGAATGAATGAATGAATGAATGAATGAATGAATGAATGAATGCTTATTTCGCTTTTGTCTCGCAAAAAGCGTCGGTGACAAAAAACAAGCAGCAGTATATAGAATCAACAATTCACGGTTTAAAAACTGTATACAGAAAGGAGAAATATTACACAATGAAAGCGAAAAAATAATAATAATGGTGGACACATGCATTTCATCGCCATTGCAAACTAATCAATGAGCATTTCTCGAAGGGCAGAAAAAGTAATTTTGTTTAGGTTGTTATAACGAGAAGACTTGTTTTGGTATGTGTATATTTCAACATAGCAAAAACATAGTTTGCTTTACGTCTAAGCGCCACAAACGTATAAGGGTATTTAGTAGAGTAGGGGGCGTTGTGTGGCACCGGCGGTAGTGCCATCTGCTTTTTACAAAACCAAGCAAACCTGTACTCTAACAGCTTAAGGACTGGTATTATTTTTTTATTCGTTTGGACGAGTTGGGGCGTCATAGGAGCAATTTGTACTGGCTAAGCATTTTCTCCTGCAGAGCAAAAAGGTTTTGTAAATTCAGTGGCATTTCCCTGTACCAAAGAACAATACCTTCGATATGAGAAAAAGAATGCATATTAAGGGTCGTTTTGTTTTGGCAGGTAGAATATATTTGTTGTGAGAGGCGATACCTACGTAATTAGAAAGCATGGTATGGACCTTGTTTATCTGAACATTCCATGACACTGAAGGCGTAAAATATCTGCCAAGTGACGCAAAAGGTTGGACATATTATTTGCGTGCCACTGAAAATGTAGGTTGTGCATTCCCAACTAACTTGACTTTAGCATGAAATATTATTGCCATTTTTTAATTATGTCAATGAACTTTAGGACGACCATTTCAACAGAGCAGTCAATACTATGTTCGCAAGTTAGTTGATTCAACTATGTTAGATGATTCAGTTCAATGGAGAAGCAAAACAAGATGGTGTCATAGCATAAATAGTAAATTTTATGTTATTGTTTATATTAACGGTGTGAATTATACATATGTTAAAACGTATAGGGCCAATAGGACACTACCCTGTGGCACGCCATTTCAAACATGTAGGACATCAGAGCGGCAATTATTGATGACGACGTATTGTGATCGCGAGCACATATACGACTTGAGAAGGTAGAAACAATGGCCACGCATACCACAATGCTCTAGTTTAGCAAAAATGGTGTTATGATTAATTAAGCGTATCAAACGCCTTACTAAAATCTACAAAAGTTCCAAAAGTAAGCTTCTTTGATTCAATATTGCCTCATATATATATATATATATTCCTTCTAATCAAGTAATGCATGTTCTGTTGACTTGTTCTTGGTAAATCCATACTGGCAGTCATTTATAACAGTGTGTTCTAGTTAGAAGTTGTGAGGTTCCCAATGAATTACGCGTTATAACCCCCTGTAGAAGAAAGGAAATACAGATATTGGGTGACCTGTAATTACTTAATCACTTTCTGTCTTCCTTTATTGAAGATTATTGCCACTCTATAGCAAGTGTCATATCAGCAACGAAGTAGACTCTAATTAGCACCATACGGCGCTATGTATGTGCGTTAAACATGGGACTATTAAAAACAAAACATGTTTTATTGCGCGACTTTGGAGATCGCAAGAGCCTGAATTCTCGATCGTGTCTCTAATTTTGTTTAGAATATATTACACCTCATTTTCGCCTGTCATTTCAAAGAAGAGAGATTGTGAAACTAGGCACCCAAAAATTCAGAGAACGCCAAAGCCTGTCAGTGAATTGTGCGAACGAATTCGTGAGCTTCGCAAGCCGTTATCAACCTCACGCACATTTTAGTGGGAGCGCAGCACTATAGGTCCGGAGACGTGCCTGCTTGTGGACCTGTCACTGAAGAAGTTTTCGCCTCTTTGCGAAGATGTGGCAGGCATACAAGGCCGGTGTAGTGAACTCGTTTTGCCTGTCAGCCATAGTGGGACAAGCACGGCATCGCCTTTGATGTCAAGCCGATTACCGAGGATTAAAAACTTACTAGGGAGTCGCGCGTGATAATCCTCTTGCGAGTCACTTTTGTCAGGCTGGCTAAAGCCGTTCCGGAAGTGAGCCTAATTGGCTGTTGTTGTTTAAAGCTATTTCTTTGCTGGTTCTGGCGTAGTGTGCGTTCGTAACGCATCAATAATGTTTCCCTATCATGTGATTATGCTACGGTCGTCCATTGAAGCAATCACGTCACCACAGTACCGTTATGGGCACGGATTTTATGTAATTCGTTTAAGTTTCTCTCCAATTTTAGCGTTTTTACTTAAAAAAGCGATGCTGTCTAAAAGTTATAAAAACAACTGATAACGAATAGAACTCAACATAAGGCCATAAAACGCTCGTCAACAAGATCCATGAAATGAAGAGCGCAAAAATGACATCGACATATAAATGTTTGGTTTGGTTTGTAGGGTTTAACGTCCCAAAGCGACTCAGGCTATAGAGCCGTAGTGGGGGCCTCGAGAAATTTCGACAACCTAGGGTTCTTTAACGTACACTGACATCGCACAGCGCACGGACTCCACTCCGTTTCGCCTCCACTGAAACGTAGCCGCCGGCGACAGGGATCGAACCCGTGTATACTCCGGCACAGTAGTCGAACATCTTAACCACTGCGCCACCGCGGCAAAGCTCAGCAATAAAGTGAGCTCTTGGGCACCCCTGGCACCCCTGTGATTAAGGGCTTCAGCAGATAAAGAGAACTACTGTCCCGACAACTATATTGTGTGAGTGAACCCGTTTATCTGCTGCGTTAGCTGTTGGCGTAAAAGGAAGATAACTAAAGAAAAAAAATACTTATGGTGTAATGTACGAAACGCGTACATTGCTTCTTCTTCGAGAGGTCACTGCGTTCTGAGAGACGTGGCTAATGCAGCTCTTCGAAGCAATCGTCTTTCCAGTTAGTTTGCTCTACGCAGCTGAGATGCCAAGCTCTCCTCAGACAACGTCATTATATACTGCCGACAGAGCCTGCAAAGTTCGCACGGCGTTCGTCAAGTCACGCACTGCTGTTACTCTGTTCTGCCACGACGTATTTCAACTACAAGTGCATATAATGTCAGCTCAGCGTATTGAATATCATAGGCAGCAGGACTTCTATGCGCCCGTCCAACGACATTCCAAAAAAGTCGCTCTGTTCAAATTCGCTTACAATAAGATTACTGCAAGTGAGGTACGCGTCAAACTTAGCGCACACTGATATATATTTTTTTCTTATGCTGTAAAGTGTTTCAGTAACCAGATGTTAGTGCAGGTGTAGTCACCCGCGCAGCGCACTGCTTAAGCGCAGAATGTTAGTAACGATGCTACCGTGGTATCACTATCCATTGCTGCTGCGCTGATAGTCACTCGCTTTTAAATGTCGATAAGGTTAATTAGGCACCGCAGTCTTATACTGGCTCTACGATAACGGACACTTTCAGTTGTCAGTAACTCTTTCCACACGTTGTCGAAAAAAGTGATTTTTCTCTTCTAGTTTATTGAATTATTGCGAATGTTTTCATACAAATATTTTTGTGCCCACACACACACACATATATATAGCATAAAAATACTAAACCGTGTGAGTGGCGTTGGAATTGAAGCTGAAAATATACACCTGTACATGTCGTCAAGAGCAGCCCCAATTGAACAACCCTTTTCTGCATAACCAGCCTTAATCATTTATTGACAAGCATATGATGTTAAATACTGGGAAGCATTAATTTACCCACCTTTAAGTATTGGCTGATACGTCAAAGCCGAAAGCAAGCGCGGCGGTGCACGACGATGCTGAGAGTGTGGTCAGAGGCCCTCAGAGCTCTCATTACCCAGCAAGTTTTCTAAGCTTTCAAGATGTTTGGAAAGAATTAGAACTGTTTCCTTTTTTTTTTATTTTACTTTTGTGTTCGCTGTTAGAGTCGATAGCAGCGCAAGAAAAACGTAACAGTGGGTGCCGGAGGGCCTATCAAAGTCGCGGATGAAAACAAATAGGGGCAATTTAAGGGGGAATAAAGTTCGGCTTGCAGCGACACCTACTCAGAGGATGATGATGATTTTTATTGTGTTTAAGCTTCTTAACCAAACTTCTGCGAAACGTCATCGCTGGCTGCATCGAAGACCCGGAGCAGGCTCCTTTTTAAGCTTGTAGTAATAAATCCTGATCGCTTCGAAGCCTTTCAAAGGACTTTCAACAAGGTGAGAAACATCAGAAGAGAGACCTCATGATCAGTTCCCTCGTAACACAAAGGACTAAGAAGCCTTGACATGGCCGCTAATGACAAGGCACTACGGTCTCGACTGCACCGCGTGGCGTGTCTGCTGACTAGTCGAGCGGAGCGCCTGCGTCACTTCATATGTTTGTCTCCCACCATGCGCGAACACGTGCCGGTCCAGGCCACGCGTTACCTGTTTCATTCACTGTTACTCTGCCGACCGACCAACCCTATATACCCCCTCCCCTCCCTCACCCCATATCTTAACCAAGCCCTCGCACACAGGTGTGAACAAGGTGAGACCGCGTCTTCTTTATGTGTTGTGCACCCTCTCCATCTTGGCCGACGTGCCAAGAGGCGATGGCAATTTAGTTTTATACAGCGCTCTCTTGTGAGCTGCATACATCATCACTAACTATGCCTCTTGTCAATACTTTGTTCAACATGGTCTCGGTTTCTGAGAATGTTGAACCTACTGCAACATCGTGACGTCAAAGGACGGGTGCACAACTGCAATGAGGCGGGCAAAGTAACTTTCCGTGACGAGATATGGCGAAAAAATGATCCGACTGTGCCTAAGTGAATGGAGATAAGCGTACAGTATGACTCGTCTGTTCTTTACGACGCCTCTGTCAGCACCAAGCTGCGCGCAGCCAAATTGGCTCTTATCTCTTCCATTCAACATATTTTTTTTTTATCGAATATTGAACATTTAGAGCTTTTTTTTCTTTGTATATTGTCTGTATTGTTCATGTTTCCTCTATTATTTTACAATGGCCTGTCCTTTGTTCTCGACACTATGCCCTCCAATCCCATTCTCCAGAAAGAGCTCAAAAGAACGGCAGTATGTTGAAATGAATGCATGCATGCATGCATAAATAAATAAATAAATAAATAAATAAATAAATAAATAAATAAATAAATAAATAAATAAATAAATAAATAAATAAATAAATAAATAAATAAATAAATAAATAAATAAATAAATAAATAAATAAATAAATAAATAAATAAATAAATAAATAAATAAATAAATAAATAAATAAATAAATAAATAAAAGAGCGAACGATCTAATCTGTGTACCTTCATCACTGTAGAGAAGCCGTGGAGACACAACTAAACACCGCATGAGTTTTAACGTAGCCCTGTAGCCATTGCAGCTGCTGTGTAATGCTGCCCAGCAGCTTTGCAGTTGTGTTGCATACGCGCACTTCTGCATTTCGTTGTGGAGACGGCGGCAGCTAGCAGTCCACTGTTTTATACTACTCGAATTATATGGACGAGATACGGCATTGCTTGAAGTCTTTGTATGAATGTTTCAGAAGGAAATCGGGAGTGATTCATAAAGAACAGCAAGTATTTTTCGAAACGCCGCTTGAATGGCTTTCCGGCTGACATCAGATCCGAAGACCGTAGATTTGGGAGCGCGCTTTCAATGACACCGGAGCAGCTGCGAATGCAAAAGTATAAAAACGATGCTCTCCATGATGCGCTATATCAGTTTGCATTAGACAATCAAGTGCAAGCAGCCACGAGGCCTAATGCTATTTGCTATTTCGTTTATTTGTTTGTTTGTTTATTCATTTTAAAACCATTTTTGTGACTTTTCCAGTCTCCCTGATCTCTTTGGTTTGTGTTCAATGTTGGGTGGCTGAAAGCGAATTATGTGCAAGACAGAATTTGGGGTCGTTACATTAGCCTGCGATATACTACCATCGAGAAGAGAGCTCAGAACAATCGGTGCACGTTACCTCATTATTCACTGAAAATTGCACCCTCCCCTTTCCCAAGATAAAAGAAACGGTACCCTCATTGCCTTATTCATGGCTCTTGTTTTGAAACCAAACTGCACGCGTTTTCAAGGCATATTACACTAACAGGTTCCATTTGCGAGATACTAGAACAGCCGAAAGGTTGCATTTGCTCGAAGCTGAAAAGTCCATTTTCTCTATCTCCAGAAGGTCTATAGCTGGATCGAAATTGCCTCTCCCAGCCACATTTCGAATGAAATATTTAAAGCCACACTTAGGCCCAGCCTGCAGCATTCTACGATTAAATATAAAAAGAAAAGGAAAAAAGACAAAACAGCCGATTTCGCAAGCAGATCTCACCAGTCTGTATCGCCTGGTGCAAACACGTCCAGCCAAAAACGGTGCGGGCACCTGCATCACTAGAAGGGTTGCCAATTTAGATACAATGTGTCTAGATCTCCTTCGATGGCAGCTTGCTCCGTGGTAATTTGTAATGTGCAGTAGAGGGGCGCTTATTCTAAGAAATTTAGTTTGAAATGCGGCTTTCTTATTTTGTACTTTTATATTGTTACTTCGCAGCCCAATTAGCGTCGCTGTGTTGAAGTGGCAATACATCGCTTTAAAGCGCAATCAACACAGAAAAGGGGGTAATTGGAGGAGCAATGAATCAAGCGTCAAGTCGCGCATGCACCAGACAGGTCGCAACAAAAAATAAAAACAAAAAACCGTCTACTTGAAGCTCTCCCGCCGGAGCTCTGCGGATGTGATACGCTTTTAATCAAATGCAGTTTCTTCATCAGGCATAACTAGTCACAACTGTGACGCTTATAAGCAATGTATCATTTGGCGACTCGTACCATATTTCTTTTTTTTATTACGGTCATTACGACCTCAACTTTTATCACCACAGGCGCACTCTGAAGGCTTTTAAGTGCGAAGTCGGTTAATCAAGGCATTTCAAGAGGCATTAAAGAGTAACAAAGCGAAATATGTGTGTTTATGTATCCCTTATTTTATTTTTTTTTTCTTTACATATAACACGAGATTCAACTCGCTTGTGAACATATGTTACGAAAGTAAATTTTCATTCATTAATTTGCTCTTCCTGTCTAGTACTGTAGATGTTAATTTCATTTGCATAGTTCGGCTGCATTTTTCTCACTGCGCTCGCTATTTCTACCCAATAGATTACCAACAGCAGCTACCGCGCAAAAAGAAAAAAGAGCGTTACCAAGGCCCGGGAAAACTGTCAGTCGGGCGTTGAGGTCTTGCAACACGACAGTTCTCGAATGCCGATGAATTTCCATTTCATATTGTTGCATCTCTAACAACAGAAAATAACTAACTATTACAAATAAAACCCTGTTATACCGAGACGTGAAACAGCGCTAATAAAAAACCAATCATTCTCGAATGGTATACCAATTTAATGAGAAAAGTAAAATGGACACCTCTGGTATGAAGCCCGCCAAGAATTGCACCTGCCACTGCATCTGCTCCCGATATGAATCGAAGGAGCGGAACCGTAAGGACGTTCTCGACGCTGTACCAGAAGGACATCGCCTCTAGCATCAGCCGCTAGCAGTTTGGAAGCGTCGCCGCCGCTGCGGGGGCTCTGGGCCACTGGAGGGGGGCCTGTCACTCCGCCGGCTGGAGCGCAGCGCCGTCCGGTATTTTCCGAGGTCCGATATATATTTAGCCCGCACAGGCAAGCGCGCGGCGCAAGCGTCGGCTGCGTCCCGGGACGCAACGTCGAAATCGTACGGGCTCCCCGTCCTGCCAAGCTGGCTTCACCGCCCGCCAACTTCGCCGTGTGGCGGAGAGTCACTCGGCGAGAAACCCCGAAGCACGGCGAGCCCATAGTGATCGTCGAGTGACGTGGCTTTCACCCTCTGCCTGCCGCAGTGTGGCAGATACGTGGCTAGCCGGGCAGGATCGATGGAGTCCAGCGAAAAATTAGTGCCGGGGAAGCCGGCCGGCGTGTACCGTTGCACGAGCTGCGCGGCAGCCGCTATGTCTGGCCCCGTTCGGGCCGAGCCCCCAGCCCCCATTGGCTCCCGGGAGGCTGACCTCTGGCGTGACCCCCGCGCAGATGACTGAGCGAACCAACTCACGTGTTCGTCGTGGTGCGGAGTCCTGTCGTGGATGGGAAGCGTGGAGATGTCGGTGGCCGAGGAGGCGAGTGAGTCGGCTGGCGACGGACTCTTGGAACGCTCCTTGTCCGGAACGTGCAGGTACGCCATCTCGCTGAGCCTTAGCTGGTCGGTCTCCATGGCGGCAGTCAGCGGCTCGCACGTATTCCCCGAGCGCGAGCTTCGAGCCCTGTGTCTAGGTGCCTTGCCCAACGAGAGCCGCGGGTCGCGGAGCGCTAGCAGCAGCTCCCGGTCGTGCCACGCATGCGCCCGTCGGCCCAGCCCCCTGCGCAGACGTTGACGTCACGGCTTTCGTCACAGCCTGCGCGAACGCTCCCCCGCGGCCGTTCGAGGGGTGTGTGCGGGTGTGTCACAACAAAAGGTCGAGCCTGAGCCACAGCCGGCAGCCGCGCCGCCTGCACGCTGTGTTTACGCTGCCGGCGCCTCGCGCGCTGACGGTGGACCTCGAACGCGCGCAGGCCCTACATCCATTGTTAACTGCTCACGCGGCAGATCACGCACGTCATGTCATGCGAGCTAAGGAAACTACCGCTCGAACACCACGCAGAGCGAGCGCCGCGCGTCGGCCACCGTTTGAACTCCATCGTATAGTGCGTGTTGCCCGCTGTAGTAGAGAAACCCGCGAAGCATCGCGGTTGCGGTTAGCGTAATTTTTCTAGTCGCATATCTGGATTTACTACTGTTGCGGACAACATGCCAGTCATTTCGTGTACGTCGTTCCTGCGACAAAGCGCGGCCGCCGAGAAGGTGACCCAATGTCTCCCCGAATTGCGACACGCCTTCAAATCAATGACCCCTTCGTGGCCTCCTTCCCTCTTTCTTCTCTTGCCTCCCGGACCGCCGTGACGCGGCGCTGCATTAGCAACTCCACTCGCGCCGCCTTTTAACGGTACTCTTTTCTCTTTCTCCCTCTTTCTGCCAAGGAGTGACGAAAAGCGCCTCGTTTTTGCGTGGGAGTCCGGCGCATGCGGCAAGCGACCGGCGCGTGCACGTAGGCCAGCCATTTAGTGATTGGTCCCAGAAACAATGGCTGGTCTGAAGAGGCGCTGCGACAGGGAGTGACATGCCGGCGGCAGCACTGAAGAAAATGGCCTTTGAGGACTCCGAACTCTGTACTCCAAGCACCGGCAGAGATCAGTGTCGAATCTTGAGCTATGTTACGAGAACGTTGAACAAAATGAGTATTCTCATCATAATCAGTAAACCCAATATAAAATGCCTCCAACAGAAGATTCATCGTGATATTTATACCTCCTACGAAAATTTAAAAGAAGTAATCTGAACTTTACATACCCCTGTCGCGGCTGCCATTGTCTGGGTTTCAGGTCAGCCAAGGTTCTATGAGAACGTTTCGCTTAAGCATACTCTAGCTGAATTACACATTGATACAAGTAAAGCCAATTGAGACTTCAAAATGTTCGCAAAAGAGGAAAGAAAGTATTCTATTCAATGTAGTTACTTACTATTTCTTGCTAACAGAATGATGCTCATAATAGGCGTTCTTCAAAAAATTCTCTATGATCCTGCGTTCTTGAATTTCTGCGATAGTACGAATGCCCATAGTCGAAAATCTGCATAACGTTCGACGCAGTTTATTTCATGGATGTTTCCACTGCCAAGCACTGGTTTGGCTTGGTGTGGTTTGGTTTGTGGGGTTTAACGTCCCAAAGCAACTCAGGCTATGAGAGACGCTGTAGTGGAGGACTCCGGAAATTTAGACCACCTGGGGTTCTTTAACGTGCCCTGACATCGCACATGGAGGCCTTAGCCCTGCAGAGGGTATAATCAGGCTGATGATGATGATGATGACATCGCACAGCACACGGGCGCCTTGCTTTTCGCCTCCATCGAAAAGCTGCCGCCGAGGCCGGGATTCGATCCCGCCAAGCACTGGTTATTACTTCGTGGAAGACTAGATATCACGACTGCCCCAAATCGCAGATGCTTTCCTTTACAGCTCCGTCTTAAGAAACCCAAATGCGCACTACCAGCGTTTTCTTTAACGACAGCGAAGTTGGCTCTCATCCAAACGTGGTTGCTGCATCGTTCGTTGCTCCTCTTCCCTTGACGATAAAAAAAAAAGGGGGGGGGGGGGGGGGAGGGGGAACCAGAACGGAAAGCAAAAGGCGAATCATAATCATCTTCCCCTGAAATGGACCGGTTAAGAGAGCCAGGCTCTCTTTTAGTAATTAGCAGTGATTTTTTTTTAATTTTTTATTTTTCACGTAGTCTGAAGTAACGTTTTTCGGCAGCACGTATGCTACGTAGAAAGCATCATCATCATCATCATCAGCCTGATTATACCCACTGCAGGGCGAAGGCCTCTCCCATATTTCTCCACTTAACCCGGTTCTGTGCTAGCTGCATCCACTTGACCACTTGACGTAGAAAGCGTTTCCTCATAACACTCTCCAGAATATAGGTATAGTCGTAACGCGGTGTCCAGATGCGCACAAGCGGAACACTGTTCCACAAACAATTTTGGAAATTTCCACAAACAATTTTGGAATTTGGTCTTCGCTGTTTCGAACGAGTCTTTCTTTTTTTTTTTTTTTTCTGGAAATCTGTGAGGCAGCTGGACGTATTCAATTCGACATTTTTTAAGTCGATTTTACCTAGGTTTAGCAGTTCGAACCTACGTGCAACGTGGTCAAGATTATAATTTCACCGCGAGATTTTTTGGACGCAGATAAATATGTGCAGAGGCTGACTGAGTATACTAACGGCTGATATGTGTGCTGTTTGTTGTTGCAGTGCATTGAAAGATGTTATGCAAACGAGGCGAATTGCGCAAGACACGACACAAGAACTATACGCTCGCAAACGACTTTATCGAGAAAGCAGAACAACTTCACCTTTACTTACTTCAGTTGGTATCGCTTCCATAAATATGCTGTTGTTTTTATTACTCAATCATGCTTAATCTGGACACGCACAACGCACTTTCTGTGCCTTCTGCGTTTCAATCAGTTCGCCGTACATGTTTCGCCATGCAGGACACACCAACTCGCGCGAGCTAACCGCGGGAAAAATCGACCCTCTCAGTTATCAGACAGACGTAATTTGTGCGTCGGGTTTCCAGGAATTGCGTCATTCCATTCTCGCGCTAACTCTGTTCCCGCCGTATCCCGCATTAAATGGCTCGCAACAGGTACTGCACCTATTATTTTACGAATGTGAGGCTGAGCCGATCGATGCAAACGAAACCGGAGCGGCCTCTACCGCTTTTCCGAAATAAATCGATAACGAGACCCCTCCCTCGGCACCCTCGGTTTAGCGTGCCGGCTCCAGTCTGGCACGGCGGCTGGCGGGACACCCTCATTGAATGACGTCATAATCTACGGCATTGCGTTAACTCGCGTACAGGTTTCGGGAGTGAGTCGGCAACCGCCTGTACGCACTTGGCGAGAATGCGTAATTGACGCGATGCGCATGGCAGCATCTTTACGCGAAGTGAAATGAACGATGCAGAAGTAGAGACGCGAACGGCTGCCGAGCGCATCTAACGCCGAGACGTCGTCTAGTTGCATCACCCCTTTGCGACCCAGATCACTCATACCAACGACGTTCTGCACTTGTGCATTCGCGTTTGAATTCTTTGAAGTGTCGAACGCTTTTAGCTTCCGTATCCTGCTCTAACGTTCTAACACTGTGTCACAAGTTGCGTAACGATTTCCTTACAAGCCGCTTCCAAAACCAATTACACTGAGCAATTCTGGCTTCGAGCCAGCTGATTTCATTCCAACTTTACGTCGAAGCTTATTTCGGAAATTCTTCCAAGCCTGCAGACAAGCCCTACTGAAGTCGGCGCAGAGGTTTCTTTTTTTATTTTTTTATTACTTTGTTTTGCGCTCCCTAGCCGGCAAGGTGTCAGATCCCTGCAGGTGGGAGGTTAGAGGTTGGCAGCGTATATGTTTCCTAAGTCCAGTTGCTTAAATTCTTTAAATGCGCTGCATTTAGCAGCTGTTCCTATGAGAGATTATTCAACTTCTTTCAGCCCATAGAAAAATGGCAGTTGGCCACTGTGAGTTTGCCATATTACTGATGCTGCATTCTAGAACAGGGCAGTCGGCGTACAAGTACTAAAGGTATGTCACTCTTGCAGATTACGCTTAAAAAGAGAAAGCTTACTTTTTTATTTTTTTCAGCGAATGGAAAGATTGATGGGTTTAGTAAACTGTCGTTTCTTCGTTTGTAGCCTCCGTAGTGTTCTATTGGCAGAACAAAAAGGTTTTGCCCTTTCGTGTGCGACAGCTTTCGCCAGTAGACAGCGAGAGACTTCCCTTGCCACTGCCACCCATATCCAGTGTTTTGTCTACACGGTGACATAAATGCACAAGTCGCGAAGTTGCTCCTTGATTAGCAAGACTAAATTGCTGAACTAGTTGCAGGTAAAAAACTAACAAACAAATAAAAACTTAAAATAAGAACTTTTCAGGCGCTTAGACAGGGAATCTTTGTCAATTTTTCTTCTCCATACGTCCAAAAAGGAAGTTTTTCTGTAATCTCAATACTTCAGGGACAGCAAGGGCAACCCCATTCAGCTTCTTTTATTAAAGACGTATTCCCTGTCTCTTTTTTTGGTGGCCATTCGGTACCGTCAGACGCTAATAGTGGCGAGAAAAAAAAATGACTACAAGATACGGTACTCGGTACTGTGAAATTTGAGTGCAGTTGGAGACGTATTTGAGTTGTGCAGCATGCTAAGGCAAACAATTTCAGAGGCATATTTTCATTCATGTGCAATTTGAACCTGTTCTTTAATGACAATGAAGACTGATGATTTAATGATTGTCATCCATAACCATTCTTCACCTGACACTCAATGCTTTCACAGTTCTTGATTGTCATAAAAGAAACGCTTTCATGACACTGCCGGCGGCTCAGAAGAGCTCGCAGAGCGGCGCGTGGGCGTCGTTTCTCTATTTTGCGCTGACATATTCCACCGCGAATAATTTGCGCATTCCTTAAGCTCCGACGTCTTTAAGGGGATGATGCAATCGGCACCCGTCTGCGGCTTCCGTTTCCGATTTACGTTCCCGTTCATACACATTTTTCTATCCACTCAATCTATATTCTCATAAGTTGTGCACGCGTATTGTATCCCAAACATGCAGGGTCGTTCACTCGTAGGGTGAACGAGTGAGCGCGTGGCCGTTCTCTTTGAAACGTCATTGCGCGTGACCCGGCAAGGCAATGAAACTAAATGGCAGGCCATGCGAAGCTCCACCTCCAGGTGCCTCAACGCCGGCTCGACGTTGCTTGGATATGCTGATGTATTGGACGAAACGATGATCCGAAAAGAGCCACCACCTCTTCGCATGTTCACTCTAAGTGTGGGCGACCCTGCACATAGCGCTCAGTCGTAAGCTGTCACATTATATATAAAAGACTACCTAACATGGATATAAAGCATGGCTATGACTATGTCACTCGAACGCCCCAGCGCGGCCTAGGAGTTGCATGTTTGACTCGGGATATAAAGGTCCCATAATCAATGACCATGTCACCTTCCCATCTGACAGCTACGGAGTTTGCAGCTGGACAGTCGGGTAGTCTGTATCACACCATAGCCTCCTTTATACTCTCTGTGCCTGTCAACGCGCCGCGCGAACAATACAGCGGCGCTGTCGGGTAAAGTTGTGCGGCGCTGCCGCTTCCGTCGCTGAGGGCGCCACTGACGTAGGTGTCGAGACGCACGGGTGCAAATGTCGGCGCGAAGGCGAGAGCGCTGTTATTCGATCGCAGGATAACTGTCTTTGCAACACTGCGCAACCAGCACTCGCCTGACGAGGGTGACCCTAAATGACCCTAAGTCGCTGTCGCCATCTCTCGGCAGCCAGCGGCGTAACTTCTCAACGGAGGAGGAGCGGCGACGACGGCCGCGGAGCGCGGAGTTTCCAGGCACAGAGAGTATAAAGAAGGCTGTGATCCCACCCATGTCTGCAACCCACGTGAACTGACATTTCACCCATGCACACACGCACGCGCACATGTTACGAACGAGCATGCCTCTGTCATACTCGTGATTTTTCCTGAAAAACACCCTCCTCCTCCGCTTTCCACCTGACACTTCTATTTCTCCCTCTTTCGCCTCTGCCCATCTTATTCTCCATGTGCAACAGCAGTACCGTTCACAATGCTTGTGATAGCTTGCAATATGTGCATTTCAGCTTCGCCTTCGGACGCGTTAAGGAGCCTTCAGTATCCCAACGCTGCCATTCATGAGACTCTCTGGGGCGCCTGTGTTCCGGATGACCATGGCAGGTTGTGGGAGGCCGAGCAGAATCTTGTGCCCCAAGTTGGCCAGTGTGAAATGTTCTGTACAGGGTGGCCTCCTGGGTCACCCTATAACTGCCCACCTTTAATAATAGGAAGCGAGCAAAGTGGATCAGAGAAATAACTCGAGTTAATTACATTATCGGTGGAAATCAAGAAGAAAAAATGGGCATGGGCAGGGCATGCAGTGCGAAGAGATGATAACCGATGGTCGCTTAGGGTAACAAACTGGATTCCAAGGAAAGGAAATCGTAGCAGGGGGCGGTGAAAATTAGGTGGGCGGATGAGCTTAAGAAGTTCGCAGGGGTCTAGTGGGTGCAGCTAGCACCGATACAATTTGGGCGCAAAACACATGCCTACTTAGGTTTTTATGTAGGCTATAAGCCCCCAGCAAATGAAATTATTCCTGAGTCTCCAAATGTCAAACCTATCTCTTATTCCGTTGTTGCTTCGAAAAACTAACAGTTAAATACCACTATCGTTCTCTGACCCGCGACATTTTAGCACCGACCCATAGTTCCTGAGCCCTGTTTAATAGACGAGGCTAATCCTTTTACGAGACGAGGCCTAAGTCACGCCACGCGAGACACAGAACGTACACTTGCGCGAATAGCAGAAAGAACGAGTAGCTGCGTTGGTTGGGATTTTCTGGAACAGCCAGCCAAGGACAATGAGACTATAAACCAGCACCGCCCCACTTTCGCGCTGCCCTATATCCCCTATAAAACGGTTCCTCTCCTCCCCCCCCCCCCTCCTCCCTTATAATATACGCTATTACAGCGGACTACCCGTCTTGTACGGTGATGCTTGGTGGTGTGAAATATGCATGGTTCGCGTTCATGGAAGATAAAACATTGAATGATAATACAACGAATAATTTATTGGTGGAAAGGATAACTAAGAATATATAAAAAAAAAAAAGTAGCAGGGGAACATGCTTGTTCGAGCTAGAAAAAAGGGAAGAATGACCCACAATCGAGCGGACGCCCTGAAACTCCGTCCGGCATGTCAGAGGGAAAAAAAGAGCCTGCGTGTGAAAAAAGAAAGAAATGTGGACGTAGTGAAAGCATCCTAGAAGGAAAAGAGGAGCTCGTTTCGGCACGGGAGTGAAAGAAGAGAAAAAAATGAAAAGAATTGAAGAAGGAACGGAAAAGTATAAGAAGGAGGGAAACGTAATAGAAGGCGTGGCTGCATGTCGACCTCCGGTGACCTCCGTGACCCGCACCGCTCCTTGGATTGCGGGGTCAAGCGGCGTTCTTTTCGGGCTGTATTTTTGTGCTGTCGCCACAGATTTCGCGGGATGAAAAGATACGTTAGGAGGGCGTACGTATTTTTCTCGAAGCGCCCGGAACAGGACGTGTATGAATCAAGCCAGATAAGTTTCTGGGACCAGAATCCAGGAAGTCTCTTTCATCTTAGACTTTCCTATCCCACAAGCTGCCGACTACAAATCATCCTGACTTGAATATAAGAGTGAAAATGACTGTTATTCGAAACATGAAGGATAAGAAAACCATCGACCGTATTATAATTAGAACTTGTATAAAATTGTCGCGAAGTACTTTTTCTTACCAACACGAACAAGAGAAAAGAAGCCAGAAAATGCACGAAGTGTATATTAAAGTTCGTGATGCGATTAATACCTCTTTCTCTCATTTTTTTTTTAGTGTGGAATCTCTGTTTCAAAGGACATGTAACGATGCCGTGCATACTCGTCCTAAATTGTGATAACTGGTACTCGTACATCAGTGGAGGTGATTTTACTGACGGTCATTTCGGCTTGGATGCGATAGCGTTACTTGCCCTAATATGTGACAAAAGACGGCGACGTCGTCTTTTCCAACAACTCTAACAATGCAAAAAAAAAAAAAAAAAAAAATCGGCAGAAACAGTCAAGGTGCATATGCTATCGGTTCAAATCCCTCTCGCGAGCTAGTTGCCAACTTAAACGGATATTTGTTATATGCGAGAAGAAATCATGCGACACCAACCGGTACTCTTTACGGCGAACTGTTGAATTGCAAGTTTTACATAAAACCGCCGCCACCTGGAGGCCCACCAGTACAGTTATTAGCAAATATGGACGTACAGGTGCGGACATAAGTAACGCGGAGCACGCTTTTCCGTTCAAATTAAAATAACGTATTTTACACTGGAGTTAAGAAAACAATTATTGTCCTGGTGAGAAGGCACCGGCGTCTAGTACCGGATCGCACATACCACGACTGCCAATTTCAATTATGCAACGCGTGAAAAATAATAGAAGGAAAAAGCGTGCTCCGTTTACTTTTGTCCGCAGGGGTACGTACAATTGCACCACTGTTTGAAGGGGCAGAGCTCTCAATCGCGGATGGGTCTGTGTCATGGAACTATGATGTCATAGTCCGGGCATATGCCTAAGATATTTTTAGGACCATCTGCTAGTACACTAAAGCGACACCGGCTTTTCACATAGTGGGCTAGTATGGCTTTCGCCTTTATGAGGTGACGTCATCTAGCGGCCATATTACGTACGTGGCATCCACGCTGCATCACTCGATGTATCCAGACCCATTTGCAGCCCCATGACCACCGTCGTTTCAGACAATGGTATACACGTCGTTTGTCTATTTGTACTAGCCACTAGCGAATCTCCATGTAACTGAGATTTATATCAAAATTGTGATGCGACCGTTTCTTGTAAATTGTGCAGGCTGATGCCATCCATATATGGTGCCTCGCTGCACATATAGCATACATATGCCAGTCAAGTTGGGAGCTAGCTCGAGACATGTACCTCCAAATGCGTGACTTACCCAACCTTCAAATCAAAATCATGGTGCAAACATTTGTCGTACACCCTTTCGTGTGGTGTCACGTGATTTCTCGTTGCACATAGCATACATCTGCTGGTCAAACTAGATCGCGAAAGCGATTCGAACCAACGACATATGCGCCTCTAATTAACTGTACGCCTTCGAACTTAGGTTTCGGTTATTGTACGGCTCCTATATGCTACGTGAAGGGTGCCAGTCGACTTCGAACGTGCAAACAGATACAATATTAGCAGAATAAATTGAATGCAGGTTGACAACCTCACTCTGTAACATTTCACCCGTAGCACTGTTTTTCTTTTGAATTCATACACACAAGCACTCTTAAATTTTGTGCCGAAGTTTTTATCAATTTTTTGTCCTTCTCAAAGATTCCTTTTGTACCATTAGGCGAACGAAGGCAACTGAACGTTTAGTGATCCAACGGCATATTTCTTTTTTTTTTATGCATATGAAACAAAAGTCCACGCAGCAAACAGTATTTCAATGATTAGTGTTTAATATCTGCATTTCGTTCCCATACTATAATTTCAGCACAACATTCTGAAGCAATCGACAATGAGGCTGCGAAATTCCAGTTGGGACCGTCACCATCAGCACTTAGACGGATTAAGTAGTGCCTTCTAAATGCCCAAATCCAGTTGAACTTGCTTTGGAATGGCAACACCACACAGTGGAAGTTTATCCCTGCCTTGTCCTCAAGGACCGAGGTTTTTACGTTCTCAGACAAAATACAAACTCCAAATAAATAAATAAATAAATAAATAAATAAATAAATAAATAAATAAATAAATAAATAAATAAATAAATAAATAAATAAATAAATAAATAAATAAATAAATAAATAAATAAATAAATAAATAAATAAATAAATAAATAAATAAATAAATAAATAAATAAATAAATAAATAAATGAAGAACTATACTTCCTGGCCAGAAATGTCATATCGCCTAGATATAGATGCCTGCCAGGTGAGTTCCATTTTTATTTCAGTGTGCAGCTTTAACCACTCTAGCGTGACCTCTCCCTCACCCCTTCCTCCCGAGCTATAGTAGTCTCCGTCCACATGAAATTGCATCATCACAAAGCATGGTCACATGACCACTCGTATCTTCAGAAAAACAGTAATATGAGCCACGCTATGGGGCTGGAGGGGACACGAATCCGTTCTTGAAACCGTACCGAAACTATTCATTCGCATACAGATGCTCACTGCGACATACATGCTATCATCTGTATCTCCCTTAGAAAGACATACAGCTAACGCTCAGACACATGTTTCTTTGCGTGAGCACACGCCTCCCTTCATTTTCTTTCTTTTTTGGCCACAGCCTAAGAGAGAGTTGATCGATGCTCTAATTATTAGAAGCAAGAACTTGGCGAATTATGAATTCCGAAACAGTAAAATAGAGCAGAGGCAGAAGCTGTTCAGCCTCATGCCGTCGACGTTGCCCTGTCATGCTGACAGCTGGCTTGCGCTATTCCGATGCAGCTGTCGAGGGCCACATGCGGCGCTTTTTGGAAAGTACAGTCATGCGAGATGAGGGAAATATTTCCGTGGTTAATGAAACAGATGGCATGATGCATGGCTCGTGAATTTCGGTTGCTATCATTAAGAAGAGAAGGGAGCAAACAGAAAAAAGATGCATGTCCGCATTACCCGAGCAAATATTTCGATTGCTGGGACGGAATGTTTACGAGCTTCTGAGATATCGCGTTTATGTAATACAATAATGTAAAGTCCACCGATAAAAGCTTGACATATAAAATTTTACCACCTTTTCGATAGCACAAACCAGCCAGGACAACTCTAAAACAGCCAAAACTTAAGTGGACGGCAGAATGCGCCTGTTATCGGCGAGAAACGTACGGACGCACGTCGCCGACACAGCGGCAGCAACAGAATGCGTGCCCCATTACACGAGTGAAAAAGTGAGAAAAAGAAATACTAGAAAAATTACTTCCTCCGGAATTTGCGACCGGGAAAAAAACTAAAAAAAGCGTCCCCCCCCCCCCCCCCCCCCCCAGAAAACGGCCCCCAGAAAAACGGTTATGCATTGCACGTTATGTCGTAAAAAAAAAAAAAAAAAAGAAAAAAAAAAAAAAACACTTTCTTTGACGACTTCGTTGAAGCGCAGAATGATTTAAACAAGCACTTGCGGTTGGCTCCTACCTTTCCTCCATAATTATTTTTGATTTATAGAAGAACCGTATCTATTGTTTGTTTAATCACTTCCATGAGGATGGGTATAGCGTCGTGGCATGTAGTGTTGAAGCACGCCACGGAGAAACAGAGTCTGGGCCTTGATAGCAGAGTGAAGAACTATGCAGCTGCTTCCGAAACTCAAGGCGCCAATTAACTTCCACGTGTTTAGATGGATGTGACCAACTATGCTTCCCAGCATTCTTAATAAAGAGTGGACGCTTCACATCGCGTGAGAGAGGTAGAGGGCGTTCCTCGCCAATTTATTATTCCTTATACCCCTCTCATACACCTCATACATCTTTAGGCACCAGAAACATGTTCTATCAAAATAGTTTAGTAGTTCCCTTTTAATTCCCACCATAATACCGCTAAATACACTTATTTCATTGTCTACTTATCCAATATCGGTAGGAAAGCGTGAGCTTTAAGCATTCCCATGAAGATCCATTAAACTGGTCTCTTGAATATTTCGCCAGGAACTTATAGCGCAAAAGGCAGTAGGGTGCACATATATGGTAACATCTAGCGAAGACTGCCTTGACAGCATGCATGGTTACCTTTCAAAGTCGCACACGACTGCAATGAGCATGTTGTACTGAATAAAAATTAGCGCCGAAAACCACATAAGATAAAAAAAAATTAAAATGCTGCTGATACCTATTGCACAGTGAGCCGCCCTAATAAATCAGTCTACCATATGCTTGACTGTAGAGTGCTTACGGGAAGCATGATGACACCAAAATGGAGACATCTTTTTCGTACTATCCAAATGGGGGCGTTTTTCCAGGAAATTTTTTTTTTCGTTGATGCTTTGTGGAAATTTTCGATTATTTGGAAGGGTAACTTTTCTACAAACTACTTATTACTTCTCGGCATGTCATTAGTAGAAATCAGCTGTGATTGATTACCGAGGCCACTGAGTAAGTATAGCTCCATTATCGCCATCGCTGACAGCATCTATTATTTTCCGAATGTCAAAATGCTCTATAGCAACACGACAGCTTGAGTGGATTAACTATCAGGCGCACAAAGGGCACTTAAAAGGTTAAGTGCCCCGCCGGGGTGGAGCAGTGGTTACGGCGCTCGACTACTGTTCCCAAGGATGCGGGATCGAATCCCGGCCTCGGCGGCCGCTTTTCGATGGAGGCGAAAAGCAAAGGCGCCCGTGTGCTGTGCGATGTCAGTGCACGTTAAAGAACCCCAGGTGGTCGAAATTTCCGGAGTCCTCCACTACGGCGTCTCTCATAGCCTGAGTTGCTTTGGGGCGGTAAACCCAACAAACCAAACCAAAAGGTTAAGTTGAAAAATAAAGAAATAAAAGGTAGAAATAGCGTAGCAAAATATGCAAAAGCTGTTCGAGAGGAAATATATTCGCTTCCGACCAATACTGCGCAGCTTCGTTCCATCTGTAATAAGTCGCAGTCGCAAAGCCTGAAGGATCTATGCCCCTTGTATGCATGCAGCACAAGGTCCAAAAAGCGGTAGGACAGAAAGTTGAGTAACGCCTGCACCCTGCAGGGCCTGAGCCTTCTCTTTACAGCATGTGGCAGATGTGGCATGGCAGTTGCTGCAGTGTATTGAGTATCGTCAGTGTGCAGAGTGGGTCAGAGAAATAACTCAAGTTACCAATATTCTAGTGGAAATCAAGAAGAAGAAATGGGCATGGGCAGGACATGTAGTGCGAAGAGAGGATAACCGATGGTCACTTAGGGTGACAAACTGGATTCCAAGGGAAGGAAAGCGTAGCAGGGGGCGGCAGAAAGTTAGGTAGGCGGATGAGGCTAAGAAGTTCGCAGGGGTCAAGTTGATGCAGCTAGCACAGAACCGGGTTAATTGGAGAAATATGGGAGAGGCCTCGTATTCCGAGTTTGCGTAGTTTTCGCCCTCATCTGATTGGTGGAAATGCCAGGACCGGAAGTGGTTCAAATCGAACTGACATCCGGTTCTGGTGTTTCCACCAATCATATGAGTCGGATTCAGGGCGAAAACGACACTTCTGAAAACGACGCAAAACTCGAGATACGGACCCATGGCGTGGGGAAATCTTGTATGTAGCATCGTAAATATATTAAGACGCGAATATTCGACTGGGGTACCATGCGTATTGAAGCTTATTGTTTATTTCCTTACACTTGTTTAGTGATGCTTAGAACACTGGCTCTACAGAGAGCGCTCATCAGGCAGTTTTAGCTACACTACTCGAGGTCTGACTTCACATTTCACCTCGCTGGGTTCGCAGGACCTTGCGTGAAGGTAGATACCGCGCCTTCACCCCAACCCCTCCCCGCTCCCGACCAAATTAAACAAAACAAAAATATATAAAAATCGCGGAATAAAGAGGCACTGTTAAAAGCGCTATCGCGTCTTCAAGTTCCATTCTAGGGGAAGCTTGAGCGTCCTCCAAATTTAAGCCATCGAATAGTGTACAACCTTGATAAACTATACAAAACCATGCAAAAACAATGCTCAACGTTTCGCTCATATCACTATACGTTCAAGCCATGCTTAAACCACCACCATTTTTTTATTCAGAGGAGCAGCCTTGGCGTGGCATGCTCTATCTAAAAACCTCCACGTTCTTTTACAAGTCATTAAGAATAGGAGCTTTCTAGCAAACCCTTGATCGATGAAGGCCTAGTCATGCCCTCTTTGGAATGCAGCACTGTCTTGAAGGAAGTGAAAATATTTGCATCCGCGCACTATGCTGGATTGCGCGCGTTAAAAACGAAAGAACGGGCACAACTTTCATAAATGGCAAACATAGGAGTTTAGTTTCTTTTTTTTTTCTTAGCCTCACAATGATCAGCCCTAAATCTTTTGCTTATCTCCTGCGGTTCCGAAGTTGATTGAGCTTGGTTAGTTAAATATACAAAAACGGCAGGCATTTGCCTGGTGAAGATTTAATACAAAACTTGAAGTTGGGCTAGATGGTGCATTGTAACTTGACTGAAGATAAAGCGCGCGGGAAGACACACACAAGTGCCATTACAACGAGGGAGAAGAAAGAAGAAGACACAGGACACGCGCTGTGTCCTGTGTCTTCTTCTCTTGTGTGTGTCTTCCCGTGCGCTTTATCTTCAGTCAAGGTTTAATACAGTGAACGTTAAACCAGCATACATTGTTTCAAGAAAGGCTGCTGTTGATGCCTGTGCGTGCGTGCCATGCATATCAGGAAAACGAAGCATGCCTCATCGTTCCGATACAAGCTGACACGCGTCACGCCTTTCGCGAGACGTCCGCATCGACCGCGAGACACGCGCCTCGCTTAAAAATAGTGGCAGGAACTCAGAACTAAAAATGGGCCCGAAGACTTTGCTCGGCATATCAATCAGTGTCAGCTGCTCGGTAAAAGCGGTGAGACATTGACTGTGCTAAAGCACTGCTTACAGTAAACGTTTTTGTACAAGTTGGAAGCGAGCAGGTGTTGCGACACGATGTGGTGTGATGTTGGGGAAGACAGGCATGCTACACCTCGACGAAAACTCAGTAGAACCCTGAACGCATAACAGGATGTAAGTCTGCGGCGAAAATTTTGGTTCCGTGTCAAACAAGCGCTATCTACAGTCTACGCATGTAGAAGCGTGCAATGTATTGTTTTATTGCATCAGAATCAAAATAATATGGTTCGCAGGAAAGGAAAGGCGCCGTTTCGGTCATACTTTTCTATGGACACCTGACTCCGCCGTAAGGGAAAGGAGAAAGCAGAGAGGGAAAGCAGAAAAAAGGGGCCATAGTGGAGGGCTCCGGAGTAATTTTGACCACCTGGGGATCTATAACGTCTCCCCTGATGGGGCTGGTACAGGTGGGTCACCGCCGCTTGCGGCGGGGGCAAGCCTGGCACCGAATTTTTATCTGTTCTAGGCCGTCATTGCACACGCCACCGCTGGTGGTGGACGACGGCTGTTGTTGCGGCGCGCGTCTTTCTTTCCCTCTTCCTTTTCTTTCTTATCTATATTCTCTTCTATCTGCACGAGGCAGCGGAGGTGGCTCAGCTACAGAGCCAGTAGCAGGCCCGTGCATTGCCGGGGTGGCGCAGTGGTTACGGCGCTCGACTACTGTTCCCAAGGACGCGGGATCGAATCCCGGCCTCGGCGGCCGCTTTTCGATGGAGGCGAAAAGCTAGGCGCCCGTGTGCTGTGCGATGTCAGTGCACGTTGAAGAACCCCAGGTGGTCGACATTTCCGGAGCCCTCCACTACGGCGTCTCTCATAGCCTGAGTCGCTTTGGGACGCTAAACCCCACAACCCAACCCAACCCCCATTTTCTTTTCTTTCTTCCTACAGCCACAACAACAACAACAACTGGCATCGCACATCACACGGACGTCTCTTCGTTTCGCCTCCATCGAAAAGCAGCAGCCGGCGGTCAGGATCAAAAGTTAGCCTAGTTTTTCGGAAGGCGAAGGAAAGACAATGCGCATGAATAGATGTTATGTCAAAGCAATAATTATTTGTAATGCGGTGTGTACACTTAACATGATATATGCGCGCCTCTAATCGTATACACACGTGTTGATTACATCCACAATCAGTGTGACCTCGTTTCGCTGAGCGTACTTTCTTGGCAAATTATGTGGGACTGTGCCAGGTTCCCCACCGAAGCTGCATCCAAGACATACTCGCCGGAACTTCAAAGTGCTGTGCAAAGTACAGACAAGGACATTCAACTATGGACCGTCCAGCAGGCCCAGGGTGCGCTCAAAAAGCAAGCCTCACAACCCACCACAAACGGGCCAAAATGAGGTAATGCAGAGTAGGGCATAGCCCCGGGTCAACGCTTGGCCAGCGTCGCGTTTGCCGGCATCTTAATAAAGGCATACATACATACATACATACATACATACATACATACATACATACATACATACATACATACATACATACATACATACATACATACATACATACATACATACATACATACATACATACATACATACATACATACATACATACATACATACATACATACATACATACATACATACATACATACATACATACATACATACATATCTCAGTACTAGACGTTTTTGCATATATCGCTGGAATTTGATCTTATATGTTTTTCATTCTGTACATGAATCATAGAGTTCCTTACACTAACTAGAGGGAAAGCTGAGGGCGCTGCACTTCAGCCACCATGGGCGTGCTAAGAATCATGGGCCGGTGTGCTACTTGTTGCGGGACAGTCGGTTTTTCTCGGGTACGGGGAGTGGCGTTACTGCGATGTTTCTTTTTCGTCATCATCATCATTTGAAGGTGAGTACATAGACCGCGAAAGCCATAGTAGCGAAGGCGCAAAAGCAGATGTCGCCAATAAATGGTTTTTGTTTCCCAAAATGCCACTAAAAACTTACTTAAGTGATTGCACAACCATAAATATTTTCATAACGTTTTTTTATTTCAAAGTTTGCCTATTAAGTGCGAAATATTGGTATTTGTGCTGCTCAAAACTAAGCCAATAGGAGAAAGAGCCATCGGTTATATTGGATAAATATCACACTGACATGCTGTTTCTCTCTCTTTTTACAATTTATAGTCACAATATTCAATCTTAGGGCATTATTTACGGTAGAGCAACGTTTATCTTTGCATTAGTTTTGGCCAAAAGTTGTAGTTCTGCACTCGGTAGCTCTCCGGCCCATGATGCTTTGAGCGCCCATGGTGGCTGAACTGGCCGTCTGGAAACTCCATGTAAACTCCCATAGACGGCAGCACAGCTTTCCCTCTAGGTAAGAGTAAGAAACTCTATGACATGAATAGTTTGAGCGCTTTACTTTATTTTTCTGAGGTTGGTGACTTTCAACTTCATCCACTGTGCGCTTGAACAAGAACTCTATTGTCCTCGACTTAGGTTCATTTTGCCCGTTTCTTTCTTTTTTTGTGCGTGCACCTGTTGCTCACTTAAATATACGAGTAACCGGCACTGCATAAGGAACTTAAAGTTACAAAAGAAAACAACAACATATAAACAAATTAAGAAAATGCCAACACGCGTACAGGTTGCCTTGTATTTTGCGTTCTTATTTATAATTATAATGTTCGGTTCTGAGGAGACCACGTTCCTGCCTTACTCAAATGCCAGCGTCTCCTTCTTTACACTTTAATATGAAAAAAAAAATTACAATCCTGATTATATCTAAGTAAACAATACTGATGATTGCTTTAGGCAGCCACCAAAGGTACCGATTAGTTTCGTATCAACCATTTCTGCAGGTTATATAATCAACAGGCCCAAGTTGCGTAAGACAGACCTGTACGTACGCTGTCTGTGGTAGAGCTAGACAGAGCTTTGGATATTGCATGAGAAACATCTGCGCCTTGTATGTGCCCGCACGTCAGTCTGTACAACCCTCCTCTGAGCCACGCACCTGCGAAAAAACTCCTGTTAATGTTTGAGGGACGCATGGTGACTCGTAACAGGTTGCTTTCAGCGGTCCCGACATTCCTATGGTACAGATAAAGGCATGAATTTGCACGGGTCTCTATCTGGCGGATTTTGTTTTACGTCTTCGTGTCTGACTCTCAATGGATTCGAGGATTAGCGAGTTGGGAACCGTTCATTTCGAGATATGTGTATACTGGACGGCTGCATAAGCGATTTCTCTACCCGCTTGCACTCTGTCCGCCGAGTATGCAGCAATATTGAACATACATATAGCAGGCACGAACTAATCTACGGAATGTTAAACATTTACAAAAATAAACCGCCAGGCCTCGTGAAATCACTGCAAAAAACATATTTATTGTACGAGGCAGGGTCACGCCGAACAAATGGTTTCGATGAAAGGAAATGATGCAGTTAGTCCACAGCTAGCAACATCCCAGTCACCTTATCCTTGCTGCCCTCCGTCACGCGACGAGGGGTCAAATCCCGCCTATCCCTGCCGTGCTAGCTGGCCGCTGTTCGATGGAGTCGAAACACGAAAAGGCCCCCTTGGGCTATTTATTTGATGTCGGTGCACATTATAGATCCGCTTGTGGTCGAAATGGTTCATGAGCATTAGTTCCTGCATCATCCTTTCCTCTGCTTCTCAGTGGGCACCTCAACCATCCGATAGGGGAAGGAATGAAGCAAGAAGAAGCTCCTGAAGATTTTTACTGCCTTCTTTACTGGTTCCTTAACATGCACTGACATCGCAGAGCACCGTCACCACTGAGAATCTAAGATTTCGGTGGTGACGACAGCACGCGGGCGCCTTTTTGCGCTTCGCTTCTATCGAAACGCGGCCACCACGTCCTGGATAGCCGGGATTCGATCTATTTAATTATAGGGAGGGAAAGGCGCGGTAACTGTCTCACTTGCTTTCTGTGGACACCTCAACCGCTCCTAAGGGAAGGGAAGCAGGTGGGAGTGAGAGTGGAAAGGGAGAAAGTGGAGCCGTAGTGGAGGGCTACGGAGTAATTGCGACCACCTGGAAATCTTTAACGTGCGCTGACATTGCACAGCACACGGACGCCTCTTCGTTTCGCCTCCATCGAAACGCTCAGCCGCCGAGGTCGGGTTCGAACCCAGGTACTCCGGCACAGTAGTCGGGCGTCTTACCACTGCACCACCCCGGCGGGGCCGATGCCTCGTCGCGGGGCGGAGGGCAGCAGAGGAGCTGGCTGGCAGATTTCCAGCTGTAGACTTCGCTTAGTAAGACAACTAAATAGGCTGTCTCCATCTCGTCATCTGCGGGCGGCGGCATCCTGCATACATTCCATATCTGACATACAAAAAATGGCGCCACCACAAAATATATGTACTACATACATGATACTAACACTGCGGCCAAATGGACCAACAGGTATACATTTCGACAAGACAAACTTTGCAAAAAGGCTTCCGCTTGTTAGATCGCGCGCAGACTAGTCTGGATTTTAGGATCATATGCGTTCGACATGCTTTGTTCAACGCGGTCGATGATGACTGCAGCAAATTTCTCCCACAAAAAGCAGTTATAAGAGGCATCAAACACAACGACCGCCGTTGCCTCTAATGTTCATCGGTTTCCGCAAGGGGATTACGGTTAGAGCGAGGCATTCTGGAAATGGTTTGATCTGTTCCACTCCTCGAGCTGAGAAACCGTACACGGGCGCTGTTAATCCTCATCGTTATAATCATCATAGCAGCGTTCATCCGCACAACCCTCCATTGCAAAACAACCAGCGTCGTTTGCAACACTCCCTCGAAAAACGATGAAGTTGTTATCACATTGACCGGTCCCTTTAAGCATAATCTCAAGCTTAAAATAGCTTAATAACGAAGTAAGGAAACACTCCTTAGCCACCCTTTTAGTTCACTTCCTGTCATCACCAAGCCACATTTAAAACCACAATTATTTAAACCAAAATACATGGGCGCTCAATGCACGTCACGTTGGACAGCTCTATGTCGACAGTTCGAACGTGAGTTCACTTTCTTACTTTGTCTCGAACTACAATATATATTATCAACTTTTGCTTCTTGTTGTCATTAGTTCGCCAAATTTTGTAAGCTATGAGGTTTCTGCATCTCAGTTGCGTAATTGTATATAATCTTAATCGCGAACTTCTTGGCTTTGGCTGGCAATTAAAATTTGCGGGCCGAATTTATTTGAATTTGTGCCAGTATGAATCCGCGGCATGATTAAAATAATAAGGAAACGCAAGTTTATGGGCAAAACTTTCATATAATTAAAATATTAAGGAAAAGGATGTTTATGGGCAAAACTTTCGCAGCGCGCAAAACGGCGAAATACATAAAAAGAGGGTTAGTCAAGTTTTTAAGCGTACAATTAAATAACCATGTGCAAGTAATATCCGGAACTTCTTTCATACATAAGCTCCGGTGTTCTTTGATGATAATCTCTCGCTTGCATTTCCGTGGTAAAGGTTTACATCGTGAGAATTATCATGGCTCAGTTACTTAGAGCGAGTGGTATTGCGTACTCGTGCCTGTACACGGTAGAGAACGCACGCGCGATGAGTTTCGTAAATATTTGCGACCCTGAGTGCGCATCAAGTGTATTAAGCGGTAAATCCTTCCTCCTACGCAGGGATTTCCCGCATGAAACGCTAGTGTCTCTCGAGATGGACTGCCGAAGAAGCAGTCGCCAAAGCAACAAACACCAAGTGGCGAATGAGCTGGGCAATCGATCATTTCCGCGAGCGTTCGAGGCGCATGCGCACAACCTTCCCCCCACCGTCGCGTTCCGGTTTCACGCCCATATAAGCGCGATGGTAAACACACCGGCAGAAAGGATGAAGATCCTCGCTGAGGGATCCAGAAAGGAAAACAAGGACCACGTGACTGCTCGAAGTCGTAGGGGAAGGAAGAAAATAAACGGGAAAATCCGGAAGTCAGGTCATTATAAATCCCCGTGTGGCTGCATCGCTCCCGTTCCTTCAATTGGATTACACGCCCGCCTGAAAGATCTTTTGGTTTTGTTTGATTTCATAAGACTAAAGAAAACACCGTGACAGGATTTACATAACATTTAGGGACATGAAATATATAAGTTGTTTGGTAGCCATGTGTTGACGGAACGAAAGGTATATTATAACGCACGTTCAGATGAGGGTCTTGTAATCGCCAAGCGGATATATAGTAATTTTTCGGTTTTGATCGAATATTTTATGGCAATCCCCCAAGGTTGAGTATGTTTGTAATAAGGGAGTAATTACTCATTGACATCCACCCAAGCGCAGCCATACGGCTACAAAGGAAAGCTATTCAACTTTCTCAAAAATTTCGCAGTTAAAGAGAAATTCGTTCTGGTCCGGGGATCGAAACCTGGACCACCGCCTTTCCGGGGCAGTCGCTCTACCGACTGAGCTAACCAGGGCGGCCAGCAGAGCAGATGCTGAGGCGAAAGCAAATTGATCAGTAACTTGAAGTTAGAACGGAGTTGATCGAATATTTTATGGCAATCTCCCAAGGTGGAGTAGATTTGTATTAAGTGATTAATTACTCATTGACATCCACCCAGGCGCAGCCTTGCGGCTACTTTCCTTTGTACAGCTTTCTCAGAAACTTCGTAGTTGAAAAAAAAAATGCATTCGCGTCACGCGTAGTGCCGAGCCCGATAAATATGCCCTCTTGTCGAGAAAGGTAAGGGCAGAAGCATCTTTTCTTCAAAAGAACTTATGATTCCAGTCAACACTTGCCGTCCAATGGCATCACTTATAAGAAGTATGAGAGCTCTTGCAATACATCCATGTAAGTCCCACGCCTCAGATGGATGAGAAAATTACTCTAATCAAAGATAGATTTAGAACGCTTCAACGCATTACGTGGCACACATCAAGGCCCCAAAACAGACACCGTGGGTTGCATATTTTTGACAAAAGGAGTACGTTATGTCAAGAGGAATCGTATGCAGGTTCTTTGTGCTCCCGATAATGCGGTGGAAGAAATGGCTTCAGTCGTTATTGCCTTTCGAAGGCCTGCACCTCTAAGGGGAATGCTGAATCCACTGTGCTCCTTTACCTGTTACTAAGGCAATATTCTAAGTCATCCCGCTTACCTTATCATAATTCTCTTGTTCTCGAGCTGCATTGCGTAGAGTCGTACGCATCTTGAAGCATCTTATCGTCAATATTAACATCCCAGATGCCGAAGCATGCGTGCTAGACTGCGGTGTAGGTCTGCATTGGTTATCTGCTCTCTGCGGCATCGCAGGCACTCACCTCTCAGACAGTGCGGCGAAAGTGGCACACGGTGGCGTGCGTGCATGGTTCCCAGGGAGAGATCCCGGTTACTTTCTCTCGGAACGATGAAGCGAGAGGCGTCGTTTTTGCAGCCTGATACTCTCAACGCTCCCTGTGGTGTCACCCAGATCTTCAATACCTCCTCAGCGCATCGACCTACCATTTGATTTCTATAGTCGGTTAATCTATAGATAGGCGCGACCAAGTTCGCTTTGATGTATATATTTCGTCTGCAAGATCCCACTCTCGAGCAGTCCACTGTGCTAGGCACGTGATGTGCGCGGAAAGCTTGACGAATTAATCTTCTTTTGCAAAAACATTTCGCAACATCACGCAGCACACTGCAAATTACATAGGTCTCCTACAGACTCCACCCCAGCTTGGCCGATGCTAGCGTGGGCCCTGCGTGATGCAACTTCGGAGGTACAGGTGCGGACATTGTAAACGGAGTACGCTTTTCCGTTCAAATTAAAATCAGGCCTTCTGCACTGGAGATTAGAAAACAATAGTTTTCCAAGGGAAAGGCACTGCCGTCTACTACAGGTTCGAACATAGCACGATTGCCAGTTTTAATTATGCAACGGCTGAAAAATTTTAGAAGGAAGTTGCGTGCTCTGTTTACTTTTGTTCGCACCGGTACTTGCAAGGAAAGCCGTCTTAAATTTTTTTAAAGCAGACGAATCTTATACGCATCCTTTGATTATACTAATATGTGCGCAAGAGCTTCTTACGAGTATATTACTATTCCTTTCTAATATCCCCGTTTGCAAGATAACGTTTTTCGAGCACAGGTTGAAATACCGGCTATTCCCTCTCTTAGTTCGTCGTACCCCTCGTCTAAAGTATATATAGTCTGCCGGAATATAGATAAATATAATAGCAGTTTATTTACATCACTTAACATGATGCAGGAAACCTAGAGAAAAAGCTGCTAAATGTCAACTTGACAGGGCCACGGGCCCCACATTGGCAGAACTCAAGGAAAAATGACAAACAGCATCTCAGTCACATTGAAAGAAAACAATGACGCAGCTCATGGAGTATTACGAGGAAGCATACATGATAAGAAGGACGTTGCATATAACTAAATTTCTCCTGCAACTCGAACAAAGGGAGAAACTGTAACTTAATACACGCAGTAAATATTAAAAAAAAAAACAACTATAAGGTGTACTACACTTTGAAAAGATCACGCAGTGTCTTGAGGTTTACATGTTGAATCTGTATATTTTGAGCCTCTAAAGTGCTCAGTACCCATGATAATTTGTTCTTTAACATTTGTAGACCGTACGCTGTTCTTATTTTAACCTTCCATGGCTCGAAACGACGTGCGTTGTAAGGCTCTATATTTCTTTCCGTTTATCTATTTTCTGAAATCGTAGCTATATTTAATATCTTATTTAAGCAGTCTGCAAATCGGTATTCGTAACAGTTTGTGGCTGGAACAACGTTGTACTTTGTGAATAATACACGCGTATGAGAATGCATTAGCATTTTTTCTACAGCCCTTAAAAAACTTTTCAGCATTTCTTTTTACAAAATGAGAAGACTTTCCATTTTGGGTTTAGTAGTTGATGCCCATACCAGATGACAACAGTTAAGTTTAGAGGAGAAAAGACTATTGTATCAAAATGGAGCATATGGCGATTTTGAGAAAATATGTCGACTATTTGTGACAACTTTTTTTTTTTTTTTTTTTTTTTTTTTGCAGTGAAATCGATGTCGGCATCCTGCAACATTGCCTTGAAAAATGACGCCCAAATTTTTAAATCTAAGCGAAATCTCTTTAATATTTGACTGTAGTAAAATTTTATTTTGTACATCAATGTTCTAATTTCTACTATGAAACAGGGCCGCTTTTTTCTTAGCGGTTATCCTCAGTCAATTTTTGTGTATCCTATTATCAAGCATCATTAGTGCTACGCGTTAGCTGCAGCTATTACTTGATCGCTTGACTTTCCTATAAAAAAAAAAATGGACTTGTGTCATCTCCATAATTTATGATTGTGGCGGATGGAGCTTTGCTGTAAGCATTGTTCGAGTATAAATTAAATTAAAGGGGCCAGAGTTGCTACCTTGTGGTCCACCATAGGAAACATGCGTGTGTCGAACAAGGAATCACCTCTAGCTACAATTTGAGTGCGGTGTATTAAAGACGAAGATGTCGACGGTACTCAAATAAAACCAATCAAGCACGTTGCCCCCCTCCTTACTCCATGTCCAGCGCCTAAATTAAATCTATGCTTTCATCATCATCATCAGCCTGACTATACCCACTGCAGGGCGAAGGCCTCTCCCATATTTCTCCAATTATACCCGGTTCTGTGCTAGCTGCATCCACTTGACCCCTGCGAACTGCTTAACCTCATCCGCCCACCTAACTTTCTGCCGCCCCCTGCTATGCTTTCCTTCCCTTGCAATCCAGTTTGTTACCCTAAGCGACCATCGATTATCCTCTCTTCACACTACGTGTCCTGCCCATGCCCATTTCTTCTTCTTAATTTCTACTAGAATGTCAGTAACGAGTTATTTCTCTGACCCAATCTGCACGCTTCCTATGGAACAAAAAATGGTAGGGGTAACATTAAGAGATAGGAATCTATGTTTTAATAGGAGATATTTTCGTTTAGAATACAGGTTGCTCGAATAAGTGTACTCCACAATAAAGGCGATGGAGATGATACGGGAAACTATCGTCCCATATCAATACTTCCGAATTTTCGCACAGCTTTAGAAAAGGTCATTTTAAAACGAATGACCACTTTCGAAGAAAAAGATAAGTTGCTAGCCAACTCCAAGCTCGGTTTCCACGAGGGATAGTGTCATTTACTTTTATTTTACACACTTTTTCAGTGTTTTGCTTTTTCTTATTTAGCATCAGGCTAAGCCGGCGCTAAACTACGTCCATCCGCCCTGCTGCTGGGTAAAATATGCTGTCTAAATATTTCCGCCTCACTTGCTTGATACCTTTATCCAGGCGATTACGGTAGGCTTTAAACTCTCGCAGTATATCTTTTATCTTTGCTCTTAGCTAGCCTCTCCAGTTTTCATTAAGGAGAATCCTTCTCCGCCTACTCCTTCCCAGTTCCTACAGCTACACGTACCATATGTCACATTTGCCCAAAAAACCGCGAAAAGCCTGAGTTTTGTTTTTTTTTTCCTGCTTGTCTTATTTTCATTTATGTTCTTGTCCCCTGCGTATTTGTCTGCCCCGTGGCCACAACCAGTGGTTATGGATCGCAACACCCAAGTTAACAAAACCTGAACAAATGCTTTTTTTAGTTTTCACGGACGCCACTGCGAGCCCCATGGCGCTGTACACTCAAGACCACCGCGACAAGCGCAAGGGGGGCCACAGTTGTGATGTCATTTTGCAGGACACCGCCCAGTACATCTCGCCAGACTCCAGGTGTCCCTCTAACAGCTTCGACACTTATGATTTGGTCTGGTTTATGGATTTTTAACGTCCCAAAGTGACTCAGGCTATGAGAGACGCCGTAGGGGAGGGCTCCGGAAATTTCCACCACCTCGGTTTTTTTTTTTTTTTTAACGTGCACTGGCATTGCACAGCACACTTTTCGCCTCCATCGAAAAGCGGCCGAAAAAAGGGATTCGATCCCGCATCCTTGGGGACAGTAGTCGAGCTCCTAACCACTGCACCACCACGGCGGGGATTTATTTACGCTCTCTTCACAATTTTGAAGCCGAATGTACGTAGTATACCTGATTAACACCTTGCTACAGTGCCGTTAACTTGAATGTGGATAATGTGTGCCTTTGCGTTGCTTGTACCAAGCTGTCTACATTTTAAGAGTAAGCCTTGACAAAGCGACTTAATTCGCTGTCAAAAGTAAAGTTTATCGACAAATAAAAAAGAAGAAAACAATATACCATGCATTCTTTCGTCTCACTCCTTTATTACTTTAAGCCACGCCGCAGCTGCTGTAACCATTGTTCGCGACCCCGTAAGACAAATACGTCATGCCAAACAGTCGACTGCGACACTATTATAGAACATGGTATACATGGAACATGTAGCGTAGCACTAAAAAGTGGCTTTGGTCGGTTTTATCCACACGGCACTACGCTTTTAATGCGTCACTAAATATGGCGTCGGACATGTTCATACGGCAATCAGGCTGACAGATATACTAGTAAGACCGGAGCGGCAACTTTGAAACATGCCATTCAAAAAAAAAAATGACATTCATTCGTCATTGCCTCATTGAGCCCTTTCCACGTTCAGAGTTTCAACACCGACAACACTATTTTATCTAACCTCATCGCAGTATGAGCATGCTGGTCTCCGAGCGGTGCTGTATGGCCCCATGTTTCTATATGTCTTCTTTGCCTCCGTCTCCTTTGCACCGTCATTCAGTTTCAGCTATGAACCGACTACTCCGAAACAAAGGAATATGCAGTCTTGTTATGTGGTAACCTGGTCCCTGGCAAATGGTCTGAATTCCTGACGTGCGAGGCAAGAAATCGGCCTTCTTTACATAATGGCATCCGTGGTATAATCTAATCCAGATGGGCTTGGGCATCTTGCCCTCACAAGGAGGAGGAGGGGGAAGATGAGGAGGAAAGGCAGGGAGGTTAACCCGTAAAAGAAACCGGTTTGCTGCCCTGCACTGGGGGAAAGGAGTGAGTGGATATAAAAGTTGTAGGAGAGGGATGGGTGAAGTTAGTACAGCCACATCACAGACATGTCACATCACATCACGTCACAGTCATATCACTTAACGTAAGAGCAAAATCATGGCCTTTCTATGAGGCCTGTGCTTTTCATAAAGCGGAGCAGGGCCTGAGAGGCCTTCGCCGCAGATGATCGCCGTGGCCAGGGACCTAAAATCTTATTGCCCTCACAAACATTTCTATGTTTGTGTAGGGAACCCTTATTTCTGTTTATTTCTTATTTCTATGTAGGGAGCTCTTAGAAAGTGCATTCAGGTCCGCATGCCAAGGGCATCGGCCCACGGAGCTGAGTGATCGAGGCACTTCCACATCCGGGTGATCCTTCCACATCCGGGTGATCCTTCCACATCACGGGTGCGCAAATATTCAAAAATTGCGAATAAAGAATCGAACGGCGTTTAGGCAGAATTCAGCACGCACCGCTTTTGTTTTTCACGAAGAATGGGATGGTATGGTCAGGAAAGGAGATGGTTTGCTTCATTTTTATTTATTTTGTTGTTATTCATTGCTTTCTCGTGTAGTTATTGCCTGTATTTGTTGTTTTTATTCCATGGCTCGCAGGCAAGACATTTTCTAACTGCGGCCCGCTAAAAATGCGAGTTATGACCTCTGCTAGAGGCTGTCTACTGAAATTTTGAGTACAGGCCAGGAAATGTCTGCGAGCACCTTTTCTTTTCTTATATGTGCTAATGTTGTACGTACAGCCTTTGTCAACAGTTTAGAGCCCAGTGGGCTTGCTTTAAGCCGTATATCATAACTTCTTCAACAATCGTGGAAGTTCTACCCATTGGAGATGGTAGGACGAGGAATCTTCTTGCCTTTAGCAAGTTTGGAAACCTGGGAATGCATTATGAGTGACATGGTATGGCTCAGAAGCAGACTCCCTGGGCTCTAAACTTTTGAAAAAGGCTGTACATATGTTGGAGGTTCTTTGAACCCGCATTCCATCACCGTAGCCGGCCCTGCACAGAGCTTTCTATAAAACTTGTGTGTAAAGGGGGTTAAGATACAGCTTAAAAAAGAAAAACCAGCAGTTTCTAACTACTGGCAGTGGTCCATGACAAGTTATTGTTCCGCTGAACAGTAAACAGGATCGGTTTTTAATATTCGGCTATGCAAAGCGAATTCTTGAGCATTTAATTTGGTCAGATGGTTATCTTTTTATTTAGTTAAGCGGAAAAGCCCTAAATGAAATGAACAATGCACTTCCAGCGTCCATTTTGTTTTTTGTTCTCTTTTTGTGTGTTTTTTTTTTCTTGCGCTTGGAAAGCTTCCTGTCGCGATCGAGTGATCTATTCCGTAGCGGTTTTGTCATACGCTGAAGAAAAAAAATTACCGAGAATTCTTCGATCAGTGTATGCGCCCGATTTTATGTAGACCAAGGAGGTTATGTCGAAGATCTATATATAACCTTTTTGATGTAGACCGATTCTGGAAGTCATAAGTAGTGACTGCGATGACGACTGCGCGTCGACAAAGCTGATGAACTGAGAGCCATAACCACTGCGCCACCCCGGCGGGGCAAAAGGGTAGTTTTTATTGACGGGCGCACTGGAGGAAGTGCAAAATATAATAAAACCAGAAGAGCACTCATCAAAAAATAGAGAACAGGGTGCACTTACGAAAATCAGTGGCATTTTCCCGAGATGGGGACACGTGGGTTACTGCAGCGATAACTACAGCGTTTCGCCGCAACAGGCCACTTCAGTCATTTTTATGCGATTTTCAGATGCCAGAATATAATTATTAATATTCGTTACTAGAGTATTGTAGTGCTCGATACGAAGCAAGATTTTTTCATTTCCATTACATGTTTCGGTCAATGTTCTGTCCCTTTAACAAACAGCCTATTTTCTTTCACGGAAAAATTGTGTGTGGCGGTTACAGCAGTGTATTACCCCTGTCACACGAGCAGATTTAATGTAATTCGAATCGAATGCCATATCCAATGTAATTCGGTTTCTTTCGGTGCTACACAGTAAAATAAAATGTTATTCGCAAATGGTGGCAATTACGATCAGCGATAATTAAGGAACATCGCTAACTTTCTGTTCTGCTTTGGGAAGCCCCCTTTCAATAGAATGTTTGACAGTTGTTTAGCAGACCATTTGAATATAATTGCACACAACCACATGCAACAAAAAAAAAAGACAAATATTTACTCAATTCAACGCTTACTGAAAACGCTGGCAGCAGTAAAGAACGAACGGTATTCTAAGAAAATGGGTCTCACATTCCGCTGTAGAAATAAGCTATATGAACGCGTCAGTAGGCGCGAAAAAGGGGGAATATTAACATCATTGCAAAATTCTCATCGGCGATGGCTGTGCAAACCTTACGTGCTTTAAGTGCGTGCTTCAGAGAATTCGTTCTTGGAAAAAATCTAAGACATTGATCACATGCACCGACGGAAAAGGCGTGTGGCTGTGTCGCCGCGTATGTGAGGGTAGGCATGGCATATGGTACACTACGCTACAGAATATTACGGTACGGCAAGGTGTGGTATGGTGAGATACGGTAAGGTATGATATGGTGTGGTGCGGTACGGTATAGCATGGTATATTACGGTACGACACAGTACGCTATGGTACGGTATGTTATGGTATGGTACGGTACGTATTCCCATAGCGGCTTAAAGGCTGAAACTGAGCAAGAAAAGGAAAATCAAACACGTCCATGCTCGCTGTACACGCATGCATGTGCTCCTCGGAAGCGTTGGCGCATTGCCGACGATTCGTCGCAGCGACGCGACAGCCGCAGCTTCATCGCGATGCGTTCCTTCCACGTAGGAGCGGCGGTGAAGGCAGCAGTGTAGCGTGTCGCTCTCCCAAGCTGCAGGTGTTACGCACCGAATCAAGCTGCGCGGCAAACGTCGGAGGTCGCTGCATGAACTCAAGGACACGTCGCGAGTTCTCAAGGCTGCGCTAAGAGCACAGTCAGCTGCTACCCGTCCCAGGTTTTCTCTCTCTACGCACAAGCATGCACAACAATCATGTTTTCTTTTTTTTTTCTTTACTCGAACATATGTACATACGTATACTACGTAGTACTACGTAGTAATGTAAGCGTGCTTCATAAAAGCCCAAAATGCACCAATACTATAGCTGTTTTATTCCGTATAGTCAATTGCAGGGCTATAGTCGGCAGTTTATTGTACTATATATTTATTTCATTTAGCGCGAAAGGAACAGGCGTGTCTACAGATTCAGACTGTTGGCAAATTACCCCAACAACAAGCCGTGTTTCCGCCACCTCTTGATTCATCACTCCGGAAAGTCACTTTTATTTACCGCACAATCAAAACTGCGAAGTTCGTCGCACATGGAGCATGGTTTGCTGCAAGATGCCAGAGGGACACTAGAACCTACCACAGCCATACGACACATCGTACAGAACAACCACCACTGACTACCACTTATGCTGCAAACATTTATAGAGTGCATTAGGTCCGCGAGTTATCGTATAATTCGCGTCAAAAGACCATGTTCGCGGGGTCCACGAGAAGGGCACTAGGCCAATGTAGCCAGATAGGAGCACTGGTCAAGCCCCACGCAAGAGTAATAGAAATGTATGAGGGATACGCTTAACAAAACATTGGGCATTTGCTGTTGCCATAGCGACAGCACCGCGGAAAACCACTATGTTCCTGTTACTGGGAAAATATACGTGTTCCCTAAAGATCGCCTTCCACAAAGAGAATTCCACGAGGCAATTGGCAGTATAGGCGGATTATACGAACGAAAAGAGTTTCGCCGTGCTCTCGGACAACCAACATGGCGACCAGTGTAACGTTCAACGTACAGATCCAGGAGCGTAAAGTGAGCAGCACCTTCAGTTCGTCGCGACGTCTCTCCCAGGAACGGCGGACGAGACTGATGCCACTACTGAGGGTGAGAGCCGAGAAGCGCGAGACTACCCCGACAAGCCTTCAGTGGCACCATCCGGGGTCTTGGGCACACTTGGCCCGAAACCACTGCGCCATGATTCGGTCCACTGCGGTCAGGTTTCCCTCCGGTTTGCTGCCATCGGTGCGGGGGACGAGCCTCGCGAACTGCTTCTTGTTGAGGTGCTCCCAGAAGGCGTCCCGGAGGGCCTGCTTGTACGAAGCCGGCAGACAACGAGGCAAGCACAGAGACGGCGACTGCTCGCAGTGCTCCTCCGCTTGCTGAGCCTGTTGAGTACAGCGTACAAAGTATAAATTATACTTTGCACGTGTCGCTGTGCTGCTCTTGTGTGAAATGAGTAAAGTCACTTTCGCAGAAGAGAACACCACCAAAATTAACAGCGGACATCTTTCAAATTTTCAGCGACATATTGTATTTTATAGGCAATTGCATTATGCATCTATTGCGCGGGCTCATCAAAGGCACGTCGTGTGAGCGTACAGTTCCGGCCATAATAATATGGAGAATGCCTCGGTGACAGAATCTCCTGCCACGTGCAACCCAGCGAATATTAGGAAGTATCTTGTACACATGTTATTACATGCCACTGGTGCGCGCCTCGCGTATGAGCGCAAGTGACCATCATGTCTTCCCTACGGGCCGCGTGAGAAAAAATTTCAAACACCAGAAGCGTGGTCCGTAATATTTTGGCCGGACGGGCACATGCTGACAGTAATGGCGCCCGTATACCACGTACCGTACCTGTACTTGTTTTGCCTAGTGCACTTGCATCAACATAAGGTACTTTGATACGGCATTACCAGCACAATCTGTTCGGCTGTGGATGTCGGTGACAGTGCAGTAATGACCGTGATATTAAATTGGCTGCTCCTCCCGGTTTATTAATGTAATCACGCAGCTCGTCACAAATATTTACCTTTCAACGCTGCACCGGAAACTGCAAGGCACTGGTCACCGGAAACTGCAAGGCACCGAAATCAAGGAGTCTTCGGAGGAGCGGTAAGGTTGCACGCGAATGTTCCATATGTCGCAGATTTGCATGCTAAGCAGAAGGCGTAAACAGCGCAGGAAACTGCCACTGTTCCCGCGTTTATTTTTTTCCTTTTCTTTTTTTCTTTTCTGCGGCGCGCAATAATGTGGACATCGCACTCGAGAGAAGGATTGCGAAGCTGTCAGCTTGCTCGACCAAGTATGTGCCCATGTGTCCATTTTGGTTGGTTGGTTGGGAACCTTGGGGTATTCACGGGGGGGACCGGACACGGGTTAGTGAATGACCCCGTGCTTGTACATTGCTCTTCTCTCGCCCTCTCCTCTTTTCTCTATTTCGCTCTTCTCTCAAGTGCGATTGCGCTCTGCTAGTGAGCCGGAGGACTTGGGCTCAATCTCGGCGATGGCCGGCCGCGAGCATTTCGATTAGAGCGAACAGTAAAATGCCCCCGGATGATGTGCGATGTCAGTGTACGTTGAAGATCACCAGCAGAAATAAATTATTCCAGAACCCTCCATTACTTTACGACACCGCTTTCTCTCCTCATCGTTTACTTCCTCCTACCTCCCCTCGCTCACTGCGCGGTCGACGTGTCTAACAAGAAGTGAGAAAGTCACTGTGGCCTGTCTTATCCTCAGAACTAATAAATTTGAGAAAGAAAAGGAAACAGCTCCGTACCGGGCAGTCAGCTGGCAGAGTGGAGGCAGCCCGATCTACGAAGCGCCAGGCGCCAGAGAACTCCGACTGCGTCGCCGGCGAGCCGAGTCCCACCAGGCTGAAGAGGCTGAAGAGCAGCTGCTCGTAGAAGGGCCCGTTGGCCGCGAAGTGTGCCGAACTCAGGTTGGGCGACATATTGGCCTCGAGCAGGTGCACGCCCAGCGCCTCGTCCAGGACGAAGTCGAAGCGCACCAGCTCGAAGAAGCGGCCCGTGCGGGGCCAGCGAGACGCGGCGCGCCGCATAGCCTCCGCTTTGCGCTCGTACACGGATGCCACTATCCGCTCGAGCTCGGCCCATGTGGAGCCACTGTCCACTCCCCTGCGAACACGCGACAGCCATGACTAGAGTCTGTTTTGCTAATACGGTCGAAGTCGAAATTTGATAATTTGAACTCGAACGGGACCGTGTCGTGCGAAGTAAACAGAGCAAGGTATGGCGCGAATGACGGAACCGGTGTGTCAGTTCGTACAAACCATAAGTTCGAATTGAGCGATAGAGTTTGAATGTACTGGATTATGTTGTACGCCAGTTATTTTACGCAATAATATTATCAAGGGGTGGTATCGAATAATTAGTAAAATAACAAAGGAAATCGAACAATGGTTGAAGGCGAGCGTACATAGCGGAATGCAGCCTGTTCCCTCTCAACCCATGTTCGGTTCGGTTTCCTTTGTATTTCTAAACCAATCTTCATCTCGTTCTACCTTAGTAAAATAACAGTAAATCGAGAGAAGTCTGCATATAACAGTGCATACGTGAGCAATCCAAACAAACTTATAATTTGTTGTCTTTTCGATCTCTTTCTGCATAACATTGGCTATTCGCGCTAATCGTCACTATAGTAAACCAAACCACGAGTCTCTATACGGAAGTGTCCATGTCTGAGCAATAAGCTGAGAGTGGGCGAAAAAAAAAAAAAAGACTTTGTTTCACCGCAGTGCGAGTCTACAAAGACATCAGTGAAACCTGCACGAACTAATTTATCGCCTTTCATGCGACCTGCGTATATCATGCTGGTTAAAAAAAATTTGAAATTTATCGCGTGGTTGTAGAAGTTGTACTCACGGGTGAAACGGTACAGTCCTCCCCAAATGCTCATTTTAAAACCTAACTTCAAGTTACTTCGCGAAATTCATCCCCAAATACTCGATCCTATTGAGTTATGAACTTTCTCTGCTAACTAGCACCAGTCGGCGGCACTGATCTGTACTGAAGAGCGATTATAGCTATAACAAAGCCGGCAGGTGATCCTCATTCCAGAGGATATATTCGATGAATGTAGTTTCGCTGAGCAAACACTGCCTCGTTGGCGTGTTAAAAATGTGCTCCGGTAGCCTGCATGCATAACAAAAGCGGCTGGCTTGTTGTGCGTGAATGCTAAAATTTCCCACATTCGAAAGTTCTGATTAGCAGCCCAGCGCTTTTAGTATGGACGTAGGAAAACTATACGTCCATTGAGTAACGTTTTGCGTAACTGCGCGTGCTAGGAGACATAGCTCTACCTCAGGTTGCCCGGACTCTCAGTCAGGTATCATTTCACAACAAAAAAATCGAAGGAAAAGGCAAAAACATTCGCTGTATCCGACACTGCAGGCAGAGATATACGCATGCGTTAAACTTCACTACAAAACTTCACTGAAGCTTGTAATACCAAACGTGCCAACGATTCCGAACTCTTCGATAGCCACAGACCGTCAATCAACATCATAAATGAGGCTGTGGTGCTATTAGTCCCCAAGCTAATGATAGGATCGATCTCAGGATGCGCTCGTTCCATCAAGGTCAGAGTAGTATTGTTTTCATCACAGTTAGCTGTGATGAAAATTCGCAGAGCGCCCCCTTTCACTCACGCAGGATGTCAGTGACATGCATGGTGTCTGAAACGCGCTTTAGCGAATACACTCAAGCTACGAGGAAACTTTAGCGACAAATTTTTCTTTTGTAGAGATGAAAGCCTCGATTATTATAAACGTTTCGTTATACGAAGAGTTTCGTTGTTCACGGCATTAGCTGTAATGCGCAGTTTATGAAAAAAAAAAAACAAAAAAATCGCTATAGTTTTTTGCCTTTAAGCCAGGTCAACCAAATACTTTGATACGTTTACAATTTCTATCTTTGTTTTTTTTTTTTTTTTTTTTTTTCATGGCATTCATTAGTGCGCAGTTAGACGAAAAATTCGCAAGTAGAATCGCGAAACGCAACGCATTGGTCTCGACATGCAATCGCTGCACCCCTTGCCGAACAATAAACAAAAGTTGCCTTATTAGTCGGCTCCTTTTGCTCTGCTGAGCATTAAAAAGAAAGAACGAGCATATTTCGTTTTATGCGAAGAACAAGAAAAAAGGGACTGCTCTGAAATGACGAAATCGCTCTTAAAATAAGCGCACGCGTGAGGTTAGCTTAGATGGATAAACAGCTAGTCATGAAACAAGCCAAATAAATAAGTTATTTAATTAATTAATTAACGAGGTAAGCAAGGTTCTACTCGAATATAAAAGAGCGAATGAATTATTTTTTACAGCTGATCTCGTAGATAGGCGTCCAAGCTGGCCTTCATTCCGAGCTGCGCTCGCACATAGTAGCGTACGAGTGACGGCACATCCCAGATGGGGGTGTAGTCGTCTCCCACCACGTAGGAGTCCACGTCCGAGGCGTTGAACTCGCGGGCGTTGTACGGACGCGCGCAGAAGCGCAGTAGCACGTCACCTCTGTACACGTATACTCGCAGGGGTTCCAGCGATGTCATGACGACGTAAACGCCGATGTCAAATTTCTTGCCGTCAACTAGCAGCGGGTTGTCTATGAGTTCCTGAACGAACGTTTCTTCGTCGGCAGACGTCGCTAACACTTCGGACGGCTCCACCACGTGTATGCCTCTGTGGTCACGATTTTTTTGGACCCACATGACGGAAGGTCGTTCACCAGCGTTCTGCAGAAACTCTTCCTTCTGATCGGGCAGCTTGAACGTGAGAGGGAGTTGTCGTATCGCTCGGTCTGTGGAAAGACTTCCCTTATTGGTGATGTAACCCGAACCTGGGAAATGGTTGACCACTTGATTGTGCTTCAATTCGCGCATTTCACTAGCCAGTTCGGTGAACGGGTATTCGTGCGACCAGAGCACGGACCACGGATCCGTTTGTCCACCGAACCGATATCCGTAGCGACGGAAAGATTCGGTGACATGATGCAAGTGGCTTTGATCCGAACTTTTGCTATAAACCCACACAACTGGTCTGGGGTCCTCCCTAATGGCAGGTGCCCTAAGTGACGCCAGCAGAACATTATTATTTACACATATTCGGCGCAGTTCGAGAAGTCCGGCGGTTAAAACCACCAACAGTGAGATGACGACGATGCGATAATGAGGCAGAATGCTTGGCTGGCTCGACACTGAGTCCTTACCCATAGGTGCACAGGGCGCTCTCACCAATCGATTCTTTTCATCGTATTGTGGCTCACTGTCTTTTGGGTCATAAATGCTCATTGATACTTTCGCGCGTCGAAGCCGGAGCTCACGCGCCGAGCCCGCCGACGTTGCCGTGGTTCCTACGTCAACACAAGTATGGCTTGGCTTGGACAAAGTGACGGTTATGGTCTAAAAAATAGCTTTTCACTTTACTAAGCAACAATTACCTCAATTTTAACACAATGACATTTTAAATTTATTTAAGCCAATTTAGCTGGCTTAACCATGGTTAAGTGTCGTTATCGTTAGCGTCATTTCACCATTTCACGTGCTGCTGCTCGTGCTGCTGTTTTGCTCAAGATGGCGGCGTCCATGCCAGCGGGCTTGGTTGCTGTCGCTTGACTTGCTTAATTCGGGCGCTACCTTCCGTACTACATTTTAGAATGGCTTCCGACGAGCAGCCGGCAACCGGAACGTCCGGTGAAACAAAGTTTTTAAACTCGTTTGACGACTCCAACAAGTACGCCGAGGTAAACTCAAAGCCTTCATTTATGCATGCGAAAAGACCAAGCGCGCGTTCTCCGGGTTTTACGTAACGAGAATTGCGCCTGTTCTCTTGAGCCTGTAATTATGTTTTGAACTTTTGGTCACCCTTGAATACCTGTCTTCAGTCATTGCAGTGCTGCTGCAGTGCTGCAAGCTTAACAAACAAAACACCTAAAACGTGATCGCGATGCAAACAGCGACTGACTGCTCGTCACTGAGCAAGTTTAGTTGCAGATTCGGTTTCGGCCTACTCTTCACGTATCCGCTTAATTCCTTGCTAACCTCATTCGCCTATTATCCTATGATTTAGGCGATGGCAGATGCCTAATGGTGGCACTTTTGTTTTTTACATTAAATTACAGCATGTGCTGCGTTCTGTTATGCAAGCAACAAAAGCAGCCAATGACCTTCCTGCGGCTGGTGAAGATTTCGAATATTTCAGCAGTTTTGCTAGTTTTCGTCAAGTCATGCAAGCAGACGGAAAGAGTGTACTCAAGCTGTAAGTGCCTTTCATTTTTTTTTTCCCCTCATTCTGCTTGAGAGCTATTTTTGTGGATTGTATATATATTAGTACAAACTATAGATAATTAGATTCAAGACCAGAAATCCACAAAGTTATGATCTAAATTCAAGTTAAAGCGTGTTGCTGGGGGGGTTGGTGACGTGACATTTCAAAAGAACTCAGTACAGGTAATTGAGACTGGAGAACAAACACACGAGTACTCAGGGTTTTTTTTTTTTCTCGTTTGCTGTGCTTTTGAAGACAATGCAAATTATATATATATATATATATATATGCCATCATATGTCGAAGGGTTGCGTTTTCTTTTACCGAGAACCAGTAAGCACTGGCTTTATGTGGGTTTTGCTGTACATCTAGTCTTTACTTATGATGCAGCCATTAGAGTCATTGTATAGAGTCATGTGCAGCAAAGATTGGTGATGCCCTAGGCCATGAGCAGGCCTAGGAAAGAGGCCATGTTTGATGAGTTGTTCACCAGAATTTAACTATCTTTCAGTAGACGCCAGTGATGACTTCGGGGAGGATATATGATCTTTATCTTGCATCAGACACTCTTATTTTTCTTCAGGATCACAAAATGGTTTCATTTGTGTGCTTGAAATGTTTAAACCAAGGTGCTTTGTTTTGTGCTGTAGCCTTGAAAAATTATTTTCCTAATCTTTAATCTCCGACAAACTTTCTTGCAGGATGTCCTCATTGGCCAGTCACCAAGTTGGAAAAGGGAGGTTTGAGGGCCTGGATCTGGAAGAAAAGTTTGACCTTCTGGCTGATATTAACGACACCATTCTGGAACGAGTGGTATGGTTCCGCCTTAGATGTTTGTAGCGTGGCATTTTTAACAAAGACTGTACATTAGGCCATGTGTGCAGATGCTATTTATGTGCCCAGTTTCTGTAAGTTGTAGGCAGCTCTAATTTCTTTAGCTTATCCCCTATAAACATGCTGTAGTTACATATTCTGATATGAAATTTGCTTGCTCTGCCTCCTTTTTTTTTTTCTCTGCTTCAGTAAAAGCAAAGCAGCACACTCATTTTTCAGGGCAACAACCTTGACGAAGCTGATGGTGTCAAGAAGAAACAAGATGACGTTGTCCTCATGACTGTGAGTGCTGCCAACAGGCCTATCCACACCAGCTGGAACTTGAAGGTAAGCATTTTATTTTATTTTTTCTGACTGTTTATCTTCTAATACTGTAGGCAAAATGCTGTGATTCTCATAAAAGGCATTCCTTCTGAGTGCTTTATAGCAATACGCTTTATCCACTGAAACAAGCAACAGTTTCTGGTTTTATAGTGAAATGTTACAGTATGGCCCTGTTGAGTAAATTTCTATGGTATTCTGGAGAGAAGATATAAGTTCTATGTATGTAGCAACCAGCTGATCGATTTCCTGAGAGGATTATTCTGAGCATTGAGGCAGTGGATGAGTTTGCAACATGTCAGCTTACATTCACATACGATCGTTGCGTCGGAACTGTAAAGTCCTATGGGAATCAGGTCTGTGTGTTCAGCGATGTACGCTTGCAGTTGTGAACAGTGTTGCGCCTTTGCCATTGAGGGCCGTGGGGGCAAAAGTGCTCATCCGAGGCTTTCGAGAACCTGCCATTGCCGTGCCACTGGTGCAGGCGAGTAAAGCAAGGGGGAAAATTTCTGAGCTGTTAATATTATTTGAAAACATCTGATAATTGTAGAAAAGGTTTGTCTGGCTTTACTTTTTGTGCGGTTGTTTGTATCTTATGCCCGGACAGCAAAAATGTTGCAGCTACTTTGCAGCAACAGTGAGCGTTTATGGTGGCCAACGCAGTAGACTAAACCACTGCTCTTGATAGAGAATTTTTATGTAGGCCATATTTCAATGGAGATGAACCTCTAAAGGTGCCCATATGCTATGCGATGTCAGTGCAATGTCAGGAAAACAATGAGAAAGCTCAAGGAGTACGAAGGAAACACTTTTTTTCTTTTCAAAAGCAAGAGATGTGCAAGTTTATTCAGAGCCCTCTGCATCCCTCATAGCCCATGTGTCGCTTTGGGATTTTGAAGCCTGCAGTTCACAATTCAGTTCTTTTTTGGAAAGTATAAGCAGCTATGGGGGACACATAAGCAGTAACTATGTGAGGGGACATACATTGGTGATGTGCTGTGTGACGATGTCATTGCCTGTCGTTGTCACTGGTGCACTCCTCATGAAGTGACGGATTCGGTGCCAGAGCTGTGCGGTTTTGTGTTGCTCTGTTACCACCGCCTCGCCGTTTGGTCGAGGGGAGTATAGTTACGCTAGTATCATGAAGTATGATAAAACACTGATGAAAGTTCTTTAACGCATCATGTTTCTGAGGGACACAGCACAGGAGTGTGCCAAACTACACTCCGATGCAGACATGCAAAAAGTGACTTTCTCCCGTTCCCTTCGAAAATGAACAATATCTGGCCACTCTAGACTTTCTTTTCCTTTGTTACCTTACCATGCATTTACTGAACTGTCTTGATGTATTCAATGCGTGATCTTGATGCTTGATGCGTGATCTTTACAATTTAAAATTGTAAAGGACTCTGTCTCTGTACTCTGTCTGTCGCATCTCGCATTACAAAGTGATGAAGCCGTGTGCCAGCAGATTTTGACCATGAACCAAAGTGCAACGTTCCGTGAAAATATATTATCAAATGCGCAAAGGCAAGTCAAAACATATAAGCTGTGAGTGCTTTGCCTCCGCTGGCTGGACATGTAGCATGCGGAGTCATTGACAAAAATGGTTTTCACCCGAGTGAAAAAAATCAAGGCAGTGTATTTCAGAAATAATGAAACATGGCATCATTTTGGAAGTGGTCGAGGATGTGGCTTTGTCATCGTTAAATACCATGGAAGAACTTCGAATATTTTCGTAACAGCTACAGGCTTCAAATTTGCCAGCTTGTAATAGTCGCAACTTTTCCATTTACTAGGAACACATCATACCGGATGATGTCATGGTTCCAAAATATTTCTTTTTTAAGAACACAAACGTTTGCGAAGGAAAATCAGGGGTCACAAACTTCTTTTCTGAGGATGGCGCCTCTCTTCAGTCGAAGTTTGGCATCAAGCGTGAAACAAAAAAGCGACGCCTCTTTATTGTTGCTCCCATAGCAGCATACCCTTCACACAATTTGGTGGCATTGTTCACAAAACGCAATGACTTTACGAAAAAAGGTGCATTCGCATGCGTTGACACTGCGCCAGTTAAAATGCGGCGAAACGAAAACGCTGCAACCGCACCCCGTAATACATCGTGGCTGCCCACTCCTCCGCCTGCAGAAACATGCCCCTCGATTGACGCCAGCGCCACTGTGCGGCTGCTCCAGGCAGTGTACCAAACTCTCCCATAGAGGGACAGAGAAGTTTCATGACCATAAAGGGGTATTGAGGGACACTGGCACTGTCCATGATAGCATTGAGGGCTCCTGCCTGTGGCTCCCCTTGCAGTTCCTTGTTTGTGTTACATGTTTCCAGTTCTTTAACTTGGGCCTGTAATATCTCACACATCCTTATTAGGATGCAACCGTAACCTAGCGTATTATCCAGGTACCGTTCGTAAACGACCACCCGACATGGAGATAAAGACCCTTTTTAAGCAAACTGCACGAATGCATTTGCACAGCCTAGGGCTAGCGTACCTGACTCTGCATTCAAGGGCCCTGGAATGTTCATTCCTGTCCTATCCAACCAGCTCAAATAACCAACCCAATTTAGCAGCTCCTCCCAACTTTGTGACAGCATGTGGTATCGTTATGTCACACAACCCATTGAAAAATCAGTGATCGCCCATGTCAGAGCCATATCTATTCTATATTTGATCGGATGATGACCAGCGGCAATAAATGTTTTCTGCAGCCATCCCGAGATGGTGCCCCACGGCAAATTGTTGTATGAAGCTTGGATACTTTGTAGATGGCAGCAGGGATCCCCCTCTTTACAAGTATTCATATTTGCAACTGCAGATATTTTATTTGGCTGTTTACCAGATAGCAATCAAGGAGCAAATGAAAACACAATTTTTCTAAGAAAACAATACACTGGCAGTGATTGCTTTCAGAGTGAAGATTTTTCCGCAACTTTTTTAGTCACCTATTTTTGCAACAGAACAAGCATTTATTGAATATCTGCATTCCAGGTTCAATATTATACAGTATTTAAGGCCCTGCAGGGGTTGTAAAAGAATTCTAAGGGAATCTGTTAAGCTTTGTTTGTTTGCAGGGATAATTTTGTTCGCTTCGTAGTCTTCCATCTCCTGTCCATGCTGTATAGCTAGCCCTACAGTTGATCCTTGTCATGGCAGGACTCTGGCCAGGCAGCCAAGGTCCACCTGTTGGCAGCCAAGAATGTGGTGCGGCCACAGATCAACTTTCAGGACAAAGTGGACAACAGCAACACTCCCTTTGTGCCCGTCATCCGGGACAAGCCGCACTCACTGAAGCCCCTCGCCCTGCTGCCCGAGCGCACGGCCGACGGACATGAAAGGTGTGCTGCTGGTGGTTTGCAAAAAATACTCTAATTTTTTTCGTTCTTAAACACACAGCGGAAGTGGTAGTAGAGAGGAGCAGATAGGTGTCCCCTGTCTTTTTTGTTGTGGAAATTCTAAGGAGTGGCGAAGAATTTCACTGGTATTTACTAATACCAGCTTGCAACGGGAAACTAACTGAGCCTTTTCCAAGACGTATTTTTATGCCTGCACTCCATTCGTGGGTGCTCTGGCTCAGAAACTTTTGCAATATCGCTGTCCTACCATTTTGTAATATCTGTGCATGACAGACATAGGGGCAGCAAACAACATTTGCATTTGGATAATCATTTTATCAGCATCGATAGCAGGGAAAACTGAGTGCTAGTTGAATGTCGCAGTATGATAAAGACTGGTTAATAAATGCAAGCTAATGAATCTGTCAGGTGTTGAAGAAAAAGGTGGCCTAATAGGAGGCCTAATATGAGGCCTAATGGGTGGGTTAATAGGAGGCCTAATAGGAGGAGTACATGAAGTATGTGGGCATTCAGACCCGCATATACACATGTATGTAGATGGTAAAACCAGAAGAAAGCTCAAGAATAATGAAGGGAACATTTTTGCCTTTTCAGAACTGACAGATGCACTTCAAAATGTCAATGTCAGACACTGTAACACGGATAAAATAGTTTTAGTAACAAAAGGATCACACACAAGTTTGCAACACGCCAATGCTGGGATCAAGGGCATCACATGGGGGAAAGGCTTTGAGAGCATGAATGTTCTTGATTTGAGGAAGACTGTTAAAGGACTGCGAAGATCATGAGGACGGGAAGTGGTAGCAGTACTCACAAGCAGCAGTTTCATATAAAAGCACCAGCATGATGCTAGATATGTGACAAATGTCACGCAAGGGGTCCCATGCCATGTTAGGGTTATGCATTCTGGGCAAACAGAAAATCTAGGCGTTAGGCATGCATAATTAACGCATTTCTCTCTGTTTCTGTCTGCCTTTAACTGCTTGTGGCATTTTTAACCCTTTCAATGTCCCACCATTGGCTGTCAGATGGATATATAGGCCCATCATTTTCAGTATGCGAGGAAAAATTCAATTCAGCATCTCTGGACATGTTGTGCCGTATAATCTATTTCTGTAAAACCAACTTTGTGGTTTCAGTTCTTCTATCTTTAACTCGAAGAGGCACAGGGAAGAATAAAACTGTGATGGGACGTGCTCAAAACTGAAAGGCAGCACCGTGCACTCCGGCCGATCCTGTTGCATTTGTTTTGTTTGTTTGTTTTTGGTGAAAGCAGCAGTGATGAGCTTGCCAACGCGTCGAATTTAAGTTCCAACAGCGAGGTGTCCCAAGGGACCGAAACATCAGCCCATGCTCGCGTATAAGTTTTGTTTCAACATTGACATATTTTATACAGTATGCGTAATTTGTAATAGGAGACATGATTTTATGTGGGAGTTTAGCGCGTTCAAAACACATGAGGAAGATATCTTACCATAAGTCCTAGCATATCTTCGATGCCACCTGAAGAAAGATGCAGGAAAGAGGAAACTGCAAGCTCTGTTATCAAAAACATAAGATCACAAAATGTAAGGTGCAGCACACTCCAGACCTGCCTGCATTCCATGTCCTCGTGTGACTACTCTTGCAGGTGACACAGCAGCCATGACCGTTAACTTGAAAGGCCACGGAAAGTGCAGTATTACTAGTTTTTAAGAACATATGCAATAGTTTTTGTATTTCAAGTTTCTTGTAACCAACTTCCGACTCTGTGCAGCCTCATTTTATGCTATTTTGGTTTTTTTGCTCATATTCCTTTTCATTCACAACTTTAGAACCTTTTTTTTTATTTGAAAGTATAACTAATAATCTACAGTTTGACGCATCACAATGTGCAATGCATTTGGCACCACCTGAAATTTTCCATTTTTTTTGCTCTAAAGAGAGTTAAAGGCTGTTGTGGCAACAGTTAAATTGTATCCAAATTGCCTTGTATATGCACCTTGTTGCGAGTGCCACGTGCTAAGATCTCTGCTTTGACTTGCTGCAGCTATGGCCACCCTTACGAATGGGAAATCGAGCACTTTGATCCTTCTCAGGAGCAACTGAAGGCACCTGCAGAAAAGGTGAGCGATACATAGTTATTACCTGCACAGCGTTTTAGTTAGGTTTGGCTAGCGGTGCTCCCTGTCAAGATGTTGCTGGATTAACTGGTGTTTAGGCAGTTTCTGGAATTTCACTTTTCCTGAAACGGTGAAGGCAGTTTTGGGCTGTTGTTTACTGGGTCGTTTTAAACTTTGCTTGAAGAGTGATCTGTAGGCCCAGGTGTGCAGGAGTTGACTCATTTCTTCAATTTGTGCAGAACCTACCGCCGCCACTGGAGGAGACACCATACACACTTGTGGAGACACCGCAGCAGCTGCAAGACCTGTGCACTGCACTTTCCAAGGAAACTGAGATCGCTGTTGACCTGGAGGTAGATGCAACCAGTCTGTCGGGCTGCCTGATTCAGAAGTAGAAAAAAAATATATATATATAATAGAAATTAGAGACTTCTCCTCCTCATTTCATTCTCTCTTGGTTCTTTTTGTATTGCTCAGGCTACTCCGCGGCATACTGAGAGAGGAGAGGAAGTGAAGTGCAAAATTCGAAAGAAGTTTTCAGGCTAGGCTAGTACTAGTTTCTCTGTTTAGTAGTCAACACATTTTACTTCAAGCAATCTGAATGATATGAAGTGGATACTGCGGAGAATGAAAGGGTCCGTGCTGTATCTTTCCTTCCTTGAGAGCAGCTCACTGGCCTTGTAGGACGGTCTCTGCATTTTGCAGTGAGTAGAATTTGTTGTTGCCCTCTTCTCCTATTTCTGCAGCACCATTCATACCGGACCTTCCAAGGGATCACATGCCTGATGCAGATCTCGACCCGCAGCCACGATTATGTCGTCGACACACTCAAACTGCGCCATGAACTTCAAGTGCTCAACGAGGTCTTCGCTAACCCGAAGATTATCAAGGTCACTGTTCTTTGTCTTGTCGAGTGCATGTTCGTTTGCATCAAGGTCACTGTTCCATGTCTCTTTCGATACATGTTCCTCTGACCAGTGTCAGCAGTGGTGCTGGTGAAGTCTATGTTGGAAAGTATCCTCTTCTGACATCTTACCTTTAGCATCACCAAACTTGGTATCTGACTAAATTCTGCACACTCCGAGGAGAGATGGGTAGCAAGCCAGCCAGCCAGCCAGCTAACTTTCATTAATGTGCATTTCAGAATTTTAGACTGTTGCTGCTACTTCCCTGTAGTTGAGTTAGCACAGCAGTTTTCTATAGCTGCAAAAATGTGATTGTATATAATTCAGATTTTGAAGCTAATATAACGAAGCATTGCTGCTTTACCACAGAGTGATTTTGGTAAGTTGCCACTTGTAAGTAAATAGCACTCACTTTCGTCCCAAAATTTTCTAAATTATTTCTTTTTTTCTTTTTCTCTCTGGTCTGTGCACTAATTTTCTCAAAGTATAGTACCTTAGGTGTTTTCAGCATGTGATGTAAGGCACTTCTGTTATTCACTGCTTTAATACTGCACTGAAATAATAAAGTGATTTTCTGTCTCTCTCTCCACGTTGAACACTTTGGTAAATGCAAGCAATTCTAAGATTTGAATTTACAGCCATAGTCTACATCATACCACTGGCCAAGCTAAATCTTTACGTGGACAAAGAAGTCTTGTTCCAGCTTTCTGCGCTATGTCTCTTAAACACTACGCGATGTAAGAGTACAGTGGAAAGACAGAATTACAGCTGTAGCAAGAGCGTGATGCATTGGCCGGTGAAATCGTTTGCCGTAGGTCAGATGGCGGTCAGGTGCCAAATACTGTTAAGTAATGTGTTGTTCATGCTTCTGTCTGATTGTATTATTGAAGTGTTCTATACAGCTAAGTGAGGCATTTTAGCTCAGAAAACACTCTTGTCCTGCCTGAGCTACGGACCTCCTGCTGAGGCAGTAAATTTGCTTTCTTAAGAGGGTAACCTATGTTGCTGTAGCTAGGAGGGCATGGAATCTTAATTTGAAGCTAGACAACTGCCGGTCTAGCAGGAAAAAGTTTCCAGTGTTGACAAGTCGAAGTCGTGCGGTGTTGTGGCGTTCCCCCAGGTCCTTCATGGTGCAGACATGGACGTGCTGTGGCTGCAGCGCGACTTTGGCCTGTACCTGGTAGGCCTGTTCGACACTGGCCAGGCGGCCAGGGTATTGGGTCTGGCCCACTTCTCGCTGGCATTCCTGCTGAGGCATTACTGCCGCGTAGAGGCCGACAAGCAGTTCCAGCTGGCTGACTGGCGCATACGGTAATTGATGTAGGAGATTTGGATCGGTACAGAAATATTCGCAGAGGAGCGCTAAGTAACGCACTGTGCCTGTTTTGCAGGTTCGTTGCCACGCAGTGCTTTGGACGAATAGCACAGTAATTAAATTTTCCAACTTTAGCAGCCCGATTTAGCTCGGCTGTCACTTGAAACTCAAGTGAGTTCAGTACTTGCAGCTTTGCACATTTGCACAGTATTTGCACATTTTATGTGCTGGCAAACCTCTCGACCACTTTCATGTGCTGTGCATTAAAAGCAACTTGGCCTCTACGTTTAGGGAGATATTGCGGAAAATGTGCAGGTGCGGCCATAATATTACAGAGCATACAGTTGCACATTCCTTAGAGATGGCTGGATGGTTTCTTGGTTTTTTGAAAGCGAATGTCTCTTGGCACAAAGTAGCCAAACTGTTTGAGCCACAGCACTGAGAGAAATCGCATTTTTTAAATTCTAGACTAGCACGGTCATAGCTTAGTTGCCGGCTACAAATCTGTAATTGCAACCACGCACCTAACTGTGATAGGTAAAAAGTTTGTTATTAGGGGTTAGTTACTAGCTTACTAGTTAACATTGCTGATCTTTTTTTCTGTTGTCTGCCAGCACTGGTATTATGGTGGTGTAGAAGCCATCTTCGGAACTGAAAATGCCTGTTTTTTTTTTTAATTTGGCCAGTCTTCCTGGAACACCTGGTGTGTGACTTTTCTGTAGTCAGGTAGCTGTCAGCTGTCAGCTGCAGTTTGCTTTTTGATAGAACCAAGATTCGTCTTAAGCTTGCACTTAATGAGAGTGGCCAAGTTGTGCCTTGACGCTAGGATTTGAAGAAAGGAGTGTGCCCACTACCGTTACAGATGACCATATCAGGGTGTCTAGCAACCGGGAACAGTCTGAGCAATTTTATGCACCGGCAAAAATCAGTGAAATGTCAGAGAAAATCGCACAATATATTCTGCAGTGCATTTTCATTCAAAGCTGGTGCAGAGCAAGTGTGTTATTCATGCAATTTTTTTTTTTGTGTGCGTTGTCTCGACAGCGCGCGGCCACACCACAAGGCGAGGCGCGATATATTACTTTGATGCCAGCACATGTCTGAGCTGCCACAATAGAAGAACGAATACGCACATGAGGTGGATACTCAATGAAAATATGTGGAAGCGCCGTGTGATAATATTACGCGACAAAAACCAGGAATAACCGCGCCAGCAGCGGCCAGCGCGAGAGCGATCGGCAAGCTTTGCTGCCAAGCGCGCGCACGCAGTCATGTTGGATTGGATTAGCTCAGCTGTTTGCAGAGTGGGCAGCTCATGTGCTCTGAGGCTGGTATCAGTGCGCTTTCAATTTTCAGTAAACTTTTGATGTTCCTAACGGCCATTAACATTAATGACAGCCTTATCACTGCTGTAAATTTCAGGATATGAATTATAGTTTTTTGTTGTGAATTGTTCCTCTATGGTCATTACCATTAGCAGCTACATTTTTGAGCCTCTTCGCTAGTCAGGGAACTTGAACTGAAATAATCAGGAAAAATCTGGAAAAGTCGGGGATTTTGAAAATAGTGGCTTGCTAGACACTGCATGTAGACCACTGACAAAGAGTGCTTGTGAATACACTGGCAACAACGTGAATGTTTCTTTCCATCATTTAGTGATTTTAATGACTAGCTTTTTTTTTAATGATGCCTGCTTCAAGTTAGAATATAGCTTGTTTTATTAAGCTCCTAGTCTCATTATCTCTCACAGAATAACGGTGAGGTTTGGGCAACAAACTATCAGCCCATCCCGAAATGATGGTTGCCTGGTACGCAGAAAACAGCGTATAGTTGGTTGCCCTATGTGCTTGCCATTAACGATCAGAAAGTTAGGGAGGCAAATGAGATTAGGAAGTTTGCGGAGATGAAATGAATGCAGCTGCTACAGGACAGGGTAAACGGCCTTTGTTTCCCTGCAGTGGGTGTACTAGTCAGGCTGATGATGACAGTGGAATCTCATCCTCTGTATATTACTGGTGCTACATTTTTTAAGATGAGCCCCGCCGGGGTGGTGCAGGGGTTACGACGCTTGACTACTGTCCCCAGGGATGCGGGATCGAATCGCGGCCTCGGCGGCCGCTTTTCGATGGAGGCGAAAAGCAAGGCGCCTGTGTGCTGTGCGATGTCAGTGCACGTTAAAGAACCCCAGGTGGTCGAAATTTCCGGAGTGCTTCACTATGGCGTCTCTCATAGTCTTAGTCGCTTTGGGACGTTAAACTCTGCAAAACAAAACAAAATAAGTTTTTTAAGATGAAAACCGCGACATTTCGCGGGATATCGTTGGGGTTCTGACTAACCTTTAAGAAGAATAATGATATAGTCAGTGATGGTTAGACATTTAATGATGGTGAGGATAGTGATAGTGATGAGGATATTGAAAATGACAATGTGACTGTGTCTGGCATTTTTCTCGCTGAATCAGGGGCGTTCCAAGGATTGCAGCAATGCGGCCAAAATGCTTTTGTTCTTTAATGCGACTTTGCTTCCCTGATATTTTTACAGTGTTTTGTTATTGCGGAGCCTACATGCCTGATATTGTGCCAAAATGCACGGCTGTGGGAATTACTATTCACAGGCCCTTGCCAGCTGTAATGATTCACTATGCACGGTCGGACACTCACTACCTGCTGTACATAATGGACTGCCTAAAGAGTGACCTGGCTGACAGGAGCAACAAGAACGACAACCTGCTTCGGTCGGTGTTTGACCGCAGTAAGCAGGTGGCACTCAAGGTGAGTGCGGCCTGCTTGTTGTGCACTTCGTTTTTCTTGATGGGCTTTTGTCCTCTACAGTGAAGTCTCATTAGTTTAAACTTGCGTAGAAGTAGAGCGATAAAGGTGGCTTGGTAACGATCCATCGCATCGAACAGCACGAGAAAAACACTGGGACAGAAGGACAACAAACTGGAGAGGAATTTATGTTCAAAGGGTTACCGCCGGCCCACAGAAGTTGGTACTTTATATTCTTCTGTGCGCTGTCGTGAGAGTCCACGCTTCATTGTAGAGAAGTGACTTCAGCCAGTCGGGAAAGCGAAACAAAAGCTTTGGTGAACTTTTTATGAGCCAGACTAATATAGTTTTATAAGAGTTCAAATTGACGAGGTTCAGCCAATATTTCTCATCTCAAAATTGTCACCCCTTGGTGTGCAGAAAAACTGCGCGCCAGTAGTGAGCCAGCTCCCATGCCAAGCTCAGACCACTTTAAATTTCTGAGTCGCCGGCAAATTTGGACGCCTGATTTTTCAGATGTGTTGAATTGCTCGAGTCTTTGCCACGGCGCCACCTTGTGCCCCACGGAGCTAGTATACAAGAGTGACTGATATAACCGCATTGATGTAACTGACACATCATTGTTGATTGATTTTTCAGACTTCATTTGCGCCAACTAAAGCACCGTCTCCTGTATCAGAGCCTCCATATATAAAGTGTACGTGGTAACCCATACAAAGGGTACAAAATCCGTACAAGGGTATTGAAAACTTGTTTGAGTAAAGCTCATACTAAGAGGGAGCTTATAAATAATGGGGCTGACCTGTCATTGACAATGCACTACAAGGTTTAGAGCCCTGAGGAGTTTCAGAACATGCAACTGAAGTAATCTTTTTTGGCGAAGCTTGATTTTTCGGACTTTTCCTAGTCCTTTAGAGAGTCCAAAAAGTATTCACTAATTGTAGGCCAATTTGTGGCTGACACTCTGTTTGCTCTTTGGAATCCATGGCCAAACTGTTGAATCAAGACAGTCATTTTTGTTTATTTGTTTTAGTCAAACTCAGTTGGAAAGCTCTTTGGCACAGGTGTTCAGCAGATTGATTCTTCTGATGATATGGATGCTGCCGCGTCTCTTGTCATGGTCATGCCATGAAACTTCTGTGCTTAGACGAGCGGTTTAGGCCCGCTTGTGGTTGAAGCTTGCCGCCTGCTGGCGTTCGGCTGCGTGCAGCGTTACGAGAAGCCCAGCTACAATGAACAAAGCTATCTTGAGCTGTACCGCAAGAGCCGCAAGACGTTCAACACCCGGCAGCTGCATGCCCTGCGCCACCTGTATGCCTGGAGGGACCACATCGCTCGCGTCGAAGACGAGAGCACTGGGTAAGGGCCCTCAAAAACTTTCTTCTCTGACGTACAGTTCTGTGATCACTCATGAATACGAAAATCAATAACCACACTCAGCACTATCTCATTTAACTATATATATTGTTTGCTGCGCTCTTTCATCAAAGTGAGTATGGTCCAATGCTAATAGATGCAGGGGAGGCTGATAGAAGCTCAAAACTGGCCTTCGATCTGTTGTGCTCATGTTAAACACTACATAATGTCATTTGGTGAAGCCAGCCTAATTATAGTTAAGACTTAGCAGCAGCCCTTGCCTAGTGTAGTGACTTGAACGAGAACATTTTTGGCGGAACTCTGCCTGGTTGGGTACTATGGGGGTGATTCTCACAAGAATGCGCCACGGGGGGCTACACGCTACAGTCACCTTCTAGCCCCGACGTGCAGCCCTAACAGACAGAGCTGTGACCCCCAACCCGCGGTGGGGAAATTGATGCTTCCATGGCTGTGCCGAAGGTCTGTTGATAATAATTGCCAACGTACAAGAGATGTTTTCAAGGCAAAAGGACAGAAGCTTGCATAGATCTGGTACCTCGAAAGGTGTGCGCTCTTCAAGAGATGAGTCCTCATTCAAACGAAGCTTGCAGGTTTCCACTGCCGGGTTAAACAGAATGCTCGTGAAAAGGGAACAAACACCAAAGGAAACCATCACTTCATCGTTATCAAGTGTGATGTTCTTCACTTTGTTAATAAGGCTTATTGTGTTCCGTATATGCGTCTCGGTCTTGCCAACTAGAGGTGATAAAATCTTGTGCAAGTAGCGAGACAAACTTTGGAGTGGTGACCTTGTAAAATCCACACTGGGACCCAACGGAACCTCTTCCTTACAAACTTTCAGCAGCCCGTAGATAGCTGTAGTCGATCCGTTTGTGCAGAGTAGCTTGTAATATAGGCCTCTTTGTGACGGTGGAAGGAATTGAGAAATTGTTGATAGCATCTTTTGAAGGTCCCTCTGAACTTTAGAAGTGGGGTCTTTGGCTAGGCGGCTGTAAGTTGTCGGGTCCTGCAGCAAGTATTCAATTTTGCCTTACGGTCATGTGCCTCGTGAAGTTCCCTTTGTCGGCTGGTAGTATCGCAATCCTGTGGTTACTTGTAGCCTTTCTAGTGATTTCTGCTCTTCTGGGGATAGAGGGCACAGAGGGTCAGATTTGTGCATGCGTGAAAGTTTGCCTATCGCCTTCGAACGGACTTCATCCCTGAGACCAACATATATTTTTTTTTATACCACCACCTGACGAGACGAAGTTTCATCGAACTCTTGATTACAAGATGATAACTGAAAGGCGAATTTTCTTGTGAAACAGTATGAACTGATAGTAATAATGGCTCATAGCCAAAGTAACCTCCTTTATTAAGGGGTCATGTTTTATTTGATATTACCGTTGCAGGAGGCGTTGTGGAGTTGCTTGATGTTTTGAGGACACTACACCTGCCTCCAAATTGCAAGATAACAGAAGTGTATAGCTTGAAAATTCAAAACTTTTATGTTTTATGGCATTTATAACTTAATAGATCTTTTTCCCTTTTATGTGCAGATATGTGTTGCCGAAGCACATGATCCTGGAGATATCTGAAATTCTTCCAAGGTAATCCGCTCAGTCTGGTTCGACTGCTTCACATTCAGTGACGATGCAATGCCCATTTGGAGCAACCCCTTCTGATGTTAGTGCACAATATATTTATCCAGTTGCCAGTCACTAATGGTGAATATTTTTTAATAACCACAGTTCATTAGCCACTCATTTCCTACTTTTATGTTCTATTCTTTGAAGGGGAACAGCTTTAAAATTGCAAAATGTGGTCGAAAAATTGATTGAAAAATATTTGTATCCTCTTGTATGCTTTATTTTATTTGTTGCCCTGAAGTTCCGTTATTAACAACAAAATGAATCAAATCACACAAGAAATAAAAAGTAGCTTTTTTTTTTTTTTTTTGCTGAGAGCTGCATTCTCCCTTAAAATTATCTTTGATGAGTAATTACAGTTGTTGTACGTTACATTTGCACAAACTAGGATTTGCAGTGTCGTCAGTAGTAACATCAGGGTTGTCATGAAAGTTGTTTTGTTTCCTAGCAGTTAAGCAGTTAGAAAAATTAACATTTATTTCTTGTCTTCGTTGTGTATTTTTTTGCAGTGTTTTGTGTTTTGTTGTGTGTATGTGCAGTGTTTTGTTTTTGTCTGACACTCTGAGTGAAAAAGAGAGGGAAGCATATGAAAGGAAAGGTAGGTAAGTCAGCTAGGGTGGAGTAGTATGGTTGGCAATCCTATAGGCTATCGTACATGTGGGCAGGGGGACAAAGAAGTTGGAATGGAAGAGAGAGGGAAAGTTCAATGCATTGTATGAAGCAAGTCTGCATTGCCCTTTGTTGTACAGAAACTAAAGACAGCCGTTATCTAAAGTCTGCTGCTTAAGCCTGAACTATCGGTATGGATTGTCATAGAATGATGCTCCCATGCAGTTTTGCTTAACCATGGAAGAAGATTGGCGGAAGGAAGGAGATTTAACAGTGCACATTAAGGTGCAAGCTTTTTGTGTATTTTTCACTTTCTCTTTTCTGATTCTTTGTTGAATTTTCTTTGCATAGGAGCATATTTCTGTTAAGCCCATATTGAGATATACTGTTTGATAAGCTTGCACAGTGTGCCATACTGTTCGCTGGCTGAATTATAAAGAATGCATATGACCCTTGTGCTCTTTTCCTGATTATGCTGCGTCCCCTGTTGTCTCAGGGAGCAGCAGGGCATTGTGGCCTGCTGCAATCCGTGCCCTCCGCTGGTGCGGCAGAACCTCAACGAGCTGCACTCCATCATCCTCAAGGCTCGGGAGGTGCCCCTCAACCAGAAGGTTTGTGGTGGCTGAATGCTTGCGCGTTTCTTTCATGCTGACATCCAAGGGTTTCGTTTCTGTCTTTTTCCATGCCAACTTGCTGCAGTTGGGGACCTTGTGGCAAGGTATATGATCATGACAAGGCTCCGTGATGTTTAACTGTTTATAGGACTGTACTAGTTCTTAGCCGCTCTGCACAATTACACGGCACCTAGAGCTTGGCTTTTTACCTGCCTCACAACACTTTGATGATGTTACACACTGGAGACAGGATAGATTGGAAATGAAAAAAAAAAGGGAAGGTAAAAGATAACATAGTGATCGTGGAACCTTTTGGTGACCTTCAGATCTCCTGAAATGTGTCATTGATGGTAAAATTATCGAGTTCTGTTTGCGGAAATTCAGTTTGAAGGCAGCGCTGAACACCTCTGGCAGCAGGCAAGAGCTCAGTTGTGGACAAGCAGCCCTAGATGTAGAGGCTACGACATCACCGACAGTTTGGAGAGTTTAGGGTAGACGATACTGTAACGAGCATGGCTGTTATATGGTATCACTGTAACGAGCATGGCGTACAAAGCTGCCTGCGCAGGATGGTCTCCAAGCGTCTGGCCGAGGTCCGTCCATGGCAACTGTTCCCACGGCAACCACGGTCTCTGTGCCACCGGCCGACAAACCTGCGGGACCAACCGAGAGACAGCTACGAAAGAGCAAGACAGTTAATTCGAGACCTGCTCCGCTGCGTAATTAGGGCCATACCTTTAGTAGGAAAAAGCACCTCGTAAATGCAGCCACTGACCGTATAATGATATGATTACCCATCGGAAGATGAAGCTAAAAAAAGTTAGAGCATCACAGCACGTTCTCGGCTCCAGATTGCAGTTAGGTTCAAAACACTGACCAGATTATGGACCGCTGTTCGGCATCTGTGTGAATGGTTACAGCACACGTTTTGCGCTTGAGCAGCTTAAGAAAAGAAAGAAAAAGAAACACCGTCTTTCTCGTGTGTCTTTTGTCTCCACCTTGGGTTCTTTGCCTTGCATGCATTGCCAGGTGGAATGCACTTGTAGTAATGCCCGTTCTCTTATGTCTCCATTGTGATTTAGGTCATCTTTTACTGATATTTTTTGTAGTATGTGCATGCGTTATTAACATTGTAGTAGAAGTGGTGTCTGTATTTTGTACACATTTGCATTGCATTGTCCTTGTCAGAAATTGAGTGAATGACATTGAGCTGGTTTTAACGCAGTTGTGCTGTATTCCCCGAAGGAAATGCTTAGGAGTTATCCTCTCCGGCACATTGCATACTATGGTGAAATTTTCTTCCAACAGTCAACCTTTATAATCTTATTTTGCTTGCACATTTGTGATGCAGTGCCATATTCTGTGTAGCTTCTAGAGCTAGTGTCATGGAACATGCTTGTGTCATGAAACATGCTTTAGTGTCATGGAACATGCTTTACCATATGTCCTCCATTGTATGGATTACTGGTTCGAATGCTACCTGTGAGGTTGCAGTCTTCCTACGCAGCTCACAGTGCCACGTTTTATGCTATTAAGGCAGTTGAACATCAGGGCATTCAAGCGTATTCTGATTTCTCACACATGCTAGAACACTGCTTTCACTAAAATTAATGACAGATAGCATAGCAAATCTTCTTTAAGATGGTCAAGCCATTGGTAATGGTTCAAATAAAGGACTAGCTGTGGCTAGGAACATTATTGGGCTTACACTCAGAACTGCAGTTTCGTGAAGGGAAACCGGACAATTCGCTGAACTGATGAAACCATGCAAACTTTGTTGGTGCTCCCACACCTCTGAACGGTTCTTCATGCGTATAGCCTGAATCCCTGCACAGTGACACCTGTGCAATGGGTGCCTCAACCATCAAATAACTAACTGAGGAAGTTAGAAAGCTGTTCATTTTACGTGGGGCCACACAGGGAACGGTTAACCACATTACCATCACCGTTCAGCTTGGTTTTGGGTATCGGGGGCTTTGTCAAATGCAGTTAATCCTGTGGCCAGACTGGGCTGGCAGTCCAAGCTAGTGTTGTACAGCATGGCATTGGCTTTGCCTGGAAAATTGTGCTGGGCTTAGCCTGAAGGCAAAATTCCGTCTCTTCCTTGACTTCAAACACTGCTTCGAGTTTCCTTGGCTAGGCAGTATTTTCTAAATTTGCATCGTTCAAGCTCCCTGCTAGTATAAGTATCGTGCTGCATTATTCGTAAATGTGCCCTGTATTTCGTTGGTTACACCCTGAGTAAGGGATGCCACAATGAGTAACTTAGGCGTTTCACTTCCAGCATGCGTACATGCGACTGTGATGTGTGGTATGGAAGCTTTGACCAGCCTCTTTTGCACTCATTTCGGTGTCCTTAATTAGTGCAGTACTTTTAGGCAGTCCTCTTCTGTCTGATTACTTTAAGGGGGTTTATGGACCTTGGAAAGAGCATGCTGAGATTGCTGGTATGATGCTTAGCTCTATTTTCTTTTGCGTTGGCACATAGCCTTAATAGACGCTGCATGACCTACCTTCATACAGAAAGGATCTCATCTTCCTCTTTTTCATGTGGTCACTGAGTGAGGGCTCTTATAAAATGTCTTTTTGTGTAGACCTAAGGGAAGAAGTGACATAAGCGATTGACTAATAATTTAGGTAGCTTTTTTTCTTTTTTCTTTTTTAATGGTGCCAGTGCTAGTCTTGCAAAGCAGGGAATCATTTTCTTCAGAACAACCTACTTCTTTCTCCTTGTGAAATGCATTTGAAGAAGAAGACAGTTGACATGATAATTGTATGGAAAGCTCAATGTTGTGAGAACTGACAAACAGCAGTCTGTGGTTTACATAAAAAAAAAAAAGTTAGCTGTGTTTTAACTCTGGTTAACCTATGTTGAATTGCGATAGCAACGGCAGAAGCTTCTTTTGCCTGCTACATTATTCCCCTATCAGTGTAAGGTGCTACCATTATTGGGGACACTTAAGCTGCTACTTCTTCTTAAATCATGGCCTCTGCCGGGACTACGCGACGACTCGAAACCTGGCGCAGTATTGAAATGTTTACCAGAGTGGCATCTGCCAGCAGCATTTTATAGACTGTGTTTTAATATCATGAAAACTGTGCAGCGTTGTTCTAGCAAGAGGCCATATTATGGACAAACTAGCTTTGCTTTCCAATTTTTTCATTACAGCTTGAGCAGTAAAATTTAGAAGTTTTTGAGTACTAAAGTCAATTTTGATTAAAGTTGCACATTGGTTGGCTATATGAAACCACACTTAGACCTTCTGCTCGAGCTCTTTCTTCTTCTTTCTTTCTTTTTTTTTTTTTTCTTAAGGGAAGAAAAGATCCTCTCATGACTCTCAGCACTTGTATGATGTTGTAATGCATTGTCGTTATGTTGACTGAAGTGTGTTGGTTAGCTAGTGGTTTGTGCTGTAAGCTAGGCTTGCTATACATTGCAGTGACATCACTCATGTAACACTCTCTCTCTCTCTCTCTCCTAGCTCTGGTTTTAGCATTCTTTCACAGCTGATGCAAAGTGCAGAAAACTAGCTATTCCATGAAATTTTTTTTGTTAGATTACTGAAAGCCGAATGTTTTACTCAGGAGGCATGCTTTGCGTAGAATTTCAGTGCAATTTTTTTTCTCATGTACGTGAAGGCAGGTTGACTTCACGGAAGATTGTTAATGGGAGGCTTTATGATGCTATCTTTCACTCACTCCACAGCAATATCGGGCCTTGTGTGAGGTGTATCTGCGAAAGCACTTTATACTGTTGATGTTTAGGAGAACTAACTTCACGTCATTATTGGGTTTGGGGGAGGTAGTTGCAAAGCTTTTGTTTGTTTTGCAACTAATGCAAAGAGGCCTCCTTTATGTACAGGTGTTAATACGAGTTGCTGAACACTGCTTTTTTTTCTTGAATGTTCAGGAGTAAGAGCCCTCTCTTTGAACAACGATGATTTACGCGTGATTTCAGAAAGTAACTCTAATGCCCTAAGAGGTAAACCTTACCCAGCCGTTTTGCAGTGCTCATCCGCTGCTTTGTTTTCTTTTATTTTTGCCCCACGAAGACTTTGGTGTGTGAGGAGTCGTCGTGGCCAGTGGCCTCACAGGTGGACTTGGACAGTGTGCTGCACTGCGTCCATGATCGACCCAGGCATGAAGATGCTCACCTGTCTCTGCCAACTATCCTCGGTGAGTGCACTAGCTTTTGGTTTGTTGCCTTACCGGTATCCTTTTAGGTGAGCTTCAGGTTGAAACAAGGGAGCGAGTCGGCAGCATTGTTTGTCTGGTGACATGCTTGTGCCACGTTTTCTGATGCATTCCCTTCCCGAGCTTACTCAAGACATGAATTTTCGTGTTTTTAACTGCTTTCTTTAATCCGTTTCATTTGCTTTGCACTTCAGTCTTGCTGTTTGTTGAAGTTCGCAGTTGCCAGAACTCTTTTGTGCTTCGCTTTGTGCATTATTCGCGAAGAGCTCATGCGAGCCGAGATGGCAAGCTAGTTGGTACTGCACTGTGGAAATAGCGCAGAGGAATGAAGATAAAAGGAAGGAAAACGAAAGATACTCCCGCTTATGGTCAGTGCCCGTGTGTGTCTTCAGTGTTTTTTTTTTTTTCTTTTTTTTTTTGCTGTCATTTCATCGTGCTGCTTTCACAGTGCAAAAGAGAGCTCATAACTGGTGTACTCTCTTAAACTTGAGATTTCCTGAGACCTAGGGTTCTCAAATTGTGTTCTGTTGAATCTTTAGATTCCATGGGGTGTCTTTTGAATTGTCTTGAACACCTGATCTACCTTGTATGCGTCAACTCCATTTTTTATAAAATCTCTCTATTTTCGTACTGATTGTAGTGTGATTTTTTAGAGCTAGTTATTACTAACCGAATTGGGGCTTATTTTTTAAGTCTTGTGAACCCACGTGCTTTCCTTTTTTTTTTTCTTGCATCCATGTTAAACATGAAACAATGCAAGCCGCGACACACAGGTTTTCTGAGCACTTTTCAGAAGACCTTTGGTACTCCCTGAGGCAAAAAAAGAAAAGAATGTGAACCCCTGCTCTAGGGTACGGTGGATTTCCTTCACAGCTGTGACAAGCCGCGACGTTGACAATATGTGGGTTTTATGCTCATTGCTTGCGGTTCATATCATACAAATTCATATCATACTGAAATTATCGCCACCAGCAATATGTCATTGAGGCTCTACTGTCGCATAAACAGCATGTCTCATGTTGATCAGCCTTCTCGTAAATCCTACGACTGCTTGATGATGGCATCATTAATTCTTACGCGGATGGCATTTCATGCAGATGATGACGGCGAACCGGTGCCTACTGAAAGGCATACGCCACAACTGGTAATGAAAGCAGCGCCAAGCTTGGAAGCACTGGCAGCCAAGGTATGCCATGTACCAGCTGTGGAGTTCTGCGATCTTGTGCACTTGCTTACGTGCTCACGGTTTTACTTTACAGTAGCTCTCATGTAACAATACTCTACCGCTCCAGCATAAGAGGCATTTTTTGACGGAAAGTATAGCATATTAGAGGGACTCTTCAACACTTCAGAACTGTGCACCGTTCATATGTGACTTAAGCAAAAAATATATATATGGGTGATCGCCTTTTGTCTTAATAACCCTGGAGATCACAAATGTTGCTCATTTAGGCATTGTATTGTCTGAGCTCTGTGCCTGTGTTTTAAAGAGAGCACTTGCCACTGTCAAGACCCTGGTCTGGTAAAGACAAATCTTTTGCTAAAAAGTCGCTGTATGGCAGCATTTTTCCTGACATTTGTTCACCTATACTTCCTGTTGACCTCTTCTTTTTGCAATGTACGAGCACAGTACGCTGAGACCAGGTGAACGCAGAAAATGCATACATTCCTGAACAGTAGTTGCACAGCAGATCTGAATGTGGCTACTTCAAATTGTGCGAGGTAGTGGGGACTCAGTCCAATGCAGCCTTGTGACACAGGCGTTCGCTGTGATCTCCTTCGTTAGCATGCATTTATGGAGACTGTTCTGCCACTGGCCCTTTACTCTTAATTGCAGACTCCACGCCCACAGTCAAGGGCCAATAGCTTTGTCCTGCCTTACAAACGGGTGAGTAATCACACTGCATCCACTGCTATGGTGGACACCAAGGCTACTTTTGCCTGTTCAAATTTCAAATTATTCGTTCTAATTTGGAACCAGTTTTTGTTACTCATATTTGCTTCATACCCAAGAATTTTTAATTTGCCAACTCAATCACCAAATAATTGTCATCCACCGTGCAGATAACTGTATGGTGAGTCACTATGAGCACTTCTCGTTTGCACCCGCTCCTTGCTTTCAAAGTTACCTGTTCTTGCTAAAATCTTTTTGTTTCACTTTATGTAAAGTAATCAACTAAGGGTATTGGTATTGGTGTTTAATGCATAGGATAAAAAAACATGGAGTTTTTGTGCAAAGATCACTGTTTTGCACCATTTGTAACCTCTGATAGTTGTAGCTTCGAAGGGTTGTATAAAATAAATTTAATAGAGGAATACCTTAATAATGATGAAATAATGAAGATAGTTTACTGATCCCATAGGATCGGGTAGCAATATCCAGTTTAGTTTGGTCATAAAAGTTTCTCGTAAGTGGAGCAGTCTTAGCCACAGAAAGCATTATAGGTTTTAAGATGTTATTTTCAGTATTTGTCTTTGAACTAAACATCACTAGAAAGCGAATTTCATCGCCTGTTTGCCTGCATCAAGTCAGCTTCTAATTAGCATTCGTTTGTTGCCAATCTGGTAAAATAGCCATTGCTTGCTGTCTCCTTGATAATTTCAGGTCACTTCATTACGTTACTTCGGCTAATACCTGTCTTTATATTATGAAGCATGTGGATGTAGCCAGCTTTATTGGCCAATGTTAAAGGGTTACTTGAGAACAACTCCCATCTGGTTTTCATTGTTTGTAAAAATCAATTCTATGGCTATTTCTTTATGTATGCTGATGTTTGTTAACCATCGAAAGGTGTATTTGTAGCCTAGAAAACCGGTTTTAATAACTTTCCTACCACTCGGTTCAAACATCGGCAAGGAGTCTGTGATCACCATTTTGATTTTAATGGCATTGTCAGTCACTGTTACCTTCATGTGATAAAAAGAAAAGTAAAGCAAGAAAAAAGTAGCTCACCAGGCACTTTGCAACACTCTTTTAGGAAGTGCTGATACATTAGTGATGCTTTTTGTGACTGCAGTACAAGGCTGCTGCAGCGCAGGATACTTCTGAAGACGAGACAGCTTCGAGAACACCAGCTGGTGACCGGCTCGAGCTCAGAGATGTAAGTACATGTTGGTTCAACAAGATGGATAACAGCAGCAACCGTGGGGAAAAGCACTTTGTTATGTTCTGGTATTTGCTAGTCACTAAGTCTTCTCTCTCTCTTCCCTTTTTGCTCTTACACTGAAAGGCAGATTGTTGCCGAAATGTGCTTCACAGATACATGCGCCAGAATTTGTATTAGGTATATCTTCTATAAAACAGGGCACCTTAAATCACCCGTCAATATGCGATAGTGCAGTAGTTATCTATGACAGCATTTTTCACACCTTGGTTTACCTCTTAAGGCTTTCAAACCGAGCAATATCAGCTGTCTGATGACATCAGAAGAAAGTAGGAGGAATACTTTAAGTAACTCTGAATTAAGTTACGGTCGTAAATGATGGGGAACAGTTGGAAAGTAAGTAAACTATGCTGCGGAAATAGGGCAGCTCACTGAAGCCACGTACTCGGCTTGCTTCCTGAGGAACGTAATCTTGTAACCGTTTGCAAGTGCATGAGAAGCAGTGTTCAACATTAGCGACACTTGTCCTAGCTATGACCAAATGACGCGTACAGGCAACCTCATGGGTTGCCCACAAATCAAACCAGCCGTTTCATCACCTTCAGCAATAGAATGACATTGGATGTTGGTTAGTCTGCTGCGCAGCTGTAGCCTTCAATGGAGGATAAAGAAAAGATTCTTAGAACTACATTCATAGGTCTGCAGTATTGGGAACTCTGAGATAGCGAAGAACCTCTAGAGGCAGGGGCAACCTCATGGGCTTTCAGCCTAACCTCATGAGGTTGCCCACCTCTACTCAAGAGATTTAGGCCCCTTGAGTTGTGGCTTGGAATTGTCACCCTTTTGTGACAACAAGCCTATTTCATTGGCTTCTGGGTTTTTGCTGCTGTTTTAGCTTTCATTTTTTTTTTTTTTCGTGTGTTGGAATGTTATTAACGGCTACTATTTTATCATTTATGAGCATATTTTTACTGCTCATAAATGAAATTTGGTAGCTGAAATTTGGTTGTCAGTGCCTTTTTTTTTTTAAGCAAGTAAAATTCAAAACGCTGTGTAAGAAAAAGACAGGACACGAGGAACAGCGCTCGCGGGAATCTGCGAATAAAGCCCAAGAAACCACCCTACTGTACTAAACATAATTTATTGCCACCTTTCAGAAGCATTAGCTCTCCCACAAATCTTTATTGCTATCTCTCTTGCCGCACCCATTGTTAGCTCTGCAGTGTCCTCTTGGCTTTTCCATCTCTTCATGGCTCTTCCTACTTCTGTAGTTGGCCTCTGATTGTCCCTGCCACATTGTTTTCAGTTTTGGTGTATTGATGAAGCCATTGATGAAACCTGCTTTGATCTACCAAATTGTCATTCCACTCTCTCTTCTGTCGTCTGCTTCTGCGTTATGTCACCACTGTGAGAAGGCACCCCTCCGAATGCAGTCCGACATTGTCATTTTTGGGTTCGGGCCAGTGAGTAAACATCCTGAGCGTGCATGTGGAGAAAAGCGCAAGCATAGAATGGGAAAAGTGTGAAAGTGACATTTTAGTTAGGCTTGCATCAAGAAAGAATGACATTGACATAATATCGACGCATAAGCTGGAATGTTTGCACAGTTTCCCTCCCCGTGTCACATATAATTTTCTCTTTTTTTACTCTTCGTTTCTGTCTATGTTGACGCTTCGATTCCTGTCTCGTAGTGCACTTCGTCTCTTTCTTCACTTTCTCTGCGGACATTGGCCTGCTCTGTTTATCTTAGTTGGCCTGTTTATCGTACGCAAGCAGCGTAACAAGTGCTAAGCAGACTCAAGTTAATGAGGGAAAGCCGTTCAACTTCTGTACCGCTGCTTGTCATAACGAGGCTGGGCGTCTATGTTTCTCGGGGCTTGCGAGAAGCCTTTTTGAGAAAACAGTATGTGCTGCTCTGTTTGGTGCCTTTCTTTACATTGGTTTACTGCTGCTGGTGCAGGCTGAGGAAGAAGAGGCTTCCGCCAGCGGAGTGGTCACCAAAAGTGAGCGGAAGGAAGAGGAGGATGAAGAGGAAGAAGAAGAAGAAGAGGAAGAAGCCGAGCCAGCTGCCCCATATGAAGACACAGCTTTGAATGAGCCTCTCCGCACGCCAAAGGTACACACCAGGGCAGCAGCTCTGTCCTGTTATTTTGCATTTGTGTACCTGTATGCGCGGCACTGCTGTGGTTTTGTACAGAAACTGCTTTCAGTTACATGAGAGATAAGAGAATGCATTCTGCTGAATTGCCTCACTAGCAGAAGACACGGCGTGGCAAGCGGAAAAAGCCCGAGCCTGATGTGGGCCTGCTTCCCGATGGCCAGACGTATAATTCGCCCCATGTCGGCACCCCGTCCAGTGAGACCGTGGAGGATGGCAGTGAAGGAGGAACCAATTTCCAGCCCTTCGATTACAATGCTCAAACTCCCAAAGGTAATAATAAAAAAGCCATCAAAGGGTGGTAGGGTATTAATCCTGTGTAACTCTGTTCAGGCAGTGCAAATGTCAAATATAAGTCGGATGACAGTATTTCATACAACCTACTGGTCACTGCGCTGCTGAAATGTTAAAAATTTGCAGAATGACTAAAGCAAAGTATGGCGACTATGTTTTAGCAGTTATGGTAAACTTCAAGGTATCTAAGATCTACAGGACTTTGCACACATACTCAGGTGCATGGTTTAAATCAGTAGCAAAATTTGTAACCATTTTACCTGCCTGTGCAGTAGTCTGGCAGGTGGGGATTTTATATTGTTTTGCAGGTGGCGATAAGGGGAGTAAATTTCGCCAGATTTTTACTCTTGTAATAACGCGAATTTAAAGCTGCAAAATGCTGATGCCGGTAGGGGTGTTCGGAGCATGTGACTGCATGCCACATACACGATCACGCTTATTCACTCGTTCATATGCTCAGTTCCCGGGTTCGATCATGACCGCCGGTAGCCGAGTTTCGGTGGAGGCGAAACAAAGAGGCGCCCATGTGCTGTGCGATGTCAGTGCACATTAAAGATCCCCAGGTGGTCTAAATTACTGGAGCCCTCCACTACGGCTCCTCTTTCTCTCTTTCCAGTTTCACTCCCACCTTCCTCCCTTCCCCTTACATGGTTCAGGTATCCACAAAACAAGTGTGACAGATACTGCGCCTTTCCTTCGCTGTGAACCAGTTATTATTATTATTATTATTATTATTATTATTATTATTATTATTATTATTATTATTATTATTATTATAACGTTCATGTAAGGTTTGTCAGGCGCAGTGAGGGAGATGGGTGAAGTGGGGAGTGCTGGTGGTGACGCAGTTTCATATGCAGCTGCTGCTGTAAATCTAATGCTTTACATGTCACCTTTTTCATATCGTTTGTGTAAAATAATGGCATGTAAAATTAAGCCATTGTTTCTAAATCAACTAGTTCGTAGGGGAAATATATTTGTTGAGTTTAACTCTCTGACATGCTCCCCCAATCTTTAGCATGCTGCGTAAATGTAGCCTGGCACAATGTGGCACACCTCAATGATCCAATTTGTTCGTTTGCCGAAAGGATCAAGTCAGCTTAAACTTTATCTTTTGAACTTATTACTTGAACACAGCTTGAACTTCTCACTTGGGGCGGTGACGCAAGCTGTGTTGGGAAGCATTATTCTTCGTAGGCAAAAGGTTGACGTTAGTAATTGATCTTTTATTTTGGGGCTTTAAGTTTGAGTGCGACAAATTTACGACACATTTTTTCCTCACAGCCAACGCACAGAAAAGGCAGCCATGGAGTTACAACCCCGAGAAGCCGAGCGATATGAAGGTGTGTGTGGTGCCTCTGCAGCGTCTGCTGCTATGCAGCCGTGCACTGAAAGTTGTTCGACTTGCTTGCTCTATATTCTGTTGCAGCCCGGAAAACGGAAGCGGAGGAGGCAGCAGGTCAAGAGCCACACATTTGGCAACCAGGACGGCGGCCCCGCTGCCAAGTGGCCCAAGCGATGACCAGCAGATGTGGGGGTCATTAAACTTGTTTTTCATTTCCCAGGTTGCTTCTCAGTAGAGCTGCCTTGCTCCTTGTCCTCTGGCATTACCTGATGAGAGCAGATAGATAAAGAGAGATAAATTTAGTTTTAAAGCAGGCGTTTTTATATTCGCCCAAGGTGGGCAGCCTCTTCAGTCCAGGAAGCCGCGAACCTGAGCCATCTCACTAGTCCGGTAAACGAGACCACTCTGGTCATCCAGGCTGGAGCAGAGGAAAGAAAATTACATCGAGTGACTATGCTTTCAAGCAGCCGGCCTAGTCGGTGAATACAGTGGTCTGGTTTGTTAATTCGTTGTAACTGTCTGAGGGGCTAAATAGAAGTCGAAACAAAAAGACTATTTTTACAGTGGTACAGAGAAATTCAGTGCTGTGTAAAAGTTTATTTAACTTCCAGTTTTTCTGAACCGACACTTAAACATCGTCATAATCACATGTATGAAAAAGGCTGTCTTCAATTTTAGCTTTACACGATAGAAACGAACTTCCTGCTCCTTCGTTTTCGAATTATTGGGTGTTAATTGTACTGCCACTTCCTATGTTGAGTAACACATTGTGTCTTCCGAATGATGGAAAACATGGAGGATAGGACTTGTGATATTGTTAACTACAGTACAATATTCATTGGTGAATCAAATGTGCTGTTGTAATGTTTCTATGTCTGTGTTTGTTTGATCAGGCTCCTTCTTGGGCCAAGGCTTGCCTCTATACACCAAAAATAATACTACACGTTAAACCCCACAAACCAAACCAATTAATATGAAATGTAGGTTAATACAAATCTGGGGCAGTCACCAAGGGCCAGACTTTCTACAATGTCCCCTTATAGTTCTTAATGCATTAATTATTACTGAACCATCCCTTAGTTACTACTCCGTCATTCATTAATAGCATAAGGGGATGTGAATCTTAGCAATAAAACTCATTGGAATCCTGGAACATGCATCATAACTAAAGAATCTGATAAGAATGCAGGTTCATTATGTTTCGACCAAACTGACTTCAACATTGAGCTTGAATCTTTGTTAACCCACGCCCTCCAGACTGCGTGTTACTAAAATTGCGAGTTGCAGATTAGCCATGTATTCTGCAGGTGCTTGTATGTTATTATCCTAGAATGAAAGCGTCAAACTTTGATGCAGAGCTGCTCACCTTATTGAGAAACTCGGAATAATTAATGCGGCCATCCTTGTCAGCATCTACCTCTGCTATGATTTTTTCAGCCTCTTCAAGCGTCATGCTTTGCCCAATCTGGGAAAAAAAGATAATAAATCAAAGCAGAGAGCACTGTAACAAGTGCACACTACTTCTACATAACTCCATGATTTATTTTTACTCAAGACTAAATAAGAATTCAGTTCATTATTGTTCATAGTTTATTGAATACCTTCATTGCCCATAGGGCATTACAGCAGGGGGCTACATATGCTAACTGTGACATTCCATATTTATTTCAATGCATGGTAAAAGGCATCGTTTGACGGAATGTACACAGGGCTTGATGGCAAACTGTTCCAGTCTCGGGCATTTCTAGCAAAAAAATAACACAAAACGTCATCTCTACAAGAAAATTCCCTGACCAAGTCGTGTGGTCCAGTTGCTTCGATATATAATTTGGTGCCTGGATATACTTTTTGCGTCTGATGCCTGTTTTAGAGTAATAAATGTTATGAAAAAATTTTAATCTATCATTTCTTTTGTGGTCCCTTAGCTCTTCCCATTGAAGTTCATGTTCGCTCTCTGTCATGCTAAGTTTTCGGCTGTAATTACCTAGAACAAATCTGACTGCCCTGTTCTGGATTTTCTCATTTGCCTATAAGCTCAGTTGTGTGAGGGTCCCAGCAAACACATCCATACTCGAGTATTGGTTGAACATGACTAAGGTATACCTGCATTTTTAAATTACTTGGATGATGACTGAAATTTCTCCTCAAAAAACCCAAACTGATACTACCCTATTTGCAATATAGTTAACGTCTAAGCGAACATTCTAAATGAAGACCGTATACCAATTGAAATATCATTAATGTATAATGAGAACAGCGAACCTAACACAGAGCCTTGGGGAACTCCAGAGGTCACTGGTGTGTATTGGGAAGAAAAATCGTTCAGAACAACAGCCTCTCTCCGTAATGACAAATATTTGGCATTCCATTTAATTATTTTATAGTCGAGCTTATAAGCTTCTAATTTAGTAAGGAGGAGACTGTGCAAGACTGCATTAGATGCTTTGCAGAAATCTAGGAAAATGCAGTCAAAAACCTGTTGCTTATCAATTGCCAAGGCCAAATTGTGGGTAAATTCTACCAACTGTGTATTGCATGATAAGCCTTGCCTGAAACCATGTTGACTGGAACTTACGAGATTTTGTTTGGTTAATTGAGTCATGACGCAGCTATATATTACATGCTGTATAATCTGACTGGGGATACCAGTCAAGGAAACGGACCTGTAGTTCTGAACAGAATTTCTCATACCACTCATAAATAAAGACAACTCGCGCTAACTTCCGATCACTTGGCAAGGCAATTTTATTGAAGGACTTTTGAAACAACCGCTTGAAGTAAAATACCCGCACATATGCCCGCAATTTCTTACAGTTGCTGCGGGAATGTCATCGGGACCGTACGCCTAGGCTTGGTTCGCATCTTTCAACAATTTACTAACCCCACTAGCACAAAGAGCGACTTCCGGCATCCGATCAATTTCTAAACCGCAAGTGGACTGGACGGCATAAATACAAATGAGAAATAGCGGCTAAAACATTTAGCTTTTGCCTCATTGTGATGATTTCTGCATCATTTTATAAGCAAGTACAGAGTAGTTTTCCTTGCCATTATGTTTCACATACTTCCAAAACTCTTTACTGTCCCTGACAAGTCTTTCATATATATGCGAAAAATATGAGTCCTTTGCAGTGTCGGATTTTTGTCTGAATTCAGTTTTTATTCATTCCTTTCGGCAAGGCCAAACACCCCGGCAAATTAGATTCGGTAGCTTTGATACAATCGGCGCTGCTTTTGAATTAAGACATGTAACTCGGCGTCAAACCATGGTTTGTCTTGAGCTCTCTTAGGATGAAATTCTAGGTGGTACAAAAGCTTCTAATAGATCAAACAGCTTCTCTTTAAACATATTCCATAGTCGCTCTATATTTAGGTTATCTACAAGGGCATCAAAAGTTGGGGAGTACATCTTGAAAGCAGCCTTGATCGTTGATGAAAACAGCACATATATATGACTGCACACAAGATAAATACAAGAGCAACGACTGTTGCTTATTTGCTTGATCAGTGACTTGTGATCTGTATTTTTTGTGAGTAGAAACCAACTTGCGCACCTTCTGATTCCACCGCATTCAGAAAATGTGCCATTCTACTTCAAAAGAAGGAGCGCACGTTACAATATTTAAATTTGTTTGCAAGAGCAAGGTATAATCTCATTTTTGCAGCATTTGTCCTACATAGCAATGCACATATGCAAGTGGCGCGAAAGGTGCGTACCTTAGTAAAGATATTGGCGAGCTCGGCCTTCGTGATGTACCCGTTCGAGTCCCGGTCGAACACTTGGAACGCCTTGAGTACGTCTGCACGCGTGTAGATGCGTGCCGACATCTTTCGCACCATGAAGGCAAGGAATTCCTGGAAGTCTATGCTCCCGTTGAAGTCCCGGTCCACTTGGCGCACAATGCGTGCCATCTCGTCAGTGCTGGGCCGTTCACCCAGCGCGCGCAGCACCATTTCAAGCTCGGCGCAAGAGATGACACCGTCACCGTTGCGGTCGAACAGCAGGAAGGCGCCTTTGATGTCTGCGATCTCTTCGGGCGAAAGCTGCTTGCTGTGCGCCATTTGCGCAAGTGCCTGAAATATGAATGCGTATGCGCGCGCTGCCATTTTTAATCGTGACTGTTGGCCACAGCTGGGACCGTCTTTTGAGCTATTACTTACGCTTATCCAGGGGCCGTGAATCCCAGCAAATGAGTACGTGTATATCCGAACAACGCCCCGTGCCCATATATCACGCGCTCAAATTGCACGTGCGCATAGTAAAAGTAAAAGAGCAAGTAAAACGTACTCGTATTTTAGGAGCGTAAGCATGTCTAAAAAGTGTCATTAGTGAGTCTCTCTTGACTTGCTTTCCGTGGAAGCAATCCGAGCGGACGCATACTGGAGCAGCTGTTCTTTCTCGCAAAAGACGCGCCTTGCAAGAGCAGACGACAAGCCCGACGGGAACGGCGGGACAAGCTCTTCAGTTGCGTAACTTCCTGTCCTGCGGCCTGGCGGGTTGTTGCACTTCCTGATCCTTGAATGTCGCTTCACCGCTTCACCTCTGCGATTGGCATTAGCGGCGGCTTATTATGTTCGTTTTTAAAAATATGTGCTGCGCCGGTTTGTGTGTGGTGTGGCGGGTCAAACGTGTTCCCCACCGTGCTCTAACCAACTAAATGCACGGCTCGGTAACCGCGCTGTGCTGTAGAGTATACGCGTATCGAGAATCTCGAAACATGCTTTAATGTTTGTGTGGTGTGTCCGTTCGCGTTCGGAACAATTTGCTAGCTGTGCACAGTGTGGCAACCGATGAACGCATCATGGTTTGCTGAAGACGGATATTACCATGCCTTCGAAACAGCAGCTGGATAAGATAGCGTGGCAGTGGACTGAAACTGTGGAACCGGCTGATGTAAAGCAAGAACACATCGAGGCCGCCTACCGAGTCAGATGTGGCTCTTGCGAGGCAAATACGTGCAGGTGAGTGCGTGCGTTAAGTGCTGTGATACTGCGTTCATCATCAGCTCAAGGCACGATGCAAGTGCCTGCACGCGCCGTGACAGTCGACGTCGCACCCGTGGCAAAATACGCGGGAAATAGTCGCGTCTGCCGTGGGCACGCGTTCCGCGCTGCAGCGTCTGACAGCGAGCGTGTGCCTCCCTGCATATTGTTTTCTATTCTTTTTTCTTTTTTGTGAAGTATTGGCGCAGTAAACGGGCTCTAACAGACTCGTCTGCGAGTGTGGCGTACTCACCAATGCGCTCCCGCCAAACCGCGTTCGAGGCATCGTTTTGCTTTAGCTTTCGTTCAAGTGAGGGCGCCGGGCCAGAACGCAGAAAAGGGTGCCTCGTTGTTGCTGGACCTTAATGAGGAGTATTAATGTAGGGCAGTGCATTTAGAATCACTACCGTGTGACCTTTTTTATGAAGAGGAAAAAAAGCGGTGATCATGGGAAGCTTCAGGTAGCTGTTCAGCCAAAATGCCTGCACATCCATGTCGATCTCATTTGTCAATTGTCTTTTAAAGGCGAAACTGTTCAGGAAATCCCCGTTGCTTGTCTGGTCTCGGAGAGCGCAGTTGGCTGCAAGAAATCAAAGACAGCGCCTGGCATGATGTAGATGACCCTAATGCTGAAAGGAGAGCTGAGGTAAGATGAAACGCCTTTATTTGCAGTTCTCGCGCCTAATTGGGAAATATTTGTAGGGAGGCTTTGTTGGCCTGAAGAACCTTGGTGCAACCTGCTACCTGAACAGCTTCCTGCAGGTATGTAAGTTAAAATGACTGAGTGAAGCAAATTGTCGCTGCACGTGTGCTGCACATTAATAGTCAGTTCTTGTGCAGCATGACAGAACAGCATGTATTGAAAAAGAATGGCTGAGCATTAAGACAGACGAAAACGGATAAGGCAGTGGATTCATTCTCCGTCCCTGCTCTGTACTCATAATCACTTGTGTTCAAAGTAGTGTGTGTGTGCACCTTTAGGGCCTTCTAGTTTGTTTGTTTTTTTGCACAGGTGTTGTACCATAACCCTGCATTTCGGCATTCACTGTACATGTGGGATCCAGAGGAGGATCCACAAGAACGTGTAAAGTTCCCAGCTCCTAATGGTAGGTGCTTTTCTGTACGTGTGCTTGAGACGCACTTAGAATTTTAAATAGTGTAGGATTGTGCTACAGGTGTGCTGTATAAGTAATGTCAATTGGCACATGCAGCATGTAAAATTAAAGCAGTAATTGAAGCCCTCATTTGTTCCGACGTTAAGGAAAATGTTCCTGAAAGAGAAAATTCGGTTGCACTTCAGCTTGGTTTTTAACTTTATAGTTGCATGCATGTATGGTGCTTTTAGCTAAAACTCAAGCGGACGCAGCTCCAGATACGACTTTTGTATTGTTGATGAGGAGGACGTCGGCAGTGAAATGTCAACGCTGATTGGTCAGTAAGATTTCAGTGCTTTACAATGCTTGTAGTGTAAGTAGAATGAAGGCTAGTTTTCATGATTTGCATACATATCTGTCAAATGCACATCCAATTTTTAGTTGCCTCAGTCAGGCCCTTGTACATTTACAGGGAAAGGTGAGCCAGAGGCTGTCAGCTGGTCTGGTTCTTCTGCTGTGTACAGCCCGTCATCAATTATTGGACATCTTCAGCTCTTATTTGCACAGCTTCAGTTCAGCAAAAGGAGGTTGGTGGCCCCCTGCACCTCCCTTGTGGCACACTTCTTAAGAATGCTAATTAGTATGCATGCCCAGAGGAAATGTGGTTTGGTGTCTTCTCGCCTGATTGCCCGTGTAAGGTTGTTACAGTAATAGGCCTAATAGCTGCCCTTTGGAAAAAACTGTATTGGTGGCTGTACTGTCTGTGCTCCTGATCCTTTAACAGCACAGACCAGCCAAGGCAGCTCAGCCTCAGTGGCTTGCAATATTGAATTCTGACAGCAGTAGCCACATTTCAATGGAGGCACGTGGCTGAAACACTAGATGGCTGTTCGGAATCCGGAGCTTTCCACTGCGACGTCCCGCATAGCCCACATCGTGTTTTGTGACATTAAACATGCAGATAGCACTACCACCTACATTGATGACGGAAATGATATAGAAACAGTGAGAGTGCATGGTGGCCTGCATTTGGAGCAGTATGATGCAGCATTAGTTATCACACCACTTCTATGTGTGGGCTATGTGTAATGATTGATGTGGCATATATGCCAAAGTACCAAGGAAAAAATATTGCTCTGCAGGGAGGCTTCATTCAGTGGCGAAGAGTCTTAGTATTTCACTAGGTTTGGCATAGTGGTTAAGCAGTTGCTTTCAACATTACCATTACTTCACTGTAGCAAAGGGCAGCATTCATGCACAGTCTTAGTGAAAAGTTCCTAGCCTGGAGGGTTCACTGTTGAGGTGTGTAGTAAGATATAATGCCCTAAAGCTCAAGAACTCTGTAAAGGTATGATAGATTTGCTCACCTTATAGGGATCCGGAGCTACAGGTTGCAGGGGCTATCTCATCGCACAGCTCATCGGCGAACCCTCTATGTTGTTTACTTGTGACAAAGACTGTGCATTGCCATCTGTGTGTTGGAGTGTTCTGTCAGCTACCATCGACAATATCCATAGTTCTTTGTTTTTGTGCAAATTGCAGCGCTCACAGAATGGTCATTCCATGGAGTTTATGGGACTTGTGTTTCTGGCTTCTGTGTTCGTGGCCAGCCGAGCAGGAGTCTTTGAAGCCTGTTGAGGGTGGTTCTGTTCTCCAAACCATGTTCATGCTCCTGACAGCTGCATAACGTCAGTGCCTACATGGAATGCTTTTGCTTGTGTATTTTGTTTTCTACGTCGATTCCTTCACCGAGGCTAGATTTGTACGCAGAAACTGTCGTTACTGCAAAAGACTTTTTCGTCCTGCAATGCACCGTCTTGAGTGCACTGCTGTTTGAAGCTCCTTTGGCTTGCTTTGTGAATTGCAATTTTTAAGCTGAATGTGTGTACATATCCTCTTTTAGAACTCTTGGCGAGATTGATCAAAGCTTTTCCATTGCAGATACATAGATCCTGAGCCATTCATCACCTGCCTGGGCCTGAGCACCACCCAGCAGCAGGTGATTAAGGACTGAAGTATTTGCATGAAGTGATGCAACAGTACAAAACTTGCTGCAGTCTCTGCAGTTGGTTTAAGAACTCTCACGTGCATGCCCTGCATCTGCACTTTGCCTTGTGGGCTTATGTCTCTTCTGGAAGACTGCTGAAGAGTACTCCTGGTTTCCTTTAGTGCAAAATGCTGCGGTAGGCCGCTTCTGCTAGGCCTATACACTGTTTTCTTGGTAATGATGTTATATTCATGTACCTTTTATGACCTGTTCTGTCCTCCTTTCTTGTGAATGTATCAACTGATGACTTTTGTCACTTGCAGGTAAGAAACAAGGTTTAAAATATTAACATTGTTGGTTAAGAATCCTCTGAGGTCACTTTTTGTATGGTGCTGTAGTCAACAGAACGCATGATATAGTTCCTTGAGGGAAGGCCTTATTATGACATGTTCTGAAGTCATTGAAACTGTATGTTTTACTTGTTTGCCAAACGTGGGAGATTGAGCAAGTTAGTTACAACTGTCTGCTATTCTCATATGCAAGGTACAGACGGAGGGTAGAGCATAATCGAAACACCAAGTTTCAGTTACTTGTGGGCCAGGCATGGACACTTTTGTTCAGCATACTTAAATTGGTGGCAAGAATTGAACTATTATTGTAAAGCTTCATGGTAACACTTGATATTTGGTACCGGAAAGCTGTCAATAACTTACATTTCTGCGGGAAGGCTTGAGCATGTGTTGCAGCAGTTGGCCTGAGCTTCAAGCTTTCAAGTTTTTGGTCATTAGAGACTCTACTAAAGGCAAACGGAACACAGAAAAGAACCATGTTTCACTCTTGGTAGTTATTGTATGCTAGCATTCTTTATGGCATTACTCAGAAACAGCCACATTTGAAGGTGAAGCACCTGATCGAAAAAATTGTTCAGTGGAAAGCTTATGAGGGGATAAACTAGTTCACATATTTTGGTTCAAAAGTGAAGCCGATGGTTTAAGCAGTCTCATTATACTGATGCCATATCTTGCTTTCTGGTAATAGGCACATAGCTGAGAAACGTTTGGAGAGTGACACCATATAACATGTTTTATTTCGTGCTTAAACACGTCTATCTATCCATCTTGCATGTTGTCTACTTGTCTATGCATGCACAGTGCACGTGCAGTCTTTATCAAGAGTAGAGTCAGAGACTTCTAACTTTAAGGTTTATGTTGTGTTTGCATGTGTGTGTGTTTGAAAGGGGGTGTCCTCTAGCACCTGGTGGAATCCTAGGTTTTGTAGAGGCGGTAAGAGCATACACCGTTGCCATCCACATAAGGGAAAGGTTAATAGCGCAAAAAGACACTCACAAATAGGCACAAATAGACACACAGGACCGGCACTGCCTGTCCTATTTGTGTCTATATGTGCCTATTTGTGAGTGTCTTTTTGCGCTATTAACCTTTCCTTTATGTGACTATGCACCAACTAGCCCAGCAATCAGTTTTAGTTGCCATCCAGTTTTTTTTTTTTTTTTTCTTTTTAAATCTTGAATCAAATGAGGTGGAGACATTCAACATACAAAGGTAGATAAAGTGAAGAAGGAACTGTGGCTGTATGCTGCTTCATGCATATTTTTTTTCTTGCTCTCATTTTCTCTAAGGATGCACAAGAATTCAGCAAGCTGCTTATGTGCCTCCTGGAAAAGCACTTTTCCTCGCAGAAGCAGCCTAGTGTTTGCAACATCGTACAGGAACAGTATGTGGGAGAGTACGACTATGTCACCAAGTGCGTACCGATTTGTAGCCAACGCGTTTCTTGTTACAAAAACACACTCCGAGGTTCGTTGTGCAGCTGGCTTCTGATTCTGGATGTGTGCTTCATTTGACATGCTCTTCTCTGCAGCCTGTTGCCTCTTCAGTGCAAATTCTGCATGCTGTGTAGTTCCCGTGAACATACTGACTGTTTCAATGCTAATCCCGTACCATAAAATGCCTCTCTCGGTTAAACCGCATGTTTATATTTGCTTAAATTTGATGCAGAGATGGAATATGACAGTCATATCCTTTTTTTAACACCACATTTGGATGATGTACTTGCCTGATTCAATCAGAATTGATTAGAAATATAAATTGCAGCATTGGTGACCTAAAACTGGTATTAGCTTTCGCATAGCTGATACCAGGGGTGCCATCCTGTGCTTACCTGCAGTAAATTGCAGTAAGTAATTTTATTCGAGCAAGCACGGATGGCGTAAGCCAAACTTGTGGAGCTTTAAGCGCAGTTCATGTAAATGTTTTCTGTGCTCATTATTGTTGAATCCGAGCGGTCATCTTTAACTAAGCCATTCTCCCCTCTTGCTCCCCACGACTTCTTGTTCATTCATTCATTCATAAATCTTTATTTACAAGGACGCTCTGAGGGCTGAGTGTGGCTTCAAAGGTAAAACAATCATTTCGCCTCTTCCATGTGGCGCTACCAGTGTCATCTATGCGAAGGCTGTTTATTTGAGGTCGCTTGTGCTGCAGACAATGCTGATTTCTTATTAATTCTGATTGATTCGGGCAAGCTCATAACCCAAACGTGGCATTAAAAAGCATACACTGATGCATGCCATTGCTGCATCATAATTCAATGCAGATAAGTGGGTGGTTTAACAGAGGGATGCATTTTGCGGTACGCGTTTAGTGTTGCAAGAGTGTGTAGAAACCGCTGCAAAGCATCGGAAGTTTTTTTGAAAGTTTGCAGTTGAAAAGCAGAACGTCAATCAGCACAGATGTGTATGAAAATAATATATGCAGTGAGAGTAATATCTGCTTTATGAAATAATACTTAGTACAGGCGGTTCCTCGGAGTGCGCTTGCATGCTCATACTCGGATGTTTTACTTTCATCCAAGTTTCGAAGAATGCAAGGTTGTAAATGAGCATTTGTCGGAATGGGAGTATAGCAGGGGTACATGATATCTTTGTGGCCTTTTTCATTTGTTTGTTTGTTTATTTTTTTTTCGTGTATATTTGCGTTGAAGTGCACAATCGGCAAAAGCATAATGCCATCTAAAGAGTTTAGCTCATTATGAGAACTTCAAAGAGTCTCTGCGATACCTTTGTTATGGCAGTTGCTTCATAATAACAGTATGACATTTGTTTCAACTGTTAGGTGCCACCAGGATTAAGGGCAGTGCAGCTAAGCATGTACTAATGCGCTTCCAGTATACGTTGTGGGAGCCTTTGATATGCGCACCAAGGGTCCATCATGTCGTCGAACATGCATACACTAACCGCATTCATAAGTATGCCTAGACAACGTGGACCCATGTGTTCTGCGGCCTGCATGGGCTTCAGCGCCTGTGCAAAATGGGTCTTGGGCGACTGATGTTGTAAAAAACGATTTCAGAACGTTTGGACCTGTTTTCTAGGTTGCAGCGCCGGTGCGGATCGCTGTAAAAGAGGGCACTCGGTGACTTTATTGCAACCACCCAGTTTGGTGTACCTCACCACACAGCTCATGAGCACATGGTCCGCATCACTTCTTTGCATGACAGGATCTGTTATGGAGAAAGCATAACCCAGGCTGAAGACTTTGACAATAACCCCCTTCTGGTCAGCAGAAAACACACTGCACATCATTAACCACTTTGAGACCTGGATACAAACAAGCGTGGTTCATTGGAGGTTCATTATGTGCAGTTGTAGGAAAATTTTACTGGGTTAGTTATATCTATTATACCATTATTTTATTACAAACTGCTTCATTATGGCAAGGTTTGTTTGTGTTTATGGAATGTTTTAAACACAGCTGTAACTTTCTGCTCCATTCTAGCTTTCATTTTCCACTCCTTTGTTTAGGTGCCTTGAGTGCAGCACAGAATCCCTGTGCGCTTCGAAGTTTTACGAGCTGGATCTCAACATCAAGGGCCTCAGGCACCTGGATGAGGCGCTCAACCAGTTCCTAAGGGCAAGTTCATTTTATCCCTTTCAGGAACTGTTTTGTGTAATTGTCCCAGATGAGAGGTGATTCTTCTGAGGGGGGTCATTTTGTCAGCTGCAATGGATGTAGCTTTGTTAAATTACACAGTAACTTGAATGCATTTGGTGTAATAGTTGCCTCCAAATCACCTCCCAACACTAAACATTTTAAAGTGGAAATTGAAACTGTTTCTTCGTATGCACATTATAGTTTAAGTATCTAAGCTAGTGTTAGCATTCTGGCCCAGTGGACTTGCATTTAATGTTTGCTAAGTGAATGAATGTCCTGGCCTCCCGAAATGAAAAAATGCAGTAAGTATTTGTGGTAAAGATGTACATTTTGTAAAGTTGCCAAGCAACCACACACATCTTCCAAACAGCCGATGGAGGCCTGTTTTGGATGCCGTCTGATAGGAGTCCAAAGGTATACCTTTGTCTCACTAACAGACATCCATTGCAGATATCTGTTTCTGGATATTTCTAGGATATTCATATATATATATATATATTGTCACGCACTTCCCGCGGTTGTATTTGCTCACCCGATTGTAGTGGGTGAGCCAGTCATCCACGTCTTCCTCGGGCTTACCATAGAAGTGCCGGGGTTCCCGATAAGGCTGTGTGGTGGTCGGATGAGCTGCTGGCGTGGGCTGCGTTGAACCATCTGCTTGCGCCATCTCCGTCCGAAGGGGGGGTAGCCCAGCAATTCTTCTGCTCCGGCGAAGTAGGAGAGGTTCCATGGTGATCTGTAGCCTGCAAACTCCACCACACTTGTTACGACGTTTATTTACACAGATGGTAGGATACGCTGGAGATTAGCACACCACAGCGGACAGACCCAGCTTCCTCGTCCTCTTCCGCTTATTCCGCCAAACCTCATCTTCCTTCAATAAGGACCGCGGGAAGTGCGTGACACTGCCCCTTCGCAGACGATGCCCGCCGGGCGAGTCAAGGTTGGCGCCGCTTTTTGAGGCAGCAAGTTGCCGGAACCCTACGACCTCATTCTGCATTCGTGACGGTGTACTATACAGGAAGAACTACTCGTCAGTCGGTGCGCGGCTTCTTCTGGTAGTTCCTACAAGTCTTAGGTGTCAGGTTCTTTGGGTAATGCACGACGATGCCACAGCTGGACACTTGGGTTTCGCAAGGACATTGCACAGGACTAAGGAACGTTTTTATTGGCCGAAGATGCGTCAAACTACTCAACGTTATGTGGCCAGCTGCCTCCAGTGCCAGCAATTCAAGCACCCAACCTGCTCACCGCCGGGTCATCTTCAGCCTATAACGCCACCACGAACCCCATTCGAACAGGCGGGAATTGATCTTCTAGGACCGTTTCCCCGTTCCTCCAACGGAAACCGTTGGGTCATAGTGTGCGTAGACTACCTTACGCGGTACTGTGAAACTGCTGCTATACCGTCAGCCACTGCTTCTGATGTCTCGGCGTTCCTCCTACGGTCCATCATTCTTCGACATGGGCCTCCTCGTGTGTTAATAAGCGATCGTGGCCGACAGTTTACGGCAGAAGTTGTAGAAGAACTTCTTCGCCTCTGCTCATCCCATTTTCGCCATTCAACTCCTTACCACCCACAAACAGTCTTACCGAACGCACCAATCGGATGCTTAGCAATATGCTCGCAATGTATGTTGACTCCCGCCACAAAAACTGGGATGAAGTCCTTCCGTTTATAACATACGCATTTAACACTGCTAAGCACGAAACGACAGGCTACAGTCCGTTTTTTCTTCTCTATGCACGACCTCCACGAAGCACTTTGGACACGTTTCTGCCTTTCTCACTCGCTGCTGAAACTTCACTAGCGCATACTCTCTCTTTGGCTGAAGAAGCTCGTCGACTCGCTAGACTTCGCACTCTAGCCTCCCAGGAACGCTACAAGCAACGCTACGACAAGCGTCATCAAGATGTTAATTATGTCCCTGGTGACTTGGTGTGGCTTTGGACGCCGTTGCGTAAGCGCGGCTTGTGCCAGAAACTGTTGCACCACTATACTGGCCCTTTCGTTGTATTGGAACGCCTCAGCGCAGTAAACTTTGTAGTCTCTCGCGTGACCACCCAAGGACGTCGTTCTCGGAAGACTCAAGTAGTCCACGGGGCCCGCATGAAGCCCTTCTATCAACGTGACGAACCTTGACTCGCCCGGCGGGCATCATCTGCGAAGGGGGCAGTGTCACGCACTTCCCGCGGTCCTTATTGAAGGAAGATGAGGTTTGGCGGAATAAGCAGAAGAGGACGAAGAAGCTGGGTCTGTCCGCTGTGGTGTGCTAATCTCCAGCGTATCCTACCATCTATGTAAATAAACGTCGTAACAATATATATATATATATATATGCATGCATGCATGCTTTTTTTGCTCCTGCATGGTAGAGTACTGTAAAAACGATTAAATCAAGCATATTTTATTGTGATAGATGCACATCAGCATGGGACTAGGATATTTGTGAAATTCTTGAAATCTGAGTTCAAATATTGCCAGAAGCTTGAGTGCACACCCACCTTCCTGCTTCTATACTGGAGTGGCAAAAAAAAGGGCAAATATTTATTACTCTCGAAGCCTAAACCAAAATATAATGGGCACTGATATATTCATGAATGCTCAACTTACGTGTACCACTGTGAATAAAACGCACATAAACGTTTCAGAACCATATTTCATAAGGCAATTATTATGTTTCTTTTTGAATAGCCTCGCCATGGTGGTGCAGTGGTTAGGAAGCTCGACTCCTGTGCCCAAGGATGTGGGATCGAATCCCGGCCACGGCGGCCAGTTTTCGATGGAGGCTTAAAGCAAGGCACCTGTGTGTTGTGCGATGTCAGTGCACATTAAAGAACCCCAGGTGGTCAAAGTTTCCGGAGCCCTCCACAGCTGCCTCTCTCGTAGCCATGGGACGTTAAACCCCACTTTGGGACGTTAAACCCCACTAACCGACCAACCAACCATCTTCGTGAATAAGTACTGCAGTTTCAAATCAGCTAAGTTCTCCCAGTTGACAAGACTAGTACAAAACTAAGTGATTCCCATTTTTCAGCAACTCTCCTCAGTACAACTTTGGCAGTCCTTCCAAAACAGTATTTTGCTGTTCTGCCTTCAAAGCAGAATGTGTGCATTAGGGGCAAAAGAACCATCCTTAATGAACAGTGGGGCCAAGTAAAAACAGATTTACAACACGAAAGAGACATTAGAGGCCTATGTGCCAGTCTTCCAGCTCATTTGTAGGCATTAAGTCATTCCTGACATGTCTAATGGTGATTTCCACTGGTCGATCGGAGCTGGGCGCCCGAGCCGACCTAAAGCGCTACAGAGCGAATCAGCCTTGGTCGACCAGCGGAACGTGTAGAGCACGCGGCGGAAGTAAAGCTGAGCCGGTTTCGAAAGTTGTAGCCGCATCCCAGCGCCAAAATGTTCGCGGTTGATAAATAGGCAGGAGTGCAGCCCTCAACAACTTGCTTTCTCATTTTTTTAACGCTGCAGACGTTTTTCGATAGACGCACTTCGACATATTCGCGCAAAAAACGATTACATCCAGCGTCCTCTGCCGATGTCGCTGAAACGGTCAAAAACAGCCAAAAGAATCCAGCAGCATCCGGAAGTGACCGCGTCAGCGACTAGGACTTTCGGCGAGATCCGACTTCGGTTGGCGGATCGAGCTGGAGCGTCCCGAGTTGCCCCAAACGACCAGCGGAATACGCGCAACCTATCTTGGTCGACCAATGGAAATCGAAATCGTCGTCCCGGAGCAAGAAAACGTGCTCCGTAGCGACCAGTGGAAATCGCCATAAGCATGCTGTACATAATGGAGGCCTTCTGTTAAGGAAGTAAGAGCAAAAAGCATGTCTTGAGCCGGCACTACAGGCCATTTTGCAACCTATCTGTTGCTTTATTAGCAGGCCACATGAGGAAACATCCAGTCCAAGCTAGAATACCGACAGCTTCGCTGTTCCATCTTGAAAACGAGCACGTATGCTTTAGGTGTAAAACAACCATCCTTCATGACTTGTGCAAGGTAAAAACAGACCTAGCACGGAAAGAGACATGTGCCAGTTTTAAAACTTATTCATGGAGATTCAGTCATTCCAAACATACCGGAAGAAAGAGCACAACATACTAGTTCGAATTTTGTTGTCCTGCTGAGCTGCACGTAACATTTTCTGCACCTCTGTTCTGCTGGGGAAGGGTCACTCTATGCCTTCGACGGTCGCCCTTGTCAGCTGGCATGCCTTCTGCGGACGTACACCTTTTCCTTGAAAAAAACTATGACGACGTACAATTTAGGGGTATGCTCATGAGTTAATGATGCCAAAACATGAATTAGGGTAATGAGGTACACAAATCAAAAATTCTTTAGCTGCTAAGACCCCTTAAAGGCCCACTGTCCACCCTCCGGTCGAAAATATTTTCTTCCCCGGTGACTGTGAGACTTCGCCCCTAGAACGCAAGGCCGCAAAATGTTTTTGAAAAGAGTAACTAATAACGCAGTTACAGCCACCGCAATCACCCGATTCTGTCATGCCTCTCTTCTTCCATTCTCTCGCAAAGGTTTTTCACTCTCCTGCCCGAGGTCGTCTAGCCTCCGCAATACAAATTCCCCTTCCTCCTCCGCGTTTGGCGGGAGGTGGGGCGTGGCTCTCCGCGAGCGCGAAAAAAAAAAGAAACAGTCGAGGGAGCGCGCGCCGCTGGATTCAGCCTGGCCGTGGCGAGGGAAAAGCGCGCTGCGAGCGGTAGACACCCATCCTTCTCCCGTCAGTCAGCTAGACGGACCAATGGACGTCGTTCCCGATACGTACGTCGTTATCGTGGCCCGTCGGGCCAGCGCAGGGAGCGGTGAAGCTGGCTTCTCAAAGGAGAGCATGAGGGAGCTTTGAATTGTATTTTTGATGCTTTGCGGCGCGCGTGTCGCTGTAGAATTTTGCACAGACTATCTCCGGTACCTGATCGAAACACTGGGCTCCTTTTCTTAAAAGGGCCTTCCCTGGACAGTGGCCCTTTAAGAGCGATAAGGCGAAAGTCTTTAGGGCTGGTTTTACTATAGTGTTTATTTGACAGAACCCCGCCAATCGCACAGTGCAGGACAGTAACTTCTTCCGTGCTGGATTCAATATGAGTAGCTCCAGTCCGCGGCAATGGGACATACTCTTTGCAACGCTTGGTTAGTTTTCATAGTTAGCAGCAGATGACGTGCGCCACGCCTTCTCCTGGAGACTGGGGTGAAAGCATGTTGTCGTGCCCCTACGTTGCCATGGAGATGACAGACACACTAGACAAGTAGAACTAAGATATGTTTCTCACGTGCCAGGCGTGTCGTCTGTTAGAGCGCTTGATTTGTGATTGGAGGGTTAGGACTTCGATTCCCGGTGGAAGATAATTTTTTTCTTAAAGGGTAAACGGAATCCCACGGAACCTCGCGAACAGATCTCGCACACGCGAGATTTTCACCATGAGCCAAGCAAAGCCTTCGCCTTAAAAGAAGTAACATGGTCGCGAAGAAACGAAAGCATATTCAGGCATGTCTAGTCGGTCCTGTTTGATGTCTCTTCACTTTCAGTGACCACAGCAGCTCATTTTCCTGAAAACGAAAAAAAAATTTGCCATACAGTTATCTTGCCTGTGAACTGAAGACTGCCTTTGAAGTTTCAAACTGGTCAAAAGTGAAATGATGATATTATATATGCAATTGCTGCATGCTCAAGCGCAATTTCGACCACACCGCATTAACCCTCTTTTGACATGACTGCGAAATGAGCTCGACTTGGATCTGAGCAGGAAAAGAAATCGAAACTGACGAGATGTAGACCAAAATAGCCGCAAAGAAAGATGGATTTTATTTGTATGTGCAGAAAAGCTCTGAAACAACCAGTTATTCTAAGGCTACAGTTGCAGAACCTAAATGTTTGATGTGATTGCTTTTATGGCAACACCATTCAAGCTGCGTTGTTTAGCAAAAATAAATATGCCAAGAAATGTAATCTAGTTCTCATTGACACCACCTATCAATGCAACAGTGACTTGAAGTGGGAAAAAACATTCTGATATGCACGAGAAAAGTTTCGAATGAAAAACGAGTACACCCATATCAGGCCTGTGAATATATTCGCTCGTATATCCATCGAACGTACACCTTTGTCTCTCGTGCGGATGTACGGAATTGGGCATTGTTCAAATTTTCAGAGGATGTACAGATTGGGATATACCGAACAGGATTGCGCATGTGGATTCGATAGAGGTCTGTTTTGGCAAAAGATGTTCCGATCTAGCGCGGACGTCCGATGGACATCAGCGGCCACTTGGGCTGTTTATGCCTAAGGACATAATGAAGTTTGTTAAGGGAAAAATTATGTGAGTGGGCGTGGGGTGTATTAATTGAATGGAGAAAAGTTGGCTGATGTAATAAAGTCTAGAAGGAAGCAATAATGTGGCTCCTTGCGTCCAAGCAATATATGAGATCAGGATGGGTTGTTTGGCAGAAGAATAAAAATATCACTGTTCAGTGCTCACACATGGGAGCAGGTAGAAGTGCGTAATGTGTATATCAAGCATCCCCTGCAAACCTCCCTGTGTAAATATGTAACTGTGTGGCCTGAACCTCAGTGCATAAGCGTTGTTCAATAGTAAAGTTTCCTTTACAACGCTGTGACCTGTTTCTGCTCTGTGCAGGAGGAGAAGCTAGAAGGCAGCAACCAGTACAGTTGCAGAGTGTGCGGAGGCAAACGTAATGCGGTGCGTTGCATTCGGCTGCGCCGCCTGCCACCCGTGCTCAGCCTGCAGCTGCTGCGCTTTGGCTTTGACCGGCAGGCCGGCTGCCGCAAGATCAACACTGCACTCCAGTTCACCGAGACCCTCGACCTCAGCGCACACCTTCGACAGCCTCGTGTGTATCTGTAGTTGTTACGTGAGCTTGCTGCATGCCTACACTTATGGACATCATATCCAGGATCCCCAATTTTGACCCTCTTTTTGATATTACACATCCTCAGAAATCGGTCTTCATTCTGGCTGGTCTCCCTCTGCCCTCCCTGACATGTCTTTGGCCTGGAACTCCCGAGTTCTTCAGCCAAGAGCACGGCCGGTCTCGAAGGAGAGCGCGTTTCTCTCTTCTCTTACGGCCTCTCCAATGGGGTCTGTTTCCACCGCTCGCCGCGCCTCGGTGGGGTCGCCACCGCCCCACTGCTGCTCCTCCGCTACAGCCGTTCACGCGCAAAGGAAACGCGCGCTCGCTCTTCGCTCTGCCCGCATCGGTTGCAACCGGCAGGTTCTGATATTTCACCCCTTATGGCTTATAGGAAGAAGCCGTAATCAGCGCCTGATTTATCGTGTATGAGCAATAAAATAGTCAATAATGCGCGTGCGCGTGAGAGCGCGCGCGCCTTCGTCAGGGCTGTCGCGCACGGTCGAATGAAGTTTCGGGTGCACTTACATCAACACTTTTTGCCCCTAAATTTTTCACAAAACTATATGTACCATTTTATGCAGTGTGCCTTTGAAAGCTGTAAGCAGGTATAGCGCGACCTGACGCTAGTCTGCATGGCAAACTGTTCGGTGGATATTCAAAGTATTCTGTCAACCGCTGCCGTTTTCGTTTAGAGCAAAACAGGCACTGACGAAAATTCATAGCACGTCTCAGATTCAGAGTAAGGAACAAAAATTTACGCATACAGCTAAAATTTCAGTTGTCTAGTGGAGTGAGCTGTTCTAGCTTCGCTTAAAATAAATCAGTAGGCTGAAAGACAGCAGATGTATACGTAGTCTCGCGACTGACGCACACGTAGACAGTCGTAGTCAGTTTAATACCAGTAATAATAAAAACATTTAAATAAGGAAATATGGGCATAAACAGATATGCATAATTGAAAAGAGCAGGAAGCAATAAAAAAAATATCCTTCAAAGTTAACACATTGCACTCATTCATCAAAATGGTGCATGCGGCTAGAAAATTAAAGACTCAAAATCTTTTTGGACGGTTTGTGCACATAAGGAGCTGGCCTTTCGTTCCTGTCTGTCACCTTCTTAGCATAATTGACAAGAAGGAGTCTGAGAAATTTCTCACATATTAAAGAAGCGGACCTTGGCTATTGTCAATGCCTCCGAGCAACTCAGCAAAGGTGAGTTCTGAAGTGCTGGCTGGATTAAGATTTGAAGGACTTCAAGGACATTTCTGTGTGGTAGGTGCACGACAACTTTTTCAAAAAAAGACACGACCTTGTCCAAGAGGGCTACAAACTCTGGTTTTGGATAATGCAGTCCGCTAGAATCTTGTCATTGCAGAATAGTGTACATGGGGCTGCTTCTTTCGCTGGTTTCAAGAAGGATAGCACAAGCGTCACACCCGAAGTCACTGATTAACTTCACAATGTATCCAGCGACGTAAGCTAAACCAGAATATGTGACAGTGGGTAATGGGATGACAGGAGATACCATCACTTCTTTCAGTTCCTCGGTTACTGATTGCGGTAGAGCTGAAATGATTTCGTCGGTGTCGACACTAGGTGCCTAGGTGCGCAATACAGCGCGACATACAACTCCTATAGTCACCTCCGAATAAATAGCACAGAGAAAAGCTTTTATATCCATTATTGAGGAGTGTCCCTTGAGTAACAGTGGCGAATGTGTAATAAGCAACGCATTCTACCAAAATAATGGGGCAGCGATTGCTCTCTAAGGCAGTCATTACTGCACAGATAGTTACAAGGAACTATATTAGTTGAAAAACATACTAGAAAAAGAAAGAAAATATTGCTAGGAATTAGTGCTTGAAATAGATTTTTGTTTTTTTCATGAAATAATCATGATATCATGTAAACATTTCATTAAACCAACGTTTATTTGCAAAATTAAAATAATGTTTATAATACAACATAAAACATTTGCTGGTCTATAAATTATAGCAAAATTGAAAACAAAACTTAAAATCGTTTACTCTGACGTTATACTACTAACACTTTATGTCATGTAAGCATTGTGCAACTTACATTACATTTTTATAAAATTATTTTCATCTTCGGTGTTACCTCGATGGTTTCTCATCTAGCGCTGAAATACTGTTTTGCCATTGTTGCTGTTATGTTTGCCTTGAAGAAGCTTCGATGTGATCACTGCTCATTCACTTTTTTTATTCATCATCTTGTACAGGCTTGGGCAAAAATTCAGATTAAAATGAACAAAAGTAGATACAATGCCGCAATACATGTCATATGCTTGTCGAGCGTTTGCTGAACGACAGAGTTTTTTAATATAAAGACTCCATTCACGTGTGTAGCACGCTGACAGGATGCCGCTGCAGCATCTACCTTCTGTAATCTTTCATTTAGGGGCTGCACTCACCACGAAACCCGCGGGCGACAGCGCGAAACCAGGCAAAAGCCACCCACCGCCACTGAAGCAGGTGCGGAGCGAACAGTGAGCAGGTCGCGCCCCTTGCGGCGGCGGAGAGTGTGACTCAAGGAGAAAAGTTCCCATTGTTCACGGGGCGATTGAGAAGGCCGTAAGAAAGAGCGCGCGCTCTCTCCCTCGAGACCGGCCGTGCCAAGAGTTTTATAACCACAGAGGAGGGATCTGATCTTTTGTTCAATTGTAATCAATCAAAAGATCAGTCAGTCAGACATTGAGCCCAATCATGCTGGCTGTGCAGCGGGCAGCATGGTGTACACTTTGATGGCGGTGCTGATCCACCGGGGGTCCAGTGCCAACTCTGGCCACTATGTGGCCCACATCAAGGACCGTACATCGGGGTCCTGGTACCTCTTCAACGATGACGGGGTGTGCAAGATGCGTGGGCGTCAGCTGCAGCTCAACACAGACGAGGAGAACCCAATGCGACCCCAAGGCACCACTTCAGGTGAGTTGCTGGTCGGGAGCAGTGGGACCTTTTGGGACTAGTGTGCTCTTACAGCAGAGACATGCAGCCCTTTAGCCGTGTAGTATTCCTTTTAGGGGCAGCATTTTGCTTTGGTTACTTGATTAGAGGTAAGAAAGGGGATGACAATCTTTTTTTTCTTCTGTTGTGTGGAGGAAGCCTTGGGAGGCTGTATGAATTCAGTTACTGAAAAGAACAAAACAAATATATATATTTGTTTTGTTTTATTGGCATTATATGGGCATTATACGCAGCTAATAAATAGCGCACATGATTAATATTAGAATGCTTTAAAAACAGCAGTGCTCCTCCTACTATTGGCAACGAAATCTTGTGGGAAGCTGGTGTGCGGAAAAAAAATCATTTCAGTGCAATCATGCAGTCCAGTCACCAAAAATGTGTCAAGGTAGCAGGGTATGTGTGCTCCACCTGCTGGCAGCAAACAGTTTTAGGGATACCTAAACTTTTCTTGTAAGGGAGCGACGTGGCAATGTTAATGACTTCCGTCTATGGCTCGCTCTCCTTACGAATCCTTGTTTGCATACATACTCTTTGCCACTTTCTTAATTACTAATTCCTTAATTTGGGCGTCTGTTATCTCGCATATACTTTTTCAGATAGAGCTGTAAGCTGCTCCATTTTGCGAAAGGCTACGAAACATAATATGCAAGACCAAGCCGTACGAGAATGCCCACACAGCCTAGGAATAGCATCTCTGATTCAGGGTCCAAGGATACTGGAGGGTTTGATTCCTATCCAACCGTGTCCCCTCAAAGGAGTTACCTGAATTCGCATCTAGTGCAGTCTTGGTCTTGTGGTCTCGTGACATCACTGAACCCACTGACCAATCAGTGCTTAGCCATATCACCTGCCAGCTACCACCTACCAAAGCATTGTTATGATTCTTGCTCGCAGCACCAATGCCAGATTTTCTGAACAACGAGGCCTTTAATGCTGTCATGTTGATAACACGTAAATCAGTCACAAAGCAGAGCTACTATAAATTACTCAAAAGCTGCTACGATCATGCATTCCATAAATGTTTTTCTGCCTGTGGTGCACAAAGGGTACAAAATAGACACAAGTTTTTACACGCATATTTATACAAGCAAAGGTACAGGTCAGAAAAAAAAAATCTGCTTTCAATCGGCAACATGGTATGGAAAGAAATGGTGAGCCCGCAAGAGAAAAAAAAAGAGTAACTCCTAAGCTCTGCCTTTAAGGGTATGGCGCAACTTTGTTAAGCTACTGAGATACCACAGTACCCAGCTGCGGGTCGTAGTTTACCACCCAGTGTATAACGCTCTGCTTTAACGACGCCTTGTGAACGTGCCTGTGTGGCCTAGGAGCAGTGTGCCCGACTCGGCATCCAAAAGCATTGAAAGGTTGATTGTTCCACTTTCCCACCTGAGATGAGCAGCTCAAGTTGGCAGCTCCTCTGATGCCGCGTGGTCTCGTTAAGTCTCCTGAGCCATCGAAGAATCCATGCTCGGCCATGTCAGCTGCCACCTGCCATCTGGGATTTTTCGCTCACAACGCCGACACTAGCACCGACTCTGGATTTTCTCAGTTATGTGCCTTTTAACGCTATCGCATTAAATGATGTAGTGGGAAATAGGTGCCAGGGGAGTTTCAAGAGAAAGGATAATTGATTATTCAGAGTGCTACTCAATTTCTCTTTCTCGCAGGGGAGACTACTAGTGAGCCCAAGCGACTGGCCAAAGGCACCCATGACTCCACTGGGGCTTACATGTTGGTCTACCAGAGGGACGGCCATGCGCAGTGTGAGTGCACCCTCACCACGTACGGCGCACCAAGATGAAATGTGCAGCTAGAGATAGCGCTGCTAAACCTTATTCTCTGAGAGACATGTCAGCTGGCAACAAAGAAAAGAGTTTCGCCAGTTACGCTGTGACGCTGGCTCCATTTTACACTCAACTTGTGTCTGCATTTTTTTGTGATTGACTGTAGAGAGAAGCAGCTTTGTCACGTGGCTCCGGAATCTTTCGTCTTTTTCTGAAGCTGTGTGATAGTACAGCGCGGTCCACTGTTAAAGAGAACATGAGATCGCATGGCCTAAACACTTTGCAGAGCGCTGCCGCTGGATAGATGGCACCAAGTGCATGCTCGGGGAGAGCAGTCGGCCCTGCTTGCCGCGTGTGCACCTTGTGCTATCCTTTGTCGCTGGCTTTCTTGGGAGGGCTTTGTAAAGTGTGGCAGCAACGCGGACTTCTGTTCCCTTTAACAGTGGACCATATTGTACATGCAGTGGAACCTGTAGTTGTGAAGGGGTGCCTTGCAGTGAGTGGAAGCTGCCTTGTCTTTGATTGCACCCTTTTATTCTTAATTAAGGGCAAATGTTTAGATAAGTGCACTATATATAGCTGGTACATTGCTCAACTGACAACTGACCAAACACCTTTTGAAATTGTTGTTGAAATGAAAGAGCGTGCCTGTTACTGACAGAATTGAGCTGTGCAATAGTGGTGAAAGGGATATTTGTATATTTTTAATTTGGCATTGGCAGTTGCGTAAAACAAGCTGAGCCGATGACCTACGATGAAGCCTTGTTGTTATTATCAGTATGCCTCACTACTTGATCTAGTCTCAGTAAACTATAACGTGTTGAAAAGTGCACTTTTTTTTTCATCTATGTTTGTCATATTTGATTATTGTAAATGCTGTCTCCGATTCATCTTTCAGTAAAAGGCAGTGTGGTGGATGCACCACCTTTTATTGAAAGTTGGTTAAAGAGAACATAAACCATATCGAATATGACAAACACCTTCACATCAACTATAAATTGTTTTGAATTGTTGTTACTAGATGGCGCCACAGCATTCATTCCTTGATCGAAGAGATTGTCTGCTAAAAAATTCTAGAGGGCACTTTGGACCACTAAAGTGCAATGAGGCGAAAGCCATATAGTGCGGTGGATCGTAGCCCTTCACTATAGCACCTCTGTCTCCCTCTTCTTTCACTTCCACCTTCCTCCCTTCTTTTGCATCATGGTGCATGTGTCCACAGAGAATTGTGACAGATACTGCGCCTTTTCTATCCTGTAAATCAATTTCAAACGGCGCTGATGCCTGCTGTACTAACGCCTCCTAGACATCTGGGTCTGCTTCTGTTTGTTGTGTGGTGCGGCGCTTGAGGAAGTTCCAAATGAAAGGCGCTGCACGAACGCCCGATCGGACGCCCGGCGAGGTCAGCTTCGTATATGCATGAATTGCCTGGGGACGTCATGCCCTCTCGTGACGGTACATAGCGCTCCCCTTGTCGAACACAACCAGCATTTCATCGAAGGCATCGGAGTTCACCGGCGTTATATAATTCGTTCACAGGAAAGGAAAGGCGCAATATCTGTCACTCTCGGAATCCCGCTATCATCCTCACGGTAGACAAAGGGAATTATGAAGAGCGTTTCGCGATCCGGGGCGTGGCGCAGTTGGTAAAACACAGGGCTGGGTATCCAATGGATGAAGGTTCGATTCCTGAGGGAGACAAGGTTTATTAATTTATTTTTAACTCTTGCTCTCGAAAGCGTGACACCTCTGCTGACAACCTTCTGTCAACAACGATGAGGCATTAAATGGTCTGCTCGATTTGGCTACACTTTCTACACTAGTTCACAAAAGTTTCGTGCAAGTGTAGTGCCAGTTCCCGCAGTGCAAGGACAGCTAAACACTAGCGCCCTCCGTGTAGCTGCCAACTCGAGTGCGCAAGTGCAGGAGAGGGCAAGCCTTCGTCTGCTGCGGCCCTTCCTCTGCGCTTATGACACTTCTTGACCAGGCTTGATGCCTGCATGCCTGTTTGTGCATGGTGTGACATGTGCGCAGCATTGTTTTTCTTCTTGTGAATGCTGTGGAAAATAGAATATCTGGTGGCAGCAGCAATGGAGCTCATTGACTTAGACAGGGATGATGAATTTGACACCACCCTTTCCGTTGCCTTGTGCAAAGTGGCGCGGGTCGAGCGTCCTCGAGTGAACAGCTACTTTAAACTTGTAGCAAAATACTTCAACTTTGAATTCAATAAACTATTTAGACCTTCACGTGAAACATTTGAGGACCTATGCACGCAGTTTCGTCTGTCACCGTACTATCCAAAAAGTGTTTCAGGTCGTCCTCAGATCACAGCAGAGAAAAGTTGCCCGATTACTTAGTGCTACCTTGGGGCTCAAACAAGTATGTATCCAGTTGCCGACAGATTCGACGTGTCCGAGTCGTCGGTTGTGCTGTGCACTCAAAGGGCGCTAAACTTTCTGCAGTCAATCAGCGAAGAGGTGATATGCTGGCCAAGCACTGCTGACATAACCCGCAATAAAATGGCCTTTCTTTCAAAAGCCGTGCGAAAGGCCCCCGCAACACCGTTGGATGCATCGATGGCTGTCATGTCAAAATACTGAAGCCTGAAGGATCAACTGAGTCATACATCAGTAGGAAGAATTTTCTATCGATAATACTACAAGCTGGTTGCAACAACCAAAACAAATTTTTGGATGTATTTGTTCGATTTCCCGGTTCAGCACACGATGCTCAGGTGTTGCGGGAATGCATATTCTTTGAGGAAGCTGTAGGCAAATGTGGAGCCACTTACATACTCTGAGATTCCACGTATCCCCTGTTGCCTTGGCTTCTAATGCCATACAAAGACAATGGCTCAAGTTTTGCTGCGTGGAAGAAGAGATTCAACAAATTTCACAGCTAACAGAGTTGCCATTGAAAACGCCTTTGGGCTTCTGAAGCAACAGTTCAGAAGACTGTACCTTGTCGATGCAAAGACAATCATGCAGTGTTGTCATACAGTTATGGGAGGGTGTGTGCTTCATAACATGCAATTCCGTGCCGTTGATCAAAATCAACATGGCCACGGAAATGTTTGCTACAGGCTCACCGGGAGGCTAGTGCAGAAGTGTAGAGAACTCGTGGAGTGCTCTGGCTACACTGACAAATCAAAGGTGCGAGTGTAGCACTGCCTGAACTAGTGTAGAAAGGTTAGCCAAATCGAGGAGACCTAAAGGCTTTCGCCTTAAAGCAGTTATCAATAGGACGTGCATTCGCATGTGATGACAGAAGTGTACGCTATTCTGTACTAAAACAGCCTACAGCAGAATCGCGATGATACAGTCACGGCTGATACGAATTTCAGAATTATACAAAGCAGTAAAATTTCCTGGCCAGAGTGCACTGTATGTAGTTTGAAAAATTTTGGTCATTCCGAACACTCTCCTGCACCTCTCTGGACCATACAGCTATGCGCTTTGTGACTGTGCTCCCGCGCGCTGAGTGCTGTGTGCCTGATGCATGATTGCCAGTCATCGCGATTGCTCCATGGTAGGAACCTTGAGAAATAATTGGCGGGCCTTGGTGGTAGGTAAATCCTGTCAGCCGTAAAAAGACCTGCACGATGGCATTTCTCGCGTATCTGCAGGCTGATTTTCCTCGTCTTTGATTGACACAAATTTTTGAGGTTCACATATTTTCCATGACCCTGTGAGGTTCGTATAGCTGAGTTTTTACTATAAGTACTGCTTGTGGCTAAGGCCATATTATTTTTGTTTGTTTTTTTTCTTTTTTTGCTAGCGCAAAGTTGCTGTTACACTTACTGACCGTGGTCAAGAAATTTTTGTCAAGAATCGACAGCATTCCTACTGAAGGCAATGCAGGATCGAGAGCCTTGGACACTAACCTCACCTTTGCACCAAGAAAAAGGTGCCTCCTCAAAACGCAGTTCTCAGTCCTTCCAATCTTGGAATCGGAGCCCATTTTCACTGTTACTGAGCCAGGAGACTAGTTGTCCCATGTAATTGATCTTTTTTTGCTGCAATTTCAACAGGTGTTTCGCAGACTGATTGTGACTTAATTACTTAATAAGGTATTCAAAAGTTGCGTGTTTAGATAAATTTTTATTTCTTGCAAAGGTGTTGAGGTTGCTTTGTGCACTCTATGCAGCGTTTCCAGCAGACCAGGACCCTTTCTGGTTACTACCCAAGCATTTGCAAGAGGCTTTGGATGCCGACAATGCGGTCTTCGAGCAGTGGGTGGCTGATATGGATGCCATGCGGGTGCGTCTCTTTTTCGACGCTCAAATCTCATTTGTTCACGAGTTTACCTAATGGTTTGTTTAGTTTGCTACTGGTTTGCCTGCCTTTTGTGAGCACGGTTTGCGCAGATATGTCTGTTCAGTGATTGGATTTTCGACGTTATTTGATTTGCGAACAATAAAGCGGTCCACTGAAAAACAGTAGCAGATGGGGTCACTGTAAAGTGGGCTCTTGGGTTGCTTATACTAGTATAGTAACTTTCACTAGCAATCTATCACGCTTAGCAATCTAAAAATTAGCACCTGTGTTGTTTGTTTCCATCTGTGTCGTGTGCCTGCATTGTTTCCTCTTCATTGTGGGTGCGTGAACATTCGAAATTCGAATATGAATCAAATATATTTCTTATTCGATTCATATTCATATTCGAAAGACTCGTGTTGAAAATTTTCGAATTCACTTCGGTTTCATTCCACTGCACGCTTCACTGCAATGCTTAGTCGCGCCCACCCTGCAGTGAAGCATCTCAAAATGCGAAGGGGCTGTTTTGAGAAGATGGCCTCCCCGACAGTAGGACCGTTTTTTTAACCTACACCAGCTACACTAGTGTAGCAAAAAGGTATAGGTATAGGAGATTTGCTACACTTGTGTTGATGGTGTAGTTTAAAATAATGGCCCTAGTTAGTGCAAAGCTAAACACTTAATGAAACCAGGAAAAATTGACGTTCTTACTTCGTATTCATCTCAAATGCAGACAACCATCATGAAGGTGTTCGTAAGGTTAAATTACTGATGCAAACAGGTTTTGGTAGTCTTTTCAGGCCTATTTGATAATTCGAGCTTTTGTTTCATTCAGACATTTTGTCCGGCCCCTTGAAGCCCGAATTGATGAGTGTTTACTGTGTTTAACAGCGATATGATAGCTACACCGTTTCATGCAGGTCCATCCTATCCAAAAATCTGATATATGAAATCCTATATAAAATATATATATTAGATTTTTCGGTAGGGTATAGTACACACTTATGTTCAATTTTAGTTTAATTTTACTTGCAATTACCATATTAATTTTGAAACAAACATGATAATCAATGTTTTCTATTTTTAATTTGCATTTCACTGATCAGATATTCGATTCTATATTTGAATGCATTTTTCTCCTATGTTCGTATTTGATTCATATTCTAAAATTTGAATATTTTCACACCCCTACTTTTAATGCTTAGGAACATTCCTTGTGGAAGTGCATAAAGCTAAGAAAACCGATTTTGTTATCTTCCTTTTTATGTTAGAGTCAGAGGACAAAAGCTCTTCCATATCACGAAACTGGAATATACAGGGAAGGAAAGTTCACGCTTTGACATGACATGAAGGACAATGTCGCAGGTGGTATAGATACTCCAGCATGCTACTGGCATCTGGTGGCCCAAAGGGGCAACTGATGCGTTACAAATCATTGTCACACCCAGAGCGAAGCCTCACCAGTCTCTAGCTTTGTGGACAGCATCACTGATACCCCTCATTAATGTTGTGCAGGCAGACAAGGTGACTGCTGGCCGGGCTCAGCAAGACGAAGTTCGCTCCCTCTACAAGCAGCTGCCTGTCATCAAAGGTACTCTCGACTTTCCGTAATTCGACAGTAGTGGTTGTGTTGTGTTACACTGCGGTATGAATGAAGCACCCCAAAACGATTTAGGGCATGAACACCCCGCCAACTAAAAATCGAAGCATTTTTTTTTTTGTGCTAAATTTTTGTTTGGTGTGATGTGGCTTTGCTCTCGATCGTTATCGATGAGTGTGTTGCACGTTTGTTTACCAACCAAAACTTAAGGTGCTTGTTGGGCCAATTAAATCATATCAGGGGTAACAGAAAGCACCCGGCACCTTGGAGCTTCTTGGGGCCACTGCTGGTGTCTCATTATTTTGCATTTCGAGTGCCAAGAATGTTCCGTTAATATATGTAACTGGTGCCAGGTGAACCGGTGGACTGGATTGCCACTGACTGGCTGGTCAAGTGGCTGGCCCAGGACAAAGAGCCGGTACCGCCCGTGGACAACTCTGCTGCTCTCTGCCCGCACTCTCTGTGAGTTAACGTGGAAGTACCAGTTTTTAACCAAAACAACAATGTTCCTGCGTACAAAGTTGGGAAGTGGAAATGGGATGGGAACAGCAGCTAGTGTTCAATGATGTTCTGGCGACAGCTTTTGGTGTGTGGTGGAAAGCATGGATTCCCTAGACAAAAGCTATATTGATGACTTCTTGTCAGGCAGAACATTTGGGTTACGACTCCAGTGTCATTCTTGCTTTAGCAAAATACCGTATAAGCCATATTATAGGTTGAGTGGGAATATAGGTCGACCCCCTTACCGTGAAGTAAAATATGGGGGGGGGGGAGAAGCGCACATGTTTACAATATCGGCTCTTTGCTGCTTACCACCTCCCAGAGTGTGTCATCTAGTTCCATCAAGCGTGCTAATTATGCAGTATTTCTAGACAGGTTACATGCGAACAGCTGACCTTGTCCACAGCATCTTACACTCTTTTCTGAAACGCCGAACTGTCACTGAGAGAGCAGCCATATTGCCATTGGCGAACATAATTTTTTCTGGAAAGCCACTGTAAACTGCCTCTACATGCTGTTATTTATTGCTAGAGGGGCATTTTATACTTTCATATGTCAAACGAAAACATACACGAAGATACATGCGCTCGAGATGGGGAAAAAAATGCCAGCAACTACAGGATGTCGATACGGTTTTGGCTGTCCTTCGCGAGCAGGCACACCACTTGTTGCCAGGCTGTGCCTCAAATTCTGCTAAAGACCGCTATAGGCACCCTGCAATGCATTTTCACGAAACAAGTCGCGCCGTCTGGTGGCTAAATAAAGAAGCTTGAAGGCGCTCGCGCGCTGGCCTTGTTTTGCTGCCGTTCCATGGCGTGTGCTTTTTGGACTGTGTTTTGTATCCGAGAGCGGTTTTCCATTTGGCAACTACTAATGGTGCACTCGTTTGTGTAGTTGAGAGCCCAGTGGCGTAACTGGAACTGTGTAATCACTCATTACCAACATTCAGGTGAAGAAAATTGGGCGCAGGTACCAATGCTTCGAAGGCTGCAGCAGTCGCGAACTATCGCCAAGTGTGAGGCTGCACAGCTCTCCACTGAAGCTTTTGGAGAAGACACGAATACAATGGGATCATCGCAGTGTGACGAGTCAAGAAAGTGAACTGCTGCCTTTAAATTAAAATCCACACAACCAAATTAAAAAACTAAGCACAAAGATCATTACTTAGTGTCATTTAGGTAACAAATTTTGTTTCTCACGGTGCGGCTAGTTGGCACGAGACGGTCCATTAGATGTCACAGTTCACTGTTTCATGAATGTTTCAAGGTTTGTCGTCGATAAAATTTGCTTTAGAACTGCGCCTTGCCGAAATAAACAGTGCGCAGCATAACTCAGCGCTAATTTGGAACGTCTCATTGCGAAATAAATGCTTATTTCACAGGGACGACCGAAGTACTCGCAGGCATGTTCGTAGCAAGTTGTGAGAAACAGTACATGTTTGCTAGGTGCCGCCCACCATCTGTAATTTCGTTTACCTCGATTTTTCATGCTCTTTGCGATGGCGGTTGGTTGATGCCGGCGCATAAAAGGCGTGCCGTGGGTTTGCCGCTATCAGGCCTGTTTTCTGTGTGATGTCCACTTAGTGCTACTCATTCATGTGAATTATTAATGCATATGTTCTGCTGTTCATTGGTAAAAATGGAGAACTGTCGCTGCACCAAAGCAGGGGGCATAATAGTGCGTGTGAAATATGTGATGTGCACCGCCGCAGTGGCTCAGTGGTTAGGTCGCGCAGCTGCTGAAGCCAGAGACCTGGATTCAATACCGGCAAAATACAAGACGCCCGTATGCTGTGCAATACGAGTGCAAGGTAACAAAAAGCCCAGGTGGTCGAAATTGCCCAGCGCCCTGCATTAAGGCGCTCGTAGCCTGAGGCGTTTTGGGACTCTATAGACCCCATAAACGAAAACAAATCCGGGGCCTTAGTAAATGAATATGTGACCTTATAGTAATAACTATAGACAATTTGTATGTGCCACATACTTTTCTGCTATTTTAATTGTGACATTTAATGTGTTCCCAGTTCTACATCTGTTGAAACAGATTGATGGTAGCATACAACTTTTACACATTCAGCCTTTGGCAACCCCTCAAACTGGCACTGTTCTCACAATTTGAGGGTGCGTTTCAAGCATTTTTGGAATGGTGGAGGATGGTGATGAAAATGTTTAATTGAAAGAAAAAAATTAGTTGTGGTTTAACTCTGGTCAACCCTTGTTGAATTGCAATAGCAATGGCGGAAGCTTCTTTTACCTGCTACATTATTTCCCTATCACGCCCTATCAGTGTAAGGTGCTACATTATTGGGGACACTTAAGCTCATCCTTTAAGAGTATGACGCTAGAGCTTAAGCTATCAGCCCACATATAGTAAATGAGAAGGGTTCAATGCTGCTGAGCCGAACGTGGAGCGAAAGCATTAGCTGCCGGTGACCGAGTATTCTTCTTCTTCTCCTCCTCCTTTTTCTCCTTCTTCTTCTTAAAGCGTGGCCTTCGCCGTGACTACACGACGACTCGAAACCTGGCGCAGTATTGCTATCGCAATAAAAGGGAGGAAATAGCGCAACTGGAAGCCACGTAGGCTATTCAAGGGCGTTAAAGTTAAAAGGAAATTCTAAGAATGCTTAGTCTTCCCACCCCGCTATTCGAATTTATTCTCGCCACGCATGTGCGTAGGTAGTAATAAGATTGAGCTAGATTCGTCTACGATGTATAACAGACGACTTTAATTTTGTTAGAACCTTATGATGAGCATGACGGTAAGAAATTCAAACGGCGGAAACCATATGCGCTGCACAATTCGCATTTATTTCTATCACGATAGTCCCTAAAATATTCCAAGCAGTATGTGAGAAACGTATCTTCTAATGCACCGAATACATGATGGCTTTCCAGCAAGCAGCATCTTTTTTGTGGCCGAAAATAATCGTCGTGAACATCGACAGATTTTAAACCGCATTGGGAAGCCGCGACGTCGCAGGCTTGCGCTTTCTGCCCGGATGCTGCCTATGAGAAAAAGAAAATAAAAAAAAATAATAACCCTTCCCGAACAAATGCACTCGTGATGCAGTGTTACGAGGATTGTAACGTCACCAGCTCAGCCCGGAGTGACGATTGAAAGATGCGCTAGAATGACGCCCGATGAAGCGCCTGCGTCAGTGGCGGCTCCTCCATTGGGGGTGCGGATATCAGTGCACTGGTGGCGCCGCCTGACGATTGCAGGTTCCCTATATAAGATGAGGGGCGACTTTAGCTTGCTTCTTTTGAGAAAAAATCTCGACCTATATTTCAGTTTATATGGTAGAATGAACTGGCCAGTGCTGTATTGGTGTGGGGAACTGTTCTCATGCTCTTGAACTAGCCTTGCCAGTCGGCAGATTTTGAAATGTGTACGGTCAGAGCTTCTCTTAAAAGCATCTTTTTTCGGTTTTAGTGAATGTTTAGTCGTTTCCTCGTGATTGTGAAGTTTACGTGTAAGTTCGTGCTTATAATTTTGCTGCATTGGCATAACTTGCCGGTTGTTCTTTAATCGAATGCTAAGAGTGATTGCGGTAGCATTTAGTTTGTTTCTTCGTTAATTTTTGCAGGCTGGATCCTCAGCACGTGGGCAAAGTGAAGTGCATCAACAGCAAAGCTGTAAGCCGTCTTTATGCGCGACGACCACGCATCTATAGCAGCGGCTGAGTGTGCTTCCGTGGTGTCTTTGCAGGCTGACCTTATATATCAGAAGTATGGAGGCGGCCCAAGGTTGAGGTGAGGAGGGGGGTGATTACTCTGAGCCACTGTCTAGCTCCTTACAGAAGAGAAAGCTTCATTGTTTATGGTTAAGCAACTGTGTGTCGAACAGCTTAGGTGGCCTGTAGCAGTTACCTGCTCAATCAGATTACATGCCTAAATAAGTCGGGGAGCTGTAGGCATTGTTTAAGTGCAAGGTGGTGTCATTCTTGAAAACGATCATAAGCTGATCACCGTTGCACAGTGGTATGAAAATTATTGGCAAATAGTTGTAACCAGGCTCTGCTCTGCTCTCACCGTGTCTTGAGACTTGCTCACCAAGGGTAAGCACTGCTTATTCTTCTTTTCTTTTTTTAACTCCAAGGAAACCTAATAGTTTTCAGAAGATTGCTTGGCAGCAACCTTATGCTTTTATAGTTTTGTCTTTTCCTGTCTAATGTGCATGCAAAAAAAAGAAGAAATGCGCCGCCCCTCGCACAATGTCCTAAATCTTTTGCCATTTGGTGGGGTCGTAGGTCATGCGATTTATTTTGAGGTCACTGATGCTAGCGGATCATGTGACCTTGCAATGAGGCGACGTCATTTCACACAGACACTGATCACATCTTCATTGCCGTTCGCCTAAATTAGCTTCTGCTATAGTTGCTGAAATGAACCTGTTTCGGCGTTACAGGAACTGACTGCTTTACGGCACAACAGTTAAGCAGTTGTTTCTTGCATTGGTGTCATTGTGGTTGTAGCAGACCACTGGCATAACTTAACTGGCAGAGCAAGCGCTCGGAGCTGGCTGCCATGGTAACTTCTTGGGCGTGGTTACCGTGGAAGAAGAGTGAGAAAGGCTACCATTGAAAGTGGAGGGTTTGGCAAGAACAGGGTAATATGGCAGGCTGTACCTGCAGCGGATCCTCTAACATGCTTGTAGAGGTGTGGTAGTGGAAGAATGAATATGTTTGGGGGGAAAAAAATGGTAGTGTGAGATGGTACACTTTTTTGTCTCTCTGAAATTCTTTAGCCTAAGCGTTTAAGTGAAATGTTTGGTATAGGCAGGAATGTCTTTTTGCAGGGAGGCGCTGTGTTCCAGCTGTGTGGTACTTCAGTGTCGTTACCTCAGAGCCCACATGAGGGTGCAGGATGACCAGCGGAACATCTCTCGCCTTCTCAAGTTCAAACCCTCCAAGTAGGTGCATGCCAGATTTGGCCCATTAAAATGCAGCCGTTCGAATTGTGCTGGTGTTACTAATGAGCTAACTTTAGCACCGGCTGACACAAGCTTCGAAAACATTCCTTTGATACATAATGTGATAATGTTAGATAAGGTAGGAGAGTGTCATAAATTTGAGACCAGTGGAGGTCCCATTCCTTGCATTTATGCGTTCCATAATCCGTGCAAAATCATGAAGTGGGATTGGGAGGGAAAGGTTCTTAAAGTATGTAGTCCATACAGTACAATTTTATGATTCTAATCATCATTGATGTCTTTAACTCCTGTAATTATTCATCAGTTTGTATGCGTTTTATTCATTGATCAGCAGTCTAGATAGTATCGATAGTATCACTACATTAAGAGCTGTATTTAGATGAAGTGCCATGGGAATACTGTCATTTTTATAACTGGGTTATGTAAAAAGAGAGCGGCGAGCTTCAGAGCATTTAATAACACGAAATGCCATGCAGGCTTTGACTGGTGGCGGCGTGGTAGTCGTTTCTTGTAGGCGGCGGCAAATTCGGCACCTACATCTCGATCTCGTCTAAAGGGTGGCCTCTCAGCGCACCAGGCATTGAAAAGTTGTTGCAGCGGCTTTGCCCAAGCATTATGCCGTCTGATCCTCCTGTATCAAGAGCTCGGCCACATGCCTTATGTTACCGAGCTGCGCTCTGCTTCACAACGACGTGATAGCTCATCTTTCGGAACCGCCTCGGCCAACAATGGTCATAGACGGAATGTGGTGTAAAGGGGCTTGTAATGGTTTTGCATCAAATTAAATGGGGCGCCGATGATGCCGAGAGAGAACACGCTCCAGTCAGTTTGCTTCGGCTGTGGGCGCTTAGTGAGAACACTCGGCAACGGTGCACAGACACCTCGGTGTGCAAATGTTTTTGCTTTGAAAGTACATTCATTTAGCTGCATTTTGATCCATGTTGCATCAAGATAGTGCAAAAATTCTTTGAATAAAATTTTTCTCACATGTATCAAAATTGCCTTTGTTATGGGTGGTCCCGAAAGAGTTAAAGCGTAATCCCGTCATATCCTCTTGCCTCACTGGTCGTCCCAGGAGACCCTCTTAATAATGACCGCCTTAAACCTTAAGAGTCGAGCTAGTTAGTAATGTGTTGTAGAAAGAAAGGTATGAAGCGACAAGATAAAGAAGTAGAGAACTGACATCACAAGTGCTGACGTGCAGTTGAGCACTTAGTTAGGAAATGCATTAATATACACCTAAGAATGGTTCTCAAAACAAAACTAAACATAAAATCAGTCAGGAGTGTCCACATTTTCTAACTGTCTTTCAAGCAGGACGACTGACGAGTCACTGATGCCCATCTTTCATTGTTCATCTCTTTGTGCTGCTTGTTTCTATGACAGCCTAAATATACATCTTATGATGTTGTAAAGGATAATACCTTGGTATTCCATGAAGGAAGGTACACGTGCAAGTTTTATATAGTACCACACAAATCTGTCCTGCCTGCCACTGTGGCTGATTAGCAGCTACTAATACAGCTTTGGAAGGCACCTAATCTGGGTATCAACTGCTCTTAGGCCATATTCACCTTTACATAAAGGTGAAGCACGTCAAGGGCACACACACACAGTTTATCCAGTGGTAGAACCCAGGATGGGGGGTCTTCAGCTTACGTCGACCTTGCTTGCATTATTGGATGACGGTTGACCAGCGATAGAGGCGACACTGTCGCCATCAGTCTGCGCTGTCTATATATCAAAACGTGCAAAAGGTCATACTTTCTATTGCACCTTCCCACTGCAAAGCTTCCGTGAAGAGGCATCGTCGCCAGTGGTGGCCAACATGTGGAATGGACGCAAAGTGCACTTGGAAGTGAGTTCTCTTGGGGATTGCACGATTGATGCCAGTGCATTGCATCAAGTAAGAGCCATGCAACGACGCCACTCAGACAGCAGCACATCTTTGGCGGCTATTGCACATGGAGGAAACCAAGAATTTGCAACGGGTGCCTAAACTACAACAGCGATAAGCAGTAGCTATGGTGATGGGCACATTGCACAGCTTGCACCACGGCTGCTTGGGCGTTTTGCTGAATAGTTTACAGCTGTTTTACGAGACCCATTCAGCTTTATGCATAATGATAAATACGCACTAACCGAGATATTCGTAGTAGTCCGCTATGTCGTAAGTGGCCACCAAAGCCATGAAGAGCTAAGTGGAAGGTTTCAGACAACTATGTTCTAAATGGAACCGAACTGCCACACGAGTGAGTATGCCTTAACAAAGCTTTACCTCACTGCTAATGCCCTTCTGTCTAGAGGTCACTCTGTGCCCCCAAATGAATGCGAACAAGTTGCCAAGAAATATGATCCCTGTGCAAACCGCATTGGGGGTGCTGCATTGGCTGAAAATATGCATTAGATTTTGTAAAGGTACTCTCTCAGTCTCATTTCTAAGTGCTTCCCAAATTTTGCTGTTGTAGTAGCGTAACTCGGAATGTTGATGGTTGATTTACCGGACTGTCTTTCAGTGGCGATCCCCTTGTGTGGGTCGGCAAGCAGTCACTGCAGTGGTGGCGCAAATTGGCCATGGCCCAGGCAGCACCACCTACCCAGGAGGCCAACGGCAACGACACAGGTCAGCAGTGCCCATGTTTCCGGTATTTTACTTTTAATTGAAGTGGTGTGTGCCATTTACAGACACCTGAAGATATTAGTTATAAAAAGAGAGACCGCAGAAAACACTGGCATTTCAGTCTAAAGCTGTCAAGCATATGTGTATGTACTGTCCTGTACACCAGCCAAACTTGCCGCCTTCCAGGACCCATTGAGGAGGACCCAGATTCCACGTTGCCACCAGCACCCGTGTCCAACTTCAATTTCAACGATGACATCTGCTGCCCGCATGGTAGGTGACGCTTTTGTTGCCCTTTGCAGTCAGCAGCAGCGGCTGTCACCTACATAAGCCTCACAGTATTTTGTGCATGCTGGTTCTCAACTGTTGAACTCCTTGACTATTAGAGATAGAGTTAGGGCTGAAAAGAGGTTTAAGTCCAAAGCCAGCATTCCGCGGAAAACAAGGTTTGAGTGGCGCCTGAAGCAGCATCAGTGAACGCTACATATGTGAAGGACTTTGCAGGGCTTGGCTCACTAGGCTTCTAATTGCAATGATTGCTATTAATAGCCACAACACAGCATCATGGAAGGAGAGGGGAGCACAGGGCGCTGTGGCCCACTGTTCCAGTAGGTGCAGCATTACAGCTAGTATTGTTGCACTCAGACATTAGCAGCAGCGTAGCGTTTATTATTTTCTTTCGTTTTGTGCTTTTCTGCGTACACTACTATATATATACATTAGGCCCTTGGCTATTAGTGGGCACTGTTAGAGGTGGGACTCGGGTGCCGCTGGATGGATCCTCGGCCGCATCGGCGCCCACTCCACCCAGGAAGAAGTGCCGCTGAGTGAAGGAGTTGGGAGTGGAAGGATGAAGGCTTCGTTTATTTACATTTTACAAGGAGCGGAGAAGAAGTTCAATGCCCGAACACACACACAACTTTATAGCGTTCGTGTTCCCTAGGTGATTGGCGGGCTCATCTTGGAGGGAGTTTCTGTCACTCACATTAACACACTGTCACTCTTGCAGACACGCCCCCTCGAAAGAGTTTAGACTTGGTGGTGAGGAAGAAGCTGTTGTGGCGGTGTAGATGGCAGCACGCTAGGAGCTCGGTGTCTGCCGGTGTCTCATGATCTGGGACACACTTGCGTCGAACGGGACCTTAGTAAAACTGAGGCTCAGAAACCATGCGACAGAAAAGACAGCAATGCTTCGTTTTTGAGTAGCTTCTGAGCACTGGAGCGCGTTTTCATCAGTTGCACTTGCTGCAGCTTTATCATCACATACTTATCTCAATCTATGCTTATCAGTCTTATCTTATCTTAGTGCTTTTTTTTTTTTCTCAGAGAGAGCGATGACTTTGCAACTGTTGCGAAACCTTCGAGGCTTGTCTTCCTGTGCGCAGGGGGCCTGCACCCCAACGAGAACAGTAGGAGGCTGGTGGGCATGGACGTGTGGAATCTGCTCAAGGGGCACTTCCCATCTGCGCCCGAGTTTCCCCAGTCAACACCAGCCTGCCAGCAATGCCTGGTTTGTGATCGGTTTATCCGCAGTCTTTTGTGCGATGGGGTCATTTGGTTGTAAGCATTTAGATAGACAAGTACTAAAAGCACAGTTTTGATTCAAGAAGTTCGGAAAAGAGGTGGGCAAGGCATACTCACTGCAGTTAGTTATTTATTTACCCTCGGGGCCAGAGGTATTACAGAGGGGAGTGGTCAGAAACATTTAATGAAGAACAAGAAATGCAGTTAAACATACAAAACAAAACAGGTGTCTCCTAATCATACAATATTAGCTAAATGTTACTTAATTTCAGCAGGAAGGGGGTTACAATAACCCAAACCAGTTTTGTGTATATGATCAATGCAATGGGAGCGATAAAGCGGTTCTAGAATCAGTTCAGTATACAGTAAATGACTCACTTGTCAACTTCAATCCCCATCTCTCTAGCCCTGCGTAGCAGATCAGGGGAGAGAGCTTGTTCAAAATGGGGAAATCATATGCCAGCCTAGTGTATACTACTTTTGGTCAACCCTTTATTTTTAGAGGGGCGTATTGGAATCAGTGACAAACAGAAAGCAGAACTCCGTTCTCGACTGGAAAGACCTAAATTCCCGGCCTGTCTGGGCGCCGTAATTTAAAATTTTGTGGGGTACCAATAGTTTTGCGGATCTTTGCACTCGAGCCTCATTGCTGAAAGATGTTTGTCCTGGCAGGTCCACCAGCAGCAGGACAATGCGGCCCAGGAAGCACTCAAGCAGCAGGCCTCTCAGGAGCGACAGCAGTTTGCTGACCTGGTGCAGGAGAGGAACCGGCCAGATCCCAACGAGACTCCAGCTAAGCTGCTGGCACGACAGTTCCTCACCCAGTGGAAGCTGTTTCTCAGGTTAGATGGCGGCGCTGCCTTCGCCCTTGATGCAAATCGCTTAGACTTGTTTAGAAAAGGGAGTGAGGGGAGCTCATGCTAAGGAGAGCATGCTGCATGCCTTCTTTATTATTTTCTTTGACAAGTTAGCCGGTATAGAGCACAGCTGCTTTATATCGGCTTTATATGCATAAACCGCTAAGGGTAGTTGGTTCAAGCATATTGGAGAGGCACCTGGTAAACGCATTGTGGTGCATATAACTGTATTTCGGATGCATACTGATGTTACAGTAATAATGGTCACCAAAGAGTGATGCTCTCATACTCTCGCATGTAAACAGTCTTAAGTGTCTCTACCGAATGTTTTTGTCTGATGGTCTTGTGTGCCGAAATTATTTGAAATATTCGTTTCGAAATTATTTTTTTAATTTCTCTTTGCTTCGAGCCAAAAGCTACTACTATTCGCACAAGCCTAACGCTGTCCCATGCCAGTTTCTGCCACGCCTACTGCATTTACTGTCTATCAGAACTCACTTCGTTCCTCTGAGGGGCCATTCGGTTTACTGTTCTATGTATACATATGCCCTGCCCATGTTTATGCCATCTTCTTGATTTAGATATCATTAGCTCGTCCCTAATCGCTCTGTTTCATTACTGTTTCCCTTCGTGCAGGTGCCCCCTTGCAAAGGAGCGCCCCACGCGCATCACCAACAGTGAGCTGCTTTGCCCCCATGGTCTCTTGCTGCACCTGCCCCAGGATGAAGACAGGTATGTCGAGCACTACAAGACTCCTGCATTGTTTTAGAGTAATTTTTCTCGTGAGTTGTCACGGTCAGACAGTATTGAAGCACGAAACAAAAAAGAGAAGGTCACCAACGAGGCAGTCGTCGTTTGGACAGGTCACGGCTTGCCTAGCTGGTATGGGCAGCTGATAGCTGTCATAGGGGCAAAATTTACCCGCTGCTATGCACATCTGAGAGGGGCGGCGGAAACGGTTTAAGACTCAAGTCAGTACTGGGGGCCAAATGTCCAGGGGATCACTTCTCGAGCAAGTCATACCTTGGCGTAACGTCGTTTCAGAATCCCGCCCAAATAACTAAGCTTTCAGCACTATCGATTTACACAGATGTTTAGTGGGACTCCAGCAGCAGTCGGAATCGTACCAATTAATTCAGGTGGAATTAATATGTTTCACCGTGCTTGTGCTCCGAAAGTTCTTTAAAGGTTGGAAAGTCTGCTGTTGAAAGCTCCCTGCAAAATGACTCATTGGCATTGCCCGAAGTTTCGGGGGTATTGTTTGTCGAGCTGTAGAGCAGCGGTACAAACGAGCAACCAACCAAAAAAAAAAAAAGAGCGACAATACTGGAATCAATTGCTCTGTTCTCTAGCTTTCTCTTCTGCATTTGTAGTCAGCTTTGTGGCCTGGTTCAGTTGCAGTCTTTAGCTCGAAAGTAATTTACCGCAGTTTTTTGAAGGTCCTCGAAAATCTGAAAACGTTTTCTTTTGGCTTTATGCCAGAAAGTGCTTTTAGGTCGCAAAGCATTTCGTCGCAAGTGACCCCAACCAGAGATGTCAAGCTGAAGTGTGTTGATCATCTGTCCCTTATTCAGGCGCATGATTAACAAAATATATAATCACTTTGATTTCTTCTCATGCGTGCAGCTTTTGTCAGAAGTTTAGAGCCCAGGGAGTCTGCTTCTAAGCCGTGTAGTAGCGTTGTTTTAGCTCTCATAGAAATCCTTCCTGTTGGGAAGGGTAGAACGAAAAATCACCTTACAGTCAGGAAATTTGGAACACTGGGAATGCATTACGAGTCATACGGTACAGCTCAGAAGTAAACGCCTTGGGCTCTAAACTTCTGACAAAGATTGTACATCTTTATGAGGCTGCCCATTTAACTAAGTTTTATGTGCATTAACAAATGCGGCCCTGAACAGCTCAAAATAAAAAATACCAGCAAAAGATGGGATTTCATAATTCATACCACTTACAAAAGCTGTAGTTAAAGCAAACTCAGTCTGACCTTCCTCCCTCTCCCTTCCCTCTCAGAAAGAGACGTGGAGTCCCTGTATGTGGGGCAAACCTTGTGCCCTGAAGACCTTTGACAATGCTGTGCATGCATCTTAGTGGAATTCATTTGTTTCTGCAAATTTAATGGGCAGTTTGTAACTTACTGGCAGAAACAAATAGCATGGTTTATTTTTGCACATTTATGACACAAAAACATTTAGTAGCTTGTTGTTTCCCAGAGGGATAGTCATATACTAGGTGTATGCAAACATTGAAGCTTCGAATGTGAATTGGATACGTGTTTGGGGGGAAAATGCCTTCAAATATCGAATATTTGATCAGCAAACATTAATAGCAAACACTGTTCGTCTTGTTTATTTAGAACTCACATGGCACATTTACAGGTAAAATTAAACCAAAATAGCACAGAAGTGTATATATACTACCCTACTGAAATATACAGTGTAAATTTTGTACAGGATTGCCATTTTTTTGTACAAAACATGCTTGTCCTTCATGCGCTCAATGCAGCCAAGCATTGTGGGGAAGCATGCAGTGCAGTAAAACTATGTTGTATTCGGTAATTTTCGAATATACTTGGAAAATTCCGAATATCAGTTTCTCAGATATGAACCAGATAACGAACTCTTTCAATTCACATCTGAAATTTCGACTACTAGTATTTGCGCACCCCTATCATATACGTAACCTGCAAACTGTAAATTCAGGGCTTTAAAGTCCCGAAATGATGCATGGTGAGTCATCTCGGCCTGCAGTCCAGGGTCTTGCTGGCCACGCTGGTACGTATAAAGGGACAAATAATCTGGAAACACGGAAACAATTTTCAGAGAATCTGCGATACCATATGCTGTTAATATTGATGAAGCAGTATCACTGCGTGAAATGTCATTAAGGCCCAATTCAGAGGCCTTCATTACCTCGTTGACCTTTTAAATCTCCTGTAGTTATCTTTAATTGGAGGAAGTTGAAGAAATGCCAAGTGGAATACGAGGCAGCCTGGCTCACGAAAGCCATCTTTGTGTTGATGTAAGTTGGAAAGGGTGTGCGAATCAGCCCCTGTGCATGTCCTTTCAGAGCGGTTCCCATCTGGCCACAGGAGTGGGAATCGCTTGTTCGCCTCTTCCCGGCTGACCTGTGCATCAGTGTGTCACCAGGAGAGAGTGGTCTCACGGCTGAACCAGGCAAGTGCCACTTTATACGGGCTTTTAACTAATGCTCAACTTTTTCGTTACCAGCAGAAAAATGGCTGTTTTTCACAGGTTTGCTACGAATTGTTTGAGAGATAAAAATAGGTCAAATACACACCAATGATGTAAATATAGAATGCACATTCGAAAAGAATTTATTTTAATACAAATACTTAGTGTGAATATTGAAAAAATAAATAAATAAACATCGGGAAGCATAAAATTGGGCGCATGGGAACAAAAAATTTAAATTTGCAAGATAATAACTCTTGAAAAAAATTACTGAAATAAATTCTAGAACTTACAAGATGTTCTAAATCTTTTTTGAAACTTGTCAGCAAAATCTTACAGTTATAACCTAAATGCGTTTTGAGGTAGAAATATTTTTCCTAGCACCTTGAACAGGCTAATTTCAGCCTTCGACTTGAAATGAATTTTACTCAGCAATAAAAAAATTAATAGCACAATTTTTTTTACTAAAGTTTGATAACAGTAATCTAACACATTCTCTCTTTCAACTAGGATCGGTTTTGAGAATGCTGGAAAGAAATTACAGAAATTGAAAGTATAGCCACCCTAACATTTGTGACGATCTCTTGATAAGAAAATTAGAAACAAAACATGATGAAATCGAATAAAATATGCGGACCTTTCCGTTTACCAAAAGCCTATTCACAAAGCATTCAACAGCTGTACTGTCGTCTACAGGTCGCTGAAGAACGCGCGAGCTTCGACTATGTACAGACACAAAGCAAACCTGCCACTACGGGTTGGCTGAACTGCCGCGCTTTCTGGATGCTTCACCGCGTAGCCCGTAAAATCACTGCGGTAAAGCATCCCCAAATAGTGGCGCGGTGACTAAAGTCCGAATAATCGCGCAATCAGTTACAATGCATTCGAAATTTCTGGTGCTGATATACCTTAGCGCTATGGAGGATATCCTGATGCCGCGAAAAAAGTCCAACAAATCGAGCATATCCAAAAAATGAGAAATCAAAATGATGAGAAAAGTATAAAGTTCCACGCCACAACGTGAACTTCAAAGGCGCTTGAAAAATAGCCGGCACAGAAAAAAAAAATATGCAGCACGCCGTAAACAAAAATATAGTGTCTGAAGTGCACCACGTCCGTTACGGCACTAATGACGCGAAATTTGAACGAGTTTTTCAGTCACTGGTGACCGAACCACAGTGGCGTGGTAACAAAAAAGTTAATAAGTTAATATATAACTGACAAGCACTTCTACTACAGATAGTGTCCACCACCTGAGACAGCTCAAATGCTCTTGCAAGCCTCTCGAAAACACTGCTGAAGGAAATGTCAGCGCAGCTGAAGTCGGTGTCTAATAAATATATATATATATATATTGTGTTTTGCGTCGGCTTTTGTTTGTTTTCTTTTTTACTTAACATACACAACGGTGAAGTACAGCTAACTCCGAACAGCTGGTGACGGAACAAAAGCATACATTAAGTGCCAGTAATCATAAACAATAAAAAAACATTACTTTCAGAATGGGGGCTCAGCTTTTGTCTTAATGAGCTTTTGTTCAAATATGTATCTGAAAAGTTCAAATGTTTTAATCGTTTCTGGTCAAACCTTTGCTAACTTGCGAAAGCAAGTGGTGATATTTCCTCTGGAACTCATCTGTCATCTGTCTTCTTGGGTACACCCTCACGTGGCCTTGGCCTCACTTGCAAAGGTGTCATTTCAGTGAAAGACCGCCGATGCACCTACCTTGTACAGCTCAAAAATAGAACTGATTTTCAACACTGCTAGCTGGGCGCGGTGGAGGACATCGGAAGTGAAAATAAAAGCAGGAGGAGGGCAGTTAAACCTCGCTATAGTGAAGTCGGAGGGATCCCGCGATTTTTTCGTATCAGTTGTAGATAGCCTCGGCCACACCTGTTGCATGTCTGGAGGCCTCCTGTCACAGTTTAGGCCGAGGAAGCCTTTAGCACTCTCATCAAGCACCCCCTCTTCTGCTGAATATAGGTACGGTCTAACGCAATTTGAAGGTGATCAATTCAGGGCTGACCTGCTCGGATTGAATTGCTTGAACGCAGTTTATTTCGCAAGAAAGCAGCAACGAATGCATGAGCTTAGCTGGCTGAAAGATTTCTTCATCTTGCACAGTCATATTTGGTGCAAACTACGCAACCATTATGCTGGAAAATATTTCTTGACTCATTTCGCCTGAGCGAAGGCCGTAACCTTCAAATTGCGCTAAGGCGGCTAGGCTGTACACCAACCGAACATGGCAGCGCCACCAACGTATGCAGTTTTTTCCCGCCCCCGCCTAGAAGATGATCCTTGGAGGAACAATGCCGTGAAAAACTGGGTGAGATCTATTCTATTCAGCTCTGTCTTCTTATCACTGAGGCCAATGCGCCCCAGGGTGAAAGAAGGTGCACGGTGGAAATATTTTGGTTAGCTTCCCTCCGGGACACACAAGCACACTGGTCGCAGTACTTCACCACATGACACTCGTGTTTAGTGGACGAGGAGTATGTCAGGTGAGATGTGGCAGTGGAAGGACACGAGGACGACAGCAGAGGACAGGACTGGACGAGTAACTTTCACCAAATTATTTATTGAAGCACACAGTTCCTAGTGGGCTTTGGTCATGCGCCAAGCCTTCTCATTTATTACCGCATTGAATTTGAAACCTAAAGGGTGAGAATGGCAGCAGTCATGATCATCAGCCAGACTATACTCACTGCAGGCAAAGACCTCTCCTATATCCCTTCAGTTAACCTGGTCCTGTAACAGCTGCATTCACTTCATCCCTATAAACTTCCTAATCTAATCTGCCCACCTAATTTTCTGCTGCCCTATGGTGCACATGTCTTGCCTTGGAATCCAGTTTGTTACTTTAGGGACCATTGGCTAACTTGCCTTCACATTACATGTCCTCTCCATGGCCATTTCTTCTTCTCAACTTCGACGACTAAATGTCATTAATTCGCGTTTTTTCTCTGAACCACTCGGCACGCTTCTTGTCTCTAAACATTAAATCTGCATTTTTCGTTCCATAGCTCTCTGCGTTGCCCTCAAATTAAGTAGAACCCTTTTGTTAACCTTCACGTTTCTGCCTCATAAGCGAGTGTCAGTAGAATACAGCTGTTATATAGGTAGTACTTTCCTTTCGAGGGATACTAGTAAGCTGCTATTCATGATCTAAGAGTACTTGCAAAATGGCCCTCCCTCCATCTTTCTCTCATTGTAAGGACCGTAAATGCCACCTTCTGCTGACAAAGACTTCGATAATTAGTCTGTATGAAGGGAGGCTCGAACAAAGGGGAGCTGTTTGAAGCAACAAAGATTGCTAATAGCAACCAATGTATTATATACGCCCTCAGTACAGTGCATTTTTCTAATGGCTTAATTTGGTTTGCCTTCAACTCTCCATTGTCTGCACCTCGCTACCGCTCTTGCCCTGTAAGTTTCAGATTCAATGCGGTTATCAATGCGAAGGCATTGCACATGCGCTACTTCTCTCATTAGGAACTGTGTGCTTTATTAAATAATTTATTTAAAGTTGGCACTCATCTTGGTTGCCTCTTTGCTACTTTCTGTGTGTCTTAGCGCTTTCATATCTCATTATGACCTACTGACAGGCCCAAATTGATACTGTATGCCGCACCAAAGGTTGTTAACATACCATTTGATAATTTGATGAGTGAGTTTAGGCCCCCTTTAACTACTTCGAAAATGATTGAGCTCAGCAGATCTTGTAGTCCTTAAACCGCGGACGACAAGGTTAGTATGTAAACAGCGCCCTCAGAGCTGGGTTGAAGCCCTTTGCTACCTGACACGTGAACCAAATCCATCGCTCTGATCATGGCCACTGACTGTTCAGTCAGTATGTAATTTTGCGCCGTCATTTTCTTTCCGCTTTAAAAAAATTTTGATGCCCCGTTAAACTTGCAGTGCATTTATGTTGTCAACGCCGTAGAATCCGGTAAGTTACCCATGGCACCTAAGAATTGGTGCATTCGGAGCAGGCCATGAGCAGCGAGGATGTTCGAGAATCAAAAGTAAAGCAGCACTCCAATGACTTCGTAAGTAGTCAAGCGCACGGATGAGGCCAAACAGAGATGAAGGACTAGCTCTATAATCTATCATCTTTTTGTGATCTCTGTGCTTGTCTCGTCACTGTGCTTTACTATCTAAAACCATGAGTCATCTAACCCGCCTGTAAATTTTGCCCAGTTTTGCACCTACTTTCTGCAGGGATTGGTGGTGCGAATTTTGCACACTAATTTCGCCCTAAATTATGGAATGGCTACGGAATTTTCGCACACCTATACAAATCGACATATTTGGAGCGAATGGCTAGAGACGTTCACTGAGGGCTCATTATACTGCCACCTGGTGTTATCAGGCGGCACCTGAAAAATATTCCTTCAGTTTCTCTTGGTGGAAAATTTTTGCTTCGTGTGGACAGAATATCAACCAATTCTTACTCTTCCGTCTTCTGTTGGAACTTGGAAAAGAAATACATGTTCCTTCTATGATGCTTTTTTTAAGAAATGCAAGAAAAACTTCTTATCTGGGAAAATGTATGATCCAGATTGCTTGGTTTTGAAAATTCAATCTGTTTAAAGAGGTACAAAAAGTGTGAGCAGTCATTTTGATGGCAATGTCGAACAAAGATCTCTCTTCCTTGGTTGATTCTGGATGCTTCGCCACTTAACAGAAATGCACTGTAGAGAAGCCATTATAATAGCTAACAGTATCCATGTTTTTTGCTCTTCATGCCGTGCTTACCAGAAGGCTGTGCCCACTCGTATGTAAGCCCATAGTTGTGCGCAAATGGTCCACTACTGTGCCCTTAAAGCACCGCGAAGAAATTGGTGCGTTTTGCCTATTAAATTCATGTCTCCGCGGAAACGGACGTTTTGTATGTTGGCTCATTGTCTTTGTGTAGTGCTTCGCCCCTCTGCACATTGGCAATGCAGGAAAGCAACCGCGGTGGGGGAGCGCCGCTAGTTCATTTTGCACGCCCCCAGGTTCGACCCGATAGTATGTTGATCGCGGTTAATCGCGAAACGTATTGTGCAACCACAGTTTGTCGAAATTTTAAACGTAATAACCGGGAAATTGTGTAATCCGGGAACATGCTAACCGAGACAAAATATAGTGTAACTCTATGGGATATTTTTTTGCTGATCACGATTTTGAGCATATGAACCGGGAACGCATGAACAATGTTCTACTGTTCTCATTAATTCGTAATAAATCGTTTCGTGTAGCAAGGTCTGTGTCTGTAGCTATTCTGTTAATACTATAGTCATAAAATAATCTCATATGTTATCAAATAAAATGACAACTCATTTGGTCATCAGCGTGTGATATTTTTTATTGTCCTGGCCACCATAAGCACTCGCTGTTTGGTTCGTGCGACGCGTCTCGTTCGAGCCACATATTTATTCGGCTTTTTTTTTTTTCTAGAAAATGGCATTTCACATAGTTTTCCAGTTCAAAATTTTATGCTTGGGCAGCTGGCGTATGGGGAAGAGGACTCATTTCCTTTCGTTCACCTTAAATCCGCCCCTGGAAGGTAGCTTCCTCCTGGAACACTTTTCACGTCGTTTTCAGGGCAAACAAGGTGTTTGGTTATTTTCCCTAACTTAGCTACCGCTGTCATTGGCGGCATTTAAGGCAGAACACATTCCAACACAGCAGCGTTAAAGGTGCCATTCTCTTGAAAATGCGGCGTCATGGCGTTGTGGCATGAATGGGCTTTGGTTGGGTGTCAGGTTCGTGACATCACGAGACCGCATGAGCTGTCTTGTTGGCAGGAGATCCAAAATCGAATAACCTCAAAAATAGACCCTCTGGGACCCATGCATCTGGAGTCAGACCCGCAGGCACGCTCGTACGCTTATATTTGTAGTTCATTTTAGTTTATAGTTTTTAACGTCCCACTCAGGTGGTGGCACATGACTGAACAGCTTACGACTCGATTCTAACAAGCATGTGTGAGATAATATGGGCGTAACTTAGTAGGGTGCTATACTCGCGGACATCATTTTGTGGCTCTGCAGTGAAGGCTTGACACTAAAGGGAAGGAGACGCAGGCATGGGGGAATTAGTTGTTTGTTGTTCTTGCTAGGGGTGCAGCACGGGGAAAAGATAAGTGGCGCAGAGCCGGCGCTGGTTCTGAGGCAACCTTGGTGTAAGAATAATATACCGTGGAGGCAACCTGGTTACGCTGCTATCCACTTCACGCGGACAAAGGCTTTTCCCTTTCCTGGCCAGCCTGAGCCGCAGGAAGCTGTACGCGCATGTCTGGCACAAGCTGGATTCCAAGGGAAGGCAAGCGTGGTAGGGGCAGGTGATATTAGGAAGTTTGCGCTGATCAAATGTATGCAGCTAGTACAGGGCAGGATTAATTAAAGGGATATGGTAGGGTGCAGTGGGCACGTAGTTAGGTTGCTGCGCTAATAGACCGATCCCACCGACCGATATGTGCATGCGCCGGTTTTCCGGAAGTTGCCCCACCACCATGTTAGTTGTTGTCGGCTGGTCAGCGCGCGCATATGCGACTGAACTATTGCAATCTCCGCTCCACAAGAACTCAACGCGCATTTATTATAATTCATTGCCGGGAAAAAATCGTCATTATTTCACAAATTTACAGCGACTTATACATGCAAAGCAAGTGTTCTAAGGGCCTTAAATTTGTCTTTTTTAACCAATAGCATCATTCAGTTGTGAAGCGCTAGTCGGAAATAATCGAGGACTGCGTACAAAAAAATCATATCGTGGCAATTTTTGGTTCTGGTGATTGATGGTTGATTTGTGTGTGATAGGCAATGGCGAGGTAAAGAAATCATTCTAATAAATTGATGAATTAAAAGAAAAACAAATGAATCTGATAAACGAGGTTCAATGGTGTCAAAATGCTCAGTATGAAAAGCCGATGCATAATGATGTCAATAGAAAATGTTAATTATGTAATTGATCAATTAAGGGAACTAATTGAAAAAATGAGAAATTGGAAAAAGGGGTTTCAAAGGTGTCAAAATGACCACAATGAAAATCCCAATGCTTGATGATCTAATAAAAAAAATTTAAAGTGTGTAATTGATCAAATATTTGAAATAAAAAAAATGAAAAATAGTAAATGTGGTTCAAAGTGCTAAATCACATAGAATGAAAAGCCACTGCTTGATATACTAATCAAAAAATTTAGAGGGTGAAACTGACCAATTCATTCAAAATAAGCCAGAACTGAAAAATTATGAAGAGGGGTCAAATACAATTAATGAAAGGTAAATGCTTGTTGATAGTAATGAAAAAAGCTAAGTGTATAAGTGACCAACTGAATAAAAGTAATTTCTGATTGTATGAAATGAAATAGGGCATTTAACCATGTCAAACTGATTTTGACACCTTTGAGCCACCTTTTCTAATAACACAAGATTTTCAATTATTTAAAATAATTTGATCAATTAGACACTAAATTTTCTTATTTAGCACCGTTTAGCATTGACTTTTCATTACGAGCATTTTGACACCTTTGAACCCCTTTTTATAAATGTTTACTTACTCAATTATTTCAGTTAACAGTTTTTACACTTCAAATTTGCTTAATTAGCATCATCACGCATTGGCAATTCCGAGCATTTTGACACCTTTCAACCCCCTTCCCTTTTTCTAATTAATTTTTGAAATATTTCAATTGCTTATCGATCATTTACACACTTTAAATTTTCTTCCTTAGAATCATCAAGCATTGGATTTTTGGTTTAAGAATTTTAGCACCTTTGAACCCTGATTTTTTCCAATTTTTACACTTTTTAAATTGTTGGAATTTATTTGATCAATTACACACTAAATTTTTCTAATTAGCATGATCAAGCGTTGGTTTTTCATTGTGACAATTCTGACACTTTTGAAGCCCCCTTTTTCTAATTTCTCACTTTTTTTAAATTAGATTCTAAATTTTCATAAACAGCACCATCAATCGCTGGCTTTTAATTCAGATAACAGGACACACAATATTTCATCTTTCAATTATTTCAACCTATTAAGTTGTAAATTACAATAAACATTCTAAGTTAACATCATCAAAACGGGTTTTCATTCTGAGCGTTTTGAGACAACTGAACCACCGTTTTCGCATTTTTTTTATTTCCTCTTTTAATCGATTAATCCTATTAATTACATTAGAGCGTCGTCGCCTATCAAACACCAATCAATTATTGATCAGTAGAAGAACAAATTACCATGATGCGAATTTTTTTACGCAGCCCCCCTTATTTCCGACAGCTATTACTTCTGCTACTGCAACAACGCACACGACTTTTCGGCTGGACGAGCTGTATAAGCTATTGCCTAAATACATAAAACCGGAGTAATAATATGTGCCACGTGCTGTTATAGCGTCCAGAAACGAGACAGGTGAATTATCCCAATGCACTCCGGCATACACACGAGCTAAATTTCGCTCGGAAACAGCGCGCAGGCTCTCTAGGCGGCTGTAGCGGCCAGTTGACTACATGTACCAGCATGCACCGCGACAGCGGGGGCGTCGTGAAAGCGCCTGGTGGGATTGGTCTATTGCGGCGATGATGCAGCAGAGCAGATCGAGGTTCTGTGGGTACGCCGTGATATCGAGCGTGCTGAAACTTGGCCACAGTTTCAGTCAGGGCGCGTGTGTTCATGCACTGAACGGATGATCATGGCCGTGAAGGAGCCTCCGGTGTGCATCGGATGCGCGGTATACAGTTGACGCTCGAACAGCGCTTCGTGTCCTTCGACAAGGAAGTTCACTGCCGCGCTGGGAAGCTTATTCGAAGAAGCCTTGTACAGTGGTTAAAGGTTTTTCACTGCCGCCCAGGCGCTACAAGGCCCCAAATTTAAGGTACACTTAACTACATTATACATGAGAATATGATAACGTTGAAGCGTGAAGACCGCTGTGCCTGCTTCTTCGTTGCTGCTGTTCGCCGCATAAGCCGAGCATGCAGCTGCCGATGTGCTCCGCCTTCAGCGACACACCTCTGTGGTCTTCCTCTGCGGTAGAGAGGCGCAGCGTTGATGTCGGCTCCATTCCGACCTGCATGGCACGCGGAGCCCTTTGGACTGGCTGCGAGCCCGCCACTAAACCCGCCACCGCACTCGGTCACGTCGCGCGGGTTCATGACGTCATGCTCACCGCCAACCTATGAGCGAATTTTATGGCCGAGGATGCCGCCGTTTTTTTTTTTTTTTTTTCTTTCTCTCATTTTGTTTTTACAGTGGTCACTTACCCCGCAGTAAACGTGATGATGCAGGACCAGGGAACAAATGAAGCTTATCTGACGTATTTGTGATGTCATTTATTGCAAAAATAAGCCTTGTGTTATCGCATTTAAATCGCCCCTTCGTACGCTTGTCAAAACTCGGTGGCAGCTGCACTGTGGCCACCAGTGCGTTGCCCTTAGAACTCTCGTTGTTGTGGCTGTAGGAAGAAGGAAAAGAAAATACACGGGCCTGCTACTGGCTCTGTAGCTGAGCCACCTCCGCTGCCTCGTGCGGACAGAAGAGAAAATAGAGAAGAATGGAAAAAGAAGGGGAGAGAGAAAGACGCACGCCGCAACAACAGCCGTCGTCCACCACCGAAGCAGTGGCGGGTGCAATGACGGCCTACAGCAGATAAAAATCAGTGGCTGGCCAGCCCCCACCGCAAGCGGTGTTGACCTACCGTCTCAGCCCTGTAGGGCCAGGAACTGCCACCCTTCACCACCTCAGCTCTCGCCTACCTCGTTATTTGTAACGGAGGACCTGCGTAAGCAGCGTGTGCATGCTTGCTGATGTTTGTGCGAACCTTTTTCTTTGTTTTGCAGTGTCTGTGGTGGCCGGCGTGTTTGTTTTTTGTTTCTTTTTTTCTGCCGTAGACGAGTGTTCCGGAGTAAGTTCCACCTGGGGATATTTAACGTGCACTTTTTACATCGCACAGCACACGGACGCCTAGATACTGATTTTGGCACTCCGATGAAAGAAACTGCGGAATTCGGAATGCATCTAGCAGGTATTTGAATATGTCGCTGTCGAACACGTTGGGCACCGTTCGACCACGTGCATCCGTTCAGGTGCATGCGTCCGCAGAACACTGTCAGAAACTTCGCGTAAATCTCTCTTACCGACAGCCCGGAACCCCTCAGACACACGCGCGCACCCGGTGTTCCGAAGTTGAACACTTCGCCGCCCGACTTTGACCTCGGAAGAACCCTGGGCGCCCGGAAAGTATGAATCAACGAGAAGAGGAGGCCCAGAACGGCGTGTAACGGGTTTTTCTGCCGGGCTCGGTCGGAGGTGTGTGGGAAGCGTGCGCATACATTCGCGGCCGAATGCGTAACGCGAAGACGACACGCTCGGGGAGAGAAAGCGGTGGCGCCGCGGCACCTTGGGGCCTAAGCTCGCGTTAATGGTGCGTAGACGAACGGTCGCGGCGGCGGCGACGCTTGTTTCGCGCTCTGCGTGTCGCGCGGGCGCCCGTGAATGAGGGGAAGATGGGTAGCGCAAGGAAAGGCCAAGAAAAAGAAGCCGACCTGCTGCTGCGGGGGTGTCGACGGCTTTCCCCGTTTTTATCGCCTCCCCTCGCTCGGTGTGCCGATTTGCTTTTTCCTTTTTGGCCCTTTTTCCTCTCCACACCGGTGGCTGGCTGTTCGCATCGTCGTCGTCGGCCGTCCATTTGCGCCCCCTCGGGCTCTTTTTTTCCTGCCGGCCGTCGTCACAGGTCGTTTCCGCGGCATGATTCAGGGCGGCGCATCCGTCATTGTCGCGCCGTGTCAGCGGATGCCGTGCCCGCACTTTCATTGGTGTTGCCCCCCCCCCCCCCCCCCCCCTCCCCATTGCTTCCCACACTTTTAAATGCGCCCCAGGCTTGTGTGTGTGTTCCCGTCGGAATGCGCTTGGCCGCTGGTGTCGCCATCCTGATCGTATTGGGTGCAGTGGTAGCTTTTTGCTCTGCGATGCGGCGTGCGGAAACCCCTTTCTGCGCCACTTACGCTCGTCGTGTCGGGGTAACCAACGTAATCGGACAGGCGTCACTCGTATCCTCGCTGACGCTGAATGCACTCGCGGCAAGTGTCCACCTCTGGCTAGAGTGGCTGTGCGGAGCTGCGCGTGACACACACACACACACACGCGCGCACGCACGTACGCAACACGAAAAAAAAAACGCGCCTGTGTGCGGGAATGTGCTTGAGGCAAGTAAAAATTCACCTGACATCACGGGCCCCACTGTTCTTCAGCAGCATTCATCACCACCAGGGCAAAGGTCTGTGAGGATGTGGTCCCCAAACAGTTGTGTTCGGCTCCGATGGCCGATTGATTCCAACATTTTTATGCGTTTGTGGCATATCAACTTCCAACACAGCTGCGAACGTAAGCTTGTTTACACAGGCTGATGTGTCTTTCGAAGCGAATGAACACTGGTGTAGGCGTGGAAGTGCCACTAAAGCGAAAAGCATCGGTACCGGCCAGCACATGCAGTCATTGCCTCTGCGTTCCGGTGTGTACGGCGGACACCACGGACAGTGCGATTTCCGTCGTACGCGCGCGTACAATCAACTGTCGTTTTACGAGCGTTTCGCTAGTTCTGCACCTCCCCCTTCCTACCTTATCATCGTGTTGCTCTGCAGCTCTGTGCGAGTCGTGCCGGGAGTCAGCGGAGCTGGAGCGCCGCCAGTCGCAGCAGGGTACTGTGCTGGTGCGCCGGGTGTCCAGCCAGGAAGCCGAGGCGAGCGCCAAACGGCCGCGCCTCGACGAGCGACGCCAACGCAGGGCCCGCCGCGGAGACCGCGCCGTGCACATGCGCGCCACGCAGACTCTGCTCGATCTCAAGCTCAAGGTGAGGAGGGGGGCTTCTAGGGTGGACATAAGGCGGATGCGGAAGTCCTCCGGTACGAAGCTGCTGACGGAGGCAAGACGCACGGCTTCCTCTCAGGTGATGGAGCAGTTCACGGTGGCCCCGTTCGACCAGCACCTGAGCATGGACATGGGCGACGGCCAGCCTCCGCTGCCGCTCATCGGCAACTCGGCCACCCTCGGCGAGCTAGGCGTGCTGCCCGGGGCCCTTCTGCTGCTCGTGGTGGGTGTGCGTGCTGTGCCGGCCGGCCGTCCATCCGTTTATCTGGCGGATACGTGACCGTGATATCGAAAGCATTGGTGTCCGAGCTCTCAGATGCCTCCCTTCTTTTTCTCATTTCACAACGCGCTCACACGTGAGCCTGTGTGAGTATATCGAACAGGCGGGCTTGATGACCCGCCTATTTCACCTCGCCAGATAGTGCGCGCTGTGACTGAACGCTCCGCGTGTGCTATTTAGCACAATAACGGCCGATCGCCCACGACAGCCGTCACTGTTTTGTACAATGTGCCAGTGCGTGCGTTGTGAACAGTTTCCTGGACGCAGAGCTATTGCGGAGGCCCGCCCGATGTGCCGAGTGCTCAGTGACCTAAGACATTTGCGGGTGGGCTTCAAGCAAACTACTGTATACTGTACCATAGTGTATATATTTCTTTTATTTTTACCTACCCTTTTCTTTCTCCCTATCGCTCACCTCTTTGATTTCCTCTACCTTTTCCTCGCTATCGCTTTATTTCCACCGCCCCAGTTCAGGTGCTTCAGATAGCAGATACCGGGGCTGGCAAACATCTTTTCTTTCCTTTTATATATACAATAAATAACCACCACCACAACGCGCTTCTGGTGTCCACCCGTCGTGCACACCGTGGTTTTCCCTTCTCCATTATATCGCGCACTTCTTGGTGATCTATTGTGTGCTTGAATCCCGTGCTGCAATTTCGTTTTCGAGCGCTGGACTCGTGCGACAGAGGTAACTATCCACTCGTTAAAGAGGCCCCGAATCGCACCCTGATCACGGCACCATTGCAGAGTTGGCACGGCTCGTCGTCACGAGGGATATGTCATATGCTCTTGGACTGTTTAGAAGTCTAGTAGCTCCGTACATCCTGCTCGCGTAAATCGAGCCGCTGAACCCGTTATTCGATTTATTCCGTAGTCTGTTCCCCATAAAATTGGCGACGACATTCAACTCGTCCCTATACCCAAGAATATTGATGCAGGTCACCAGAAAGGCCGCGGAAAAGCGCGAGCGACAGGCCGCTAAAGGCTATACGCAAGAGCACTGGACGTCCCATACGCGAAGGCGTCTCGACGCCCCTTCACGCAACTTGCTCCAACCAGCGCGGTTGACCAGTACCAGGTGACCAGGTAGCTATGGCCTTCTTGGCACTGCAATACGCTGGAAGCCGAACACTTGGCCATCGCGGTAGCCATCGCCTTCTCATGCGACACAGCGGGATGAGAGTGCTGTGGCTGTGGAGGCAACCAAACGACGCCTTGAGAACTGGATAAGGCATACTAGATAGTGTTGGTGGCGTTGCGCCATGGCGGGACAAATTCCGTCACAGTAGGGAATTTACTTGGCTAGGACCTTTCTGGTCCACCTGGTAAAAAAAGGGAAGCCTCAGTACCAATCCAATCCAAGAAAGTTACCAAAGCCGCCTGAAGGAGGCCGTCGTTTGGCGGGCAAATACGAACCAAGGCGCGCATAACACCCAGCTACACAAACGGTATCCCACATGACCCCTCGTTCACACTGCAGCGAACGCCCCGCACATAGCATATCACCTGGGCTTGCCAACAAGAAGACGGCAAACAAGAAAGTAGACTGCGCCGACTTGTGCATCGCCAATAAAGTTTCTCTGCCTCTGCAAAAGCAATTACATTTCGTCACAGACGATTTCGCGATCTCGTGTCTGGCTCGCGGAGCAGTTGGTTACGTCGCTAACGAGTCGTTGTAGCTTTAACAAATTGTGGGTCTTAGCGTGGGCCTTCAGTGTCTCAAGCGTTGAAGGACCACGGTCTTAGTCATTTAAGCTTTGCCTATTGTAGGAATAGACAGCAGAATGCCCAGTAGGAAAACTATCGCTCTGACTGTAAACCGATAAGTTTTTGGCCAGCCACGTCACGCGTCGTGTCTATGGACAGGGAAACGTCGCCCGCCGTCCGCGGCGCTGTTGACAGGAGCTCTCTATTCGCAGGTTGACGAGCCGGCGGGCGAGCTGGATGACAACGACCAGTCCGGTGAGCTGGCCAATGGTCACATATTGCAATATGCTCGTCTTTGCAACTCTTAATTTTTCGCGTTCTTAGCCTTTTTCTTCTTTTTTTTTTTTGGGGGGGGGGGGGGGGTTCTGCTACTCTCCCCCCCCCCCCCCCCCCCCCTTAACTGCTAAATGCGGTTCAACTTTCGCAAAGCCGACTTATACTTTACTTTTATCTTTGCAGGTAGAGAATCTACGGGAATGGGCTTTAAAGGTAAGCGTGCCAAACTGTCGTTGCCGATCACAAGTCGGCGTCTGAACACCGAAGTGCGTTCTTGTGCTGTACGTTCGAGACGGGGACGAGCAGGTATCTTTCTCACGCACGCTCGCGCTCTTTCTCCCTCTCTGGGGCCAGCGCGTTCGGAAAAGGCGGGATAACACTTTGAGAAGCGGGGTCGTATAACACAGCTACAGAGAATGAAAAGGCTCTCTGCTCTAAGTCTCCGCGCTTGTTGTTGTTGTTATTATTATTATTATATTATTATTATTATTATTATTATTATTATTATTATTATTATTATTATTATTATTATTATTATTATTATTATTATTATTATTAAAGTGGCTGCACCCGCAGGCGAAAACATTAGTGGAAGCTCTGTCGTTTTCCTCGGTATCATTTTTGAGGGGTGATGCGATCCAAAATACGTGGGATCATTGGTTAATTATATGACACACTTTTAAAGGGGGCACTGAGGGCACCCACATCCTCATTAAAAATTGATCTTTGGGCTCTTTCTCCGCGTGTTAACCTTTGCCTAAGAACAAAAACGACAAAAGAAAGTTTGTTCATAAAATTTAAAAAAAAAAAATAATCCCACTCGGTTGAAGCTTGTGACATGCACAGAGTTGGCTGGTTGCTGCCGTTTTTGAAGTGAATGGCTCTGCATCACAGCCTCAGGGATCCGCAAAAAAAAAAAAAAAAAAAAATGACGCGAGCATTTTTCTTGAGAAATCGGCCAGTGCTTTAGGCACGCATTTCCTTTTTTTGTTTGTTTGTTTGTTTGTTTTTCAGAAAAGGGGGGGGGGGGGGTCATTTATTGTTTGTGATCATTGGCAGCGGTTTTTTACTGACGTTATGCTAGCCAATTTCTATTTCCCCTCGGTGTCCCATTGAAATGCCGGTCTTTTCAATCGGTTTGTCGTCGCCTGCACTGTGTCATGAATGGGACTTAGCGCGGGTGGCTTCTCCGCGCGGTATTCGCTACAAGACTAGGATTTTAGAGGCGCAGAGGCTCGGAGCTTCACGTGCTGCCTTCGGAGTCGACACATCATCAGTGCTCAGTGTTACCGATGTGCGAAAGAGCTGAACATTCATTTAAACAAAAACAAAAAAATGAAGTGGATAACTTTCCCCCTCTTTGTAGGAGGAAATGTTTGCGTGGTCATTTTGATATATTACGAGTAATTTAACAAAGCAATTGAACAGACACGTGTCGCTGGCGGGATCCGAACCTGCGTATCTTCAAAATATTACGTCATCTCTTCAAAGGAGTGGAGACGTTAAAATTTTCGTACTGCATTTATTCTTTAGAATTATGTGTAAGACATTAGTAAGCGTATATCACCTCAGGAAATTATCCTGCGCTCAAGTAATTTGTAATAGCATTCTTTTTTCTTTCTTTTTTCTGGCATACTGTTGCAGTTTCGTTTTCAGGTTGCCGAACAAAGGTTCCGACGTCACGAGCGAGTATGGGACCACGTGACTCATACAAATCCTCTAATATATCCGCTGCTTTTGGTTTTAGTCTAAGCAAACTTTCATGGTAAGCTGCTGCAGAAGTCACAATGACAGTGGCTCGACAAAGAACTAGGTACCACAGTTTTTGTGGGCCTCACATGATCTCACACTAACTTGTGACGTCAGAGCCTTCGCTTGGCAACCCAAAACCGAAAAAAGCAGTGTGGCAGAAATGCAATTATGAACTAATTACTAAGTCTATAATTTCAAGCGGTGATGTGTTTTTCTATTGCCCCCAATTCTAAGGCATAAATGCAGTAAGAAAAAATTGACGTCTCTGCTAGTATGCTAGTAAGCTTAAGCCCCGTCATATCACCAAACCATGGTCCTTGCGTAGGTGAATGGAGTAGTGCAGAGCAGTTAGAGCTCCCGTTAGTGCAACTCCCGTTTCGAAGGCGGGGCGGGGTAAAGGACCTCGCGTTGCACCTCTCACGCGGGAGCGCGCTGGCTGGCGTTCGCACCAAAGCTGCCGCGGTCACGGGTATGTGGTCCGGACATCCCTTGTTTCCCTTGCGGCTACACCCTTCTCCTCCGCTCCGTACTCGCTTGCTCCGTCACCTCGCTCTCAAAGAGAGGGAAGATGAGGTGTTGCGGATCCTTTGCCCACCCTTGATATACGCCGTCTCCAGCCAAGTTGGCTCGTGATTGAGCGTGGCTAGACGGTCTAGCGGGCGGCTGGAGTAGCGTAACTCCGTTTTTCCCCAGGCAGCCCCTAGGCGCCGAGTGACGAGGAAGGTGAACGGACCGGCGTCGAAAAGCATTCACCGGCGTTGTGTAGGGAGCCCGCTATATAACGCTTCGTCACTGCGAGTTCTTATATTGGGGCACCGTTCTCCCGGCGTCTGGGAAACGGTTGGCAGCGGCGCCGTGGATGCTCTGCTACCGAGCGCGTGTGCCACGGGGTCACGCCGAGGTAGGCGAAGCAATGCCGGGCGACGGCCCTTGACCCCCGGTTCCCACGGCGCCGCCGCCGCCGCCGCCGCCTCGCCAAAGAACGGGGCCCAAAGGGGGCGCGCGCACATCTGCCCCGAGGTGGCGCTTCCGCTGCCTTCCGCGGTGGGCACACTCGCCCCTTTTTCTCTGAGGTGAGGTGGCGGGGGTACTCCCGGGAGCGCGACGCCGCCGAGCAGAATGGGTCGGGGCGGGTGATGACCCCGCACCGCGAGCCACAGGTGTTGACCGTGAGTGAGGCCGCGAAGGGTTTCCGCACGCAGTGCGGCCACGCACCCCGTGGGTTCTTTGAGGAGCGCACAGCCCGTGCGTGTGGCTGACACACTGGCCGTGGTGGCACGTAGAGGGGCTAATCCACGTCGATTGAAAAGGAACGCAACAAAAAAGAAGGAAAAGGTAGTGGGGGGACACACGCAGACAGCACCGATTGAATCCTTTTCTGGTTTCTTCAGGCCACTGCGCCGTGGGTGTGCGTGCGTCGCCTCTCCCTACGCGTGTCTGAGTTTTTACTCTTCCTTGCAAACGACGTCGTGATTCAAACTAACTTGGCCTCATTTCTATCCTACTGGTAGGCTAATAATTTCCCGGCGACTCCCTTGCTGTCTGCCGGCACTGTAGGTGCAGGTAACGAGCGTACAGAGAGGGTGGTGGGTCTTTTGAAGTGTCATCATCATCATCATCATCAGCCTGATTATACCCACTGCAGGGTGAAGGCCTCTCCCATATTTCTCCATTTAACCCGGTTCTGAGCTAGCTGCATCCACTCGACCCCTGCGAACTCATCCGCCCACCTAACTTTCTGCCGCCCCCTGCTACGCTTTCCGTCCCTTGGAATCCTGTTTGTTACCCTCAGCGACCATCGGTTATCCTCTCTTCGCACTACATGTCCTGCCCATGTCCATTTCTTCTTCTTAATTTCCACTAGAATGTCGGTAACTTGAGTTATTTCTCTGACCCACTCTGCACGCTTTCTATCTCTTAATGTTACCCCTACCATTTTTCGTTCCATAGCCCTCTGGGTTGTCCTCAGCTTAAGTAGAACTCTCTTGGTCAGCCTCCACGTTTCAGCCCCATAGGTGAGTACAGGCAAGATGCAACTGTTGTATACTTTCCTCTTGAGCGATACCGGTAAGCTGCTAGTCATAATCTGCGAGTGCTTGCCAAATGCGCTCCATCCCAATCTCATTCTTCTTGTTATTTCCTTTTCATGGTCCGGATCAGCGGTTACCACCCGTCCTAAGTAGACATACTCGCCTACTACTTCCAGTATTTCGCTACCTAATGTAAACTGCTGTTTCTTCCCGAGGCTGTTGAACATTACCTTAGTCTTCTGCATATTGATTTTCAAGCCCACCTTTCTACTTTTTCTGTCTAGGTCATCAATCATTATTTGCAGTTCATCCCCCGAGTTGCTTAGCAAGGCAATGTCATCAGCAAATCGCAGATTACTGAGGTATTCTCCATCTACCCTTATCCCTAACTGCTCCCATTCCAAATCTCTAAATACTTCCTCTAGACAAGCTGTGAATAGTATTGGGGAGATTGTGTCTCCTTGCCTAACACCTTTCTTTATGGGAATTTTGTTACTTTCTTTATGCAGAACTATGGTTGCTGTGCTGCCACTATATATATATATCTTCCAGCACTTTCACGTACGACTCGTCTACCCCCTGATTTCGCAATGCCTGCATCACCGCCGAGGTTTCAACTGAGTCAACTGCTTTTTCGTAATCAATGAATGCTATGTATAAGGGCTGGTTATATTCCGAGCATTTTTCTATCACCTGATTGATGGTATATATGATCGATAGTAGAGTACCGTTTCCGAAACCCTGCTTGATCCTTTGCTTGATTGCAGTCTAAGGTTATCCTGATTCTATTAGCGATTACCTTAGTAAATACCTTATACGTAACAGACAGTAAGCTGATTGGTCTGTAATTTTTAAGGTCCTTAGAGTCCCCTTTCTTGTGAATGAGGATAATGTTTGCATTCTTCCATGGTTCCGGTACCGTCGATGACACCAGGCACTGCGTATACAGGGTGGCCAGTTTTTCTAGCACAATATCCCCCCCGTCCTTCAGCAAGTCTGTAGTTATCTGATCCTCTCCAGCTGATTTCCCCCTTTTCATAGTTTCTAGTGCTTTCTTGACCTCGTCCTTCGTCACTGGTGGAACGTCTGACTGTTTTTCCCTACCGCCAATCTCATTACGGTCCTGTCTACTTTGGCTACTGTAGAGATCTGTATAGAACTCCTCGGCTACTTTGACTATCTTGTCCATATTAGTGATGACGTTGCCCGCCTTGTCCCTTATCGCATACATCTGTTTTTTGCCTATGCCCAATTTCTTCTTTACCGCTTTAAGGCTTCCCCCGTTCTTTACAGCATGCTCAATTTTCTCCATGTTATACTTCCTTATATCGGCCACCTTGCGCTTATTGATTAGCTTTGATATCTCGGCCAATTCGATCTGGTCTGTTGGATTGGAAGCTTTCATACTCTGGCGTTTCTTAATCAAATATTTCGTCTCCTTGGACAGCTTACCGGTATCCTCTCTAACTATCCTACCACCTACTTCTACCGCGCACTCAGTAATGATATCTCTGAAATTATTGTTCCTTGCCTCTAGGGTAATGTCGCCATCCTCAGTTAGAGCTGAAAACCTATTCTGTAGCGAGACCCTGAACTCTTCTGCCCTCCCGCTCACCGCTAATTCGTTGATGGGTTTCTTTCTTACTAATCTGTTGCGTTCCTTCTTCAGATTTAGGCTAATTCGGGACCTCACCATCCTGTGGTCACTGCATCGCACTTTCCAAATTACCTCTACATTTTGCATAATGGCGCGCGTTGAACACATTATGAAGTCGATTTCATTTTTAGTCTCTCCGTTAGGACTTTTCCATGTCCATTTCCGGTTCTTCCTTTTGCTGAAGAAAGTATTCATGATTCGTAAGTTATTGCGCTCTGCAAACTCAACTAGTAACTCCCCCCTGCTATTTCTAGAACCAACGCCATAGTCACCTACTGCCTTGTCTCCTGCCTGCTTTTTTCCTACCTTGGCATCGAAATCGCCCATTAGTACAGTATACTGCGTCTTTACTTTTCGCATTGCCGATTCTACATCTTCATAGAAGCTTACAACTGCCTGGTCATCATAACTACATGTAGGTTCATAGGCCTGTACAACCTTCAGTTTATACCGCTTATTAAGCCTAATTACGATGCCTGCAACCCTCTCATTAATACTATAGAATTCATCTATATTACCCGCTATATACTTATTGACAAGGAAACCTACTCCTAGTTGTCGCCTCTCTGGTAAGCCTCGATAACACAGTACATGCCCATCCAGTATATGCCTCATTCGGCCTCCTAACCTCACTAAGCCCCATGACATCCCATTTCATGCCCTCTAGTTCCTCTAACAGCACTGCAAAACTAGCTTCACTGGCTAGGGTTCTAGCATTAAACGTTGCCAGGGTCAGTTTCCAATGGCGGCCTGTCCAGCGGAGCCAGGCTTTCTGAGCACCCCCTGCTGCGTCACAGGTCTGACCGCCGCCGTGGTCAGTTGTTCCGCAGCCGCTGGTGACTGAGGGCCGGGGTTTTATGGAGCTTATCATAGGAGGTTGTGGCCAATTACTGCACCAGGGTGGCCAACTCCTGTTCTGGTGAGTGAGTGCGTTGCCGGAGGTGTTCACCGGCATCAGGTCGCACCCCAAACCTGTTTATGCAATTCCATCGACACGCGGATTTTTTTTTTTTTTTTTTTTCATCCGGTGGAGAATTGCGGGCGGGTGGCCTCATACCAGGGACTAAGCGTGTTTGGTGCTCCATACCTTTGTAGAAGTACTTTCTGTGGGGCTAGTTATCTCATACTGACCAATGGAGCGGCGCAAGGACACGACCACAGGAAAAGAAGAGTGCTCTTTCTATCCATCTTACTTTCCTGTGATCGTGTCCTTGCACTGTTCCATTCGTCTCCGCATCTTGTTTGAGACCTAGGCTGAGGCTCCCAGCTCCTGTTGTCGGGTGCCTTCACTTGTCGCTGCTTTAGTGGGTTTCAATTTCGGTGCTGCTCGCACGCACACAGCAGCGGGAAAACTGTTCATTAATTAGCTTCTGAGGCGCTAGCGCCGCTGTTACGGAAGTGTCACGAAGAATGACCCTTCGTTCTCTCCGGACAGGTACCAAGCTCCAGGAGTGAGTACCACGAGACTTCATCTGCCGTTCGACTCCATCAGCTCCCTGTCTCCTGTGGTGGTGGGATGTGTGGCGGACCACTGCAGCTGCCTCTCCCAATGAACTTTTCTGCCAACACCCGGGGCTGCTCGCGAGGGCGAGCGAGTCGCCGCGCTGTCACATAGCGCCTCCCCCGCGCCCCATGCATGTTCTCACATCGAGCGTGACCGTCCTTCGTTCTTTTTTTTATTACCTGTTGAATTAAAGTCACAAATACGTGCGTTGTGTTCTCATCATTCTGTCGAGCTACCAACCCGGCCGGGGTGGCGCAGTGGTTACGGCGCTCGACTACTGTTCCCAAAGACGCGGGATCGAATCCCGGCCTCGGCGGCCGCTTTTCGATGGAGGCGAAAAGCAAGGCGCCCGTGTGCTGTGCGATGTCAGTGCACGTTAAAGAACCCCAGGTGGTCAAAATTTCCGGAGTCCTCCACTACGGCGTCTCTCATAGCCTGAGTCGCTTTGGGACGTAAAACCCCACAAACCAAACCAAACCTAAAAAAACAAACAAGCCATGTAGTCCATCGAACCTACTCACGTAGGTGGTGGTGGTGGTAAGAACATTTATTTCCTATACAAGGGCCTGGAGGTATGTTCGGATCGGCCTATATGGGACCGGTCCTTACAAGCACTAGGTGGAGGTCCCTAGTTGTGCCTTTTCTGTGTATCCGGAGGTGTGCCCTCTTCTTTAGTTTGTTGTAGGTCTCGTCCTCGTAAATCGGTTGCACCGAATAAACAAAACAGCGAATTGTTGGTGGAGAAGCCCAGAAGGCATGCAGGTAAATATGTCAATTTAAGGATTACCTGTGCCATCGGCTTGTGGGAGCAGCACCTTCCGTTACCTTTATCACCACCTCTGTGTTTTCGCCTCATACGAGACGAAGCTATACTCCGTTTCATACATCAGGTGCAACGCAGCGAAAGCTACGCAAATAGTCCGCAAGAAAGAAAACAGGAGGCGTATCACTACGCGCTCGTTCTGTAGGCGAGTGGTTCCTGCCGAAACGGGCTCTATCCCGAGCATACACGTTTGCAATAACATACTTCGCATGCTTAGACATCTTCACAGAGCGGATCTTATAGAAAAAATGCGCACCAAAGAACCATTTTCTCAAAAAGAGATGCGCAGCGCGGAGGGCACAGCTGGCAAGGTTGCGGGGCAGCAAACGCGGCACGAACAAAAACGACATAAGAAAACATACAAATTAGCCGAATCCGACCTTTTCTCCCTAAAAAAGGTGCTTTTTATGAAGTTGATGGCAAATGTAAAATGTATTAAGCTTGCAGACAAAGCAACTATTATTTTCTCTCGTCAAGAGCAGGCACTATTTTTTATCGCGGATGCGGAGAGCGCAAACAAGAGCTGGTTGGTTGGTTTGGTTGGCTTGTGGGGTTTAACGTCCCAAAGCAACTCAGGCTATGAGAGACGCCGTAGTGGAGGACTCCGGAAATTTTGACCACCTGGGGTTCTTTAACGTGCACTGACATCGCACAGCACACGGGCGCCTTGCTTTTCGCCTCCACCGAAAAGCTGCCGCCGAGGCCGGGATTCGATCCCGCGTCCTTGGGAACAGTAGTCGAGCGCCGTAAGCTGTAGCTTTGGTAGTGTTGCACTTGATGTATGAAACGGAGTATAGGTTATCAGACTTTCAGAGGTGAAGGCGAGGTAAGAAAGATACTGCCCTTCATTCCTTGCACCAAAGTGTCGCAAGCTCCTGTCGGCACCGCCTGTTATGAGGTCTTCGACGTCTCGGGAGGGATGGGAAATGAATAAAAAAAAAAAAATGTTTCTCCACAATGCTTCTTTTCATCCAAAATAAGCCAAAGCGCCGCGTCCCCAAGCCAGACTCACCCGTTCTTCGCGATAAAAGCGACACCTGTCTCCTGCATAAACTCGGGACAGTCGCCACATCAAAGTGAGTCGCAGACGACTGTTCAAAAAGAACAATGGTTAATACCCCCATTACTCCTTAAAAGCAGAAACGACTTTGGAATAAAGGAGGGCGATAGTTGCCCGGATCCTCTCTCCTTGCGCGCTCCTGAAGGCAGCTGTCGTGTGGCAGAAGTTCACGCCCCTGCCTCTTTCTCGTATTACAGGAAGAATACGTGACGATGCCTTTTTGGCTGATGCTGGATCAACCTTGAAGCTTTCACGTGCCTATGAACAAAGGCTGGTGTCCTGCGGCGTTCGTACCAGGTGTGATTTTGCCGTGGCCTCCCTTCCTTTGCCTCGTATAGTCACCTTGCATCTGTGTGAGGGCGAGCGTCCGGTTCCACGTAATCGCAAAATGGTCTCTCAAGCCAGCGTGTCACCCTGCTTCCCGAGAGTGTTGCTCTCCGTCCCGTTCCCGAAGTGAGTCATCTTGTGGGCACCGCGGTCGGCCGACCATCGCTGCCTTTGTCGTCGTGACCGAGCACTGAGTGGTGGTGATGGTGGTTAGGATATATGCATGGATTATTTACGGGGAGGGCATACAAAGGCCCGTGTTATGTCGGCCTAAGCACTGAGTGGACATAGCGTTGTCTGACAATGCATTTTGACAGGAGCTGCGTGCCTCTCCTGTCATATGGAGGGGGGTTATAAAAGAATAGCCTGACAGGACCTTTGCATTTACGTTACCCCTAGGCCACGCAGGTGCATTAAAGCCTGCAAGGAGGAGCTTCTACATGTAGGCTGGTAGCTCACACTATCGCGTCATATCCTTAAAGACGAAGCTTAAGTGTCCCCCATGCACCGCGTACCTTTTCCGCACATGCGCTTCATGGCTCCTGCACGCATTGTTGCTGACGCGCCTGTACTGTGGAAACGCCTATACACACACGAGGAACCCGCCCACGCGCACACGCGGCTTTGTGCAAGAAAATATAACCATCGTTGTAGCGTAACACACGACAAGGGCAAAGAACGACCGGACACTTGTGTCGTCGTTGTGTGTTGCGCTACAATGGTGGTTATGTGTCAAAAGCAACAAGCCCAAGTCCCCACCTTATTGCATTTTGAAGAGCATTTCAGTTAAAATGGGTTGCGGGGTCACCTGTGACAATCACAATAGATGGCTGTGACGTCACAATCATGTCTTGATGCACGGCATGGAAAACAGCAATATATAATCTCTCATTCTTCACTTGTAATGATTCCTGTTCTTGAGGCAGGCTGGCTTTATCATTGTAGTGAATTCAAATGACACAGCAATGATTATATCGCTGTATTTTCATCCCTCGCGTGACCTAGACTTGACTGTGACGTCACAGTCATCGCTCGGCTGTTTAAACTGAAACCGAAACAGGTGAGAAACGAAATTCGATTATAAATTACTCAGCAGTCGCAGGCAAATGCGACGTGGTGATCCGTATACAGTAAAGTTCTAGGCATCAGTACAAATGACAAAACACGAACCTAAAAATGAGGTGTCGATATTCTTTAAGGCCAATGAAACACACGCCGACCAAACTACGGAAAGGTAAAGCGTAGTAAAACTTTCGCTTTGGCCTGTCCTACCACAAGCAAGTGACAGTTGTGTTCATGTTTGTCAAGCTCAGCATACCGATATTTCCCCGAATGAATTTATGAACTCTCTTCTACAGGCACAGCGCAGTTAACGTCGGTGCACGCGAAGTGGCAGCGGCGGGGTTAGAGCGCATGCGCAGGGGGCGTCAAGCAATCCGGCACATGCATCTACACCGCTACAACTCCGCTATGCTAAATCTCTCCTAATTTCGTGGCCAGTCGTGTGACCGATTCTGAACAACATTCAATCGGATGTCGCTTTCCCTTCCCCTCATACACGGCTCTCTTGTGTCACACCGTCGTTGAAACCTGTATGTACGATAGTACGCATTGTTACGACCAAGCATCCGCAATTGCGCGCTCTATTGTTCGCCTGTGGGCATGGATAAGTTTTGTGAATATGTGGTGATGGTCCAATGGCTCTAAGTGAGCCTGTTTCCAGGAATCCTGTTTTGTAAGCATGTTTTGCTTTGTGCACAACCTGCAAATGCCAAATTGACCCTGTCAAGAGAACGTCTGGAAAAACACAAAGAAACGTCCCCCTGCGGGAAATAGCAGGAAGTGCTTTCTTTTGTTCACCCTTCCAGTCGAGAAGGGCTATCGTCCAGTGAGGAATGTCTACTTTTCAAAGGAGACGACAGAGTGACATGTCCGCTGACGTGCAGGACAAGAAAGGAGCATGACTCATACGGCCATTAAGTGATTTCCCGGGAATGCAGGAAAGATTTGCAATTGTCGAAAAGGGACCATGTTGGGAGCCCTATGCGGCGCCACGTGCACTCGGGTTTCTGAGAAGTAAAACCCCTTGTCAGAACCAGCCTGTGGTTTCTTTGCTGAAGAATAGAAATGTACCTCCTCTCCTCGCCGTTCCCAAGCTTTTCCCGCCAACAAGTGATCACGCCCAACGAATGAATGCCGGACCAGTCAGTGCTTCAGACCATCAGTGCAGTGATGTGTTCGATTGGATGCCGATACCTGAGGGGCGTGCCCTGGATTTGGTTGGTCAGCATCTTCAGAGAGGGGCTGGACATAGGGGGTTTTTAAGGACGCTGCAGAGCACGAAATGTCGCTCTGGGCCCTGGGTAAACGGCTCATCCAGTCGCTTCTCGCTATGAACTCTTAACGCTTGTCATTTTGCTGATGTACCCTTCTTTTTCGTGTAAATAATCTTGTAAATAAGTTCCTCAAAGTGCCATTAAACCTGCTTGTACATATTTCACCAACTTCGAAGATTCAATCCTACTTCAACCCCGAGTCTCTGCACGCTACCAAGTGAAGGCCGGGTCGACATAGCCCCAGCGTCACGACAACTGGTGATCAGCGGTGGGATCTGAATCTACAAGCCCCAACACTGGTGACCAGCGTTGGGATCTGAATCTACAAGCACAACGACTGGTGACCAGCGTTGGGATCTGAATCTACAAGCCACAACATCTGGTGATTGGAGGTGGATCTGAAGCTACAAGCCACAACATCTAGTGATCGGAGGTGGCATCTCAAGCAACAAGCAGGAGCAACAATCGGCCAAGAGGGCAGCTCGGAACATCGATCGCATGTGTGGGTGAGTGCTTGGCTTTTCTTCTGATGTGGACCAGGTTCTAGAACAGGGTTAGATTTTAAGAACTGGTAAAAAGTGTTGAAACGCCTTTAGGTTTGGTAGTTTGCACTGTTGTTTTGGAAGTAGCCGACACTCGGAGCGATCATGGACCTACAAAAGCTGCAGAAACCGGAACTGTTGCTATTGTGTGAGGAATTGGGAATTAATACAAGTGGTTTGGCACGAAAACCCTTGATTATAAAGGCAATCACTGATCTGGGAACCGATGATGAGGAGCTCAGTGAAGCATGGAACCTCATCGGTCAAAAAAAGGAACAGCTCAGACAGCAGAAAGAGCGTGAAATTGAAAGAGAAGCAAAAAAGCTGGAGCTAGAAATTGAGCTCCGGAAATTAGAACTAGAGTTGAGCAAGAGGTCGGGCGATTGTCCCCAGCTAGCGGTACCTCGTCTCAACAAGGAGGCAGATTTCAAGATGTCAAAGTACATGCAGCCATATGTGATATCAGGGGATATCGGTCTGTATCTGGCTAACTTTGAGCGAACTTGCGAAAAACTGTCCTTCCAGCGAGACACGTGGTCTCAGAGATTATTGACGGTTCTGCCCTGCGAGGCAGCGGAGGTTGTCGCGCGGCTAAGCAAGGAGGACGCGGACAACTACGAGAAGGTCAAAGCTTGCCTTCTGAGAAAGTATAGGCTTAGCGCCGAGGCGTTCAGACAACGTTTTCGGAACGCTACTAAGTCCAGGGACGAGAGTTACCCTGAATTCCTGTACAATTTAAGAGTAAATTTGGGCGAGTGGCTAAAGAGCACAGATTCCTACAGTGATAGGGACGCTGTAGTCGAGCGAATTCTTTTGGAGCAGTTTTATAACTGCCTCCCAGAAAAAGAAAGAAATTGGTTACAGGACCGAGGCGAAATTAAGTCGGCAACTGAAGCTGCCGAACTCATTGAGGAGTATGCTTCGCGCCGACAATTCAGCAACCCAGCAGTGGATAGGCCCCGCAATCCCAAGTTCAGTGTGAAAAACCGTCAGGAAAGGCACTTTGCTAGAGTTGGAAACGAAGAAATGAAGGTTTCTTCAGGCAAATTCCCTAGAAAGGACGGCAGTGAGAAAAGTGGGGAAGTGACCAACGTGCAGAACACAAAGAATAAGCTTGAGGCTAGGAAGCCGCTCACATGCTTTAGGTGTAATGAGCAGGGTCACATTGCCGTCAACTGCCGGAAAGAAAAGATTGCTTTCTCGTATGTCAGGGACTGCGATGAAAATATGCAGCTTTTAGAACCCTACCTGCATGACCTAGTAGTCAACGGGAAGCCTTGCAAGGTACTGCGCGATTCGGCCGCAACGATGGATGTTGTCCATCCGGCGTATGTATCGCCTTCCGACTATACAGGACAGTGTGCGTGGATCCGCCAGGTAGTGGAGGAACAGAGTGTGTGCTTGCCAATCGCGAACGTGGTCATCGAGGGCCCTTTCGGCAAGTTGACAACCGAGGCTGCCGTTTCAGGAAAGCTTCCTAAGTGCTATCCGTATTTGTTCTCCAACAAATCGGATATGCTACTGCGAAAGAGGGGCATCCTTTTCGGAGACAGAGTTGTGCCAGCCTTAACACGTTCAAAGGCGCGAGAACTAGCTACACTGCTAATTCCAGAAAAATCCACCGCGGAGGAAACGACAGCTAAAACAGTGGTCGATGCGGAAGACAGTGGGTCAGAAAACTTTGAGAGCAAGGCATCTCAAATAAGTCAACTTGAAAGTGAGCTTGATGAGACGCGGAATGAGGACGTCCTTGGGAGTAACCTCTTGCCGCCAGCGTCTAGTAATCTAACGAGACTTTTAAGTGAAAACCGAGAGGACTTAGCTATGGAGCAAACCGTGGTAAATCTAACGTTAAACCTTCCCGAGGAGATGGGGGATAACTTGATTTGCCTCAGCGGAAAAGGAAGCAACGCTCAGGAGCTTCTCAGAAAGACAGAGCAGAGAGGAGAACTAAAGAAATCCCAGCTGTCCGATCTGGGCGAAATAATAACAGAGTTTGAGGCCTGCTTCGTGGACAGGCCAGGCAGAACTGATTTGACTGAGCACGATATTGAGCTGACTTCAGACGTGCCAGTGCGATCAAGGTGCTACCGATTATCTCCAAGGCAAAGAGAAATTCTGGATAGGGAAGTAACTCGCATGCTGGAATTGGGAGTAATAAAACCCTCGGAAAGCGATTATGCTTCGCCTATGATCTTAGTAGAAGCTCCAGGTAAAGACCCTAGGCCTGTGGTAGACTACCGAAAGCTAAATTCTCTCACCAGGGATCAAGTGTATCCTATTCCGAATATTGAGGAGAGAGTAGAACAGGTCAGTAGAGCGGCATATGTGACTACGCTGGACCTTACTCGAGGATACTGGCAAGTACCGCTCACTGAACGCGCCAGCAGATACGCGGCTTTCGTCACTCCGACGGGCAGCTACCAGCCAACAATGATGAGTTTCGGGCTCAAAAATGCTCCATTTTGTTTTTCCCGACTCATGGATAGGGTTTTAAAGGGGTGTGAAACATTCGCGGTGCCTTATTTAGACGACATTGCGGTTTTTTCCGACTCATGGGCGGACCATATGGTACATCTAAGAGCTGTACTGAGCCTTTTGCGTCAAGCTGGACTAACCGTAAAGGCCGAGAAATGTTGCCTGGCAAGGGCGACCGTGGACTACTTGGGTCACAATGTAGGTCAAGGTTTCAGGAAACCCAGCGAGATTAAGATTTCTGCGGTAGCAGACTACCCGCGGCCGAGCACGAAGACGGAAATTCGAGCATTCCTGGGTCTGACTGGGTACTACAATCACTACATCCCTAACTATTCAGCTTTGGCTAGCCCTCTGACCGACGCTCTCCGCAAGACAGAACCGACAAATGTAGTCTGGGACGAACAAAAGGAAGCCTCCTTCGTAAACCTGAAGGCTGTGCTGATTAGCCGTCCGGTATTGCGAGCTCCAGACTATGACCGAGAATTCACGGTCCAGTGTGATGCCAGTGATCGAGGGTTAGGTGCTGTTCTCTGCCAGAGAGATGACGACGGTAATGAGCACCCCGTGCTCTACTTGAGCAGAAAACTGAGTTCTAGAGAGAGGGCTTATTGCGCGTCAGAGAAAGAATGCGCTTGCATTGTATGGGCCATTCAAAAAATTGCAGTGCTATCTTGGAGGGGCCAAATTCACCGTAGAGACGGACCATTGTCCCCTGGCTTGGCTGCAAACTGCGACATCGAAGAACAGTCGCCTTCTTAGGTGGAGCTTGATTTTACAGCAGTACAATTTTGAAATAAGATACAAAAAGGGGAAGTTAAATAGGAATGCGGACGCGCTTAGCCGCTCTTTCTAAGCGGTCCGAGATGTTCCTCACCATGTATCCAAATTGATAATCAGGTTTTTTTTTTTTTTTTTTTTTTTTTTTTTTCGTGCGCTTGTATATGTGTGGCTATGTAAAGCAGCACGTTTGGTTTTCTAGGAATACGTGGGTCCCGAACGTCTTGAGAGTGGGCTTTTCTCGAACAACAATGGCAGTTTTCTTTTAACCTGGTCTCTTCAGACGGGAGCCGAGTGCTTGTTTAGACATGTGGTTGAGTTTCAGACAGCTCGAGCAATTTGGCCTACAACAATCAAGACAACGCGACAAGCAACAGCGAGCTTCAAGCGTTCACGTGCAGGCCATTAAGTCGTCTCTTCATGCAGCAGCTGGGACTGCTGCCCTCCGAGACTCTTCTGGCGGGGGAGGAGGCTGTTACGACCAAGCATCCGCAATTGCGCGCTCTATTGTTCGCCTGTGGGCATGGATAAGTTTTGTGAATATGTGGTGATGGTCCAATGGCTCTAAGTGAGCCTGTTTCCAGGAATCCTGTTTTGTAAGCATGTTTTGCTTTGTGCACAACCTGCAAATGCCAAATTGACCCTGTCAAGAGAACGTCTGGAAAAACACAAAGAAACGTCCCCCTGCGGGAAATAGCAGGAAGTGCTTTCTTTTGTTCACCCTTCCAGTCGAGAAGGGCTATCGTCCAGTGAGGAATGTCTACTTTTCAAAGGAGACGACAGAGTGACATGTCCGCTGACGTGCAGGACAAGAAAGGAGCATGACTCATACGGCCATTAAGTGATTTCCCGGGAATGCAGGAAAGATTTGCAATTGTCGAAAAGGGACCATGTTGGGAGCCCTATGCGGCGCCACGTGCACTCGGGTTTCTGAGAAGTAAAACCCCTTGTCAGAACCAGCCTGTGGTTTCTTTGCTGAAGAATAGAAATGTACCTCCTCTCCTCGCCGTTCCCAAGCTTTTCCCGCCAACAAGTGATCACGCCCAACGAATGAATGCCGGACCAGTCAGTGCTTCAGACCATCAGTGCAGTGATGTGTTCGATTGGATGCCGATACCTGAGGGGCGTGCCCTGGATTTGGTTGGTCAGCATCTTCAGAGAGGGGCTGGACATAGGGGGTTTTTAAGGACGCTGCAGAGCACGAAATGTCGCTCTGGGCCCTGGGTAAACGGCTCATCCAGTCGCTTCTCGCTATGAACTCTTAACGCTTGTCATTTTGCTGATGTACCCTTCTTTTTCGTGTAAATATTGTAAATAAGTTTTCTCAAAGTGCCATTAAACCTGCTTGTACATATTTCACCAACTTCGAAGATTCAATCCTACTTCAACCCCGAGTCTCTGCACGCTACCAAGTGAAGGCCGGGTCGACTTAGCCCCAGCGTCACGACAGCATAATCAAATCCAGCATCTCAAGTTAGCGTCGGGCGTCTTTAACGCATCGGGGTTTGCGAGAGTAAAGAAGAGTTCAAGAAAGATCAGAAGCACGGCTCGAGGAGGAAGAAGGGCGGGCACCATTATCGAGTCGTTGCGCGTGCAGCCTCATCAGACGTTGCTGCACGTTGCGCGCGCCCCGGAGATCGTACGTGTAATAAATGCCTCATCATGCCCGATGCGCGTGCCACAGGGGGCGCAAAAGGAACAAGAGCAGGAGCGCGTACGGCGTTTATAGCCCGGAACGCGATCATTTTTGCGCGCCCAGAAGCGCAATTATCGACAAACGAGCACGGCATGCAACGGGCGAAAACTCCCCCCGCCCCCCCCCCCCCCTTTTTTTTTCTCGACCTCCCCCTCTTATTTTCGTTCTTTATCAAGCGCCGTCGGAGACCCGCACAACCCTTCCCTCGCAGGCGAGGTTCTCTTGTTCTGGGTGGCACTGCTCGGCTGTTCTTGATAGAGAGACTCGACGATCCACTCTACGACGGACACGCTGTTATTATCGGAGCGCGCTTGACTTGTGCTTTTCGACATTCGAGTCAAAAACGAGCGCAGCAGCGCTCAAACGCAGGGCCGTCGCTCTCTTTGCACCTGAGCAGACGCGGGCGCTAATGACTTCGGCAGGGAAGAATAATTGGGAGAGAAAAAGAAAATTTCTTTCTCTTTTCCATACTTCCTCCTCTAGTGCCTGATTCTGCGACAGTGCAGTAGAGGCTCAGTGCTGAAAGATCCGATGTTCGTGGTGGCCGAGCTCCGGATTTATTGTGAAGTTCGGAGTTGCCGACTGACTCGATCGGAATAAGAGGTGCAACCCCGAAATTTGAAGCTCGCAGGAGCGTCTCCTTAAGTACGAGTTGCAGACATCTATGTCAAGTATACTTCCATGCACAGATTATTTATGGGCTACACGGCCGACGTCGACCTCCCTTACCCTCTATCCCCTTCTAGTTAAGTCGTCCGCTCGTGCTTGGGCGTTACTTCGTTTAGACCAAGCTAGGGGTCTTGTTTGTAGAAAAAAAAAAAAAAGTGGAAAGAATCTCTTCGCGCACTGGCAGCGGAAAGTGTGAGCCTGTAATTGCGGCATTTATAATTGCTAACGACTTCCTCATCTGACTCAGCAGCTCTTGCGACAGTTCCTGCGATACATATGCGGATGTTCTATGGGAGGTCATCATTAACAGCATCGTTAGCAATTAGCGTTCACTTCGGGATGGCGGGCATTTGACACTGATATCCAATTAACCATTTCTATTCTCAGTTGCGGGCACCTTATCATGCACACTTCATGCACATGACCCCGGACCACTTCTGGCCATAGGTTTTGGTAATCCGCTCCGTTACCTGTCTGGCCATTGGCTACCGGCTCGCACTGATTACTTGTTCCTCCAAGGCCCGATTCCTGGCCTGATATTCTTGACTAACTTTAGCTGGACAGAGCAGCGACCCATGGAAAGAAAAAAAAAAAAAGAAAGTTTACAGTTCACCTCGTCCTCGATAGTTGGTGTAAGCATGAAAGGCATTGCAGCAAAGGCGTAGCGCTCTCAAGAACATCTTGTAGATGGCGGTAGCTTCATGCACTCGAGTGTAAAGCAGCCATTAGCCGCTTTTCTTAAGTGAACTTTACACTTTCTTTTGTCCCTTTTGGTGTGTACGCCTCTGCAGCCGAGCAGTGCGTGATGGTGTCGGCTTTATTCTTCAGCACATCTTCATCTCATGCGTAGCTCTCATGGCATGGTTAAGGTGTCCATGCTCCAAGAAGTGAAGTGGGATTTCACTAGAACGACCCTCAAGGGAGCTTAGGAAAAAATTTGTTGAAGTGAAAGTTCACTTAATTAAAATAAGTGCATACAAGCATACAAGCATATTAGTTCCAAGAAACATCGGGCATTGAAATTATAACTTGTCATCTACTATTCGACACCGCCGGGGTGGTGCAGTGGTTAAGGCGCTCGACTATACTGTTCCCAAGAATGCGGGATCGAATTTCGGCCTCGGCGGCCGCAAGGCGCCCGTGTGCTGCGCGATGTCAGTGCATGTTAAAGAACCCCAGGTGATCGAAATTTCCGGAGTCCTCCACTACGGCGTCTCTCATAGCCTGAGTCGCTTTGGGACGTTAAACCTCACAAACGAGCCAGCTAACCAACCATCATCTATTTGTCACTGCGGTCATTTTCAAGCGAGGAATGCAACTTTTTGCGGCATTTTGAAATTAGGAGTACAGTGGTCTTGAAATCAGTCACTGTGTACAAGCTGCCGTGAACCCTGTTCGGCACAACGGTCTACTGGGCAGCAAAGGCGTTAATTTACTCCAAGCAGATCATTACTTCAGCAAATCATAGTAAACAAGCATGCACTTGGCATGTATACGTACGCCTTTCTTGGAGCTAAAACCTGAGGCTCTGGCTGACTATGACTATGGCGCCAATTAAGCGTGCAAAACCAGCTATGGATTCGGCTGGCTACAAGTTTGTTTATATATCCAATACAATTTAAAGCTAAATTAGCGGCCACTTTTCGTCACGCGGTCACGAAACTCGGTTCTCAATGTAAAAATATGTATATGTAAAATAAGTGCGGGTTTGATACAAATAAAAACTATCAATTGCTGTACTATTCGTTTGATTTATGCAGTTGCTACAACGCTCGTCGTTTCTTACTTTTATTAATATTATTATTATCATTTATTTATTTATATATATTTTTTTTTATTGCGAAAGCACTCATTCGCGCTTACCACCACCAACCAAGAATCTTGCCCTAGCGTTCTTGCTTGTGCCTTCGCTCTGTTTGGCTAAGCTGTTTCGCGAGGTCACAACAAATTAAGTCCGGCATATATAACGGCTCCAACGACGCGTGTCTCCACAACAGGTCTTTCGAGTTCGCCAGCGAACAGAGAGAGTGATGAAGCCTAGACTAACCTCTGATTGTCCTAGAGCCCTTGTAGTGCTCTCACACTTAGAAAAAAAAAGAAAAAAAAACACTGAAGAGGTTTGGGAGCGGATCGGAAGTTGATTGGAACCAGTCGCCTTCAAAATCGGCTACTCAGGTTCAGTAGCAGAGCGAAAGCACCGCGGCGAGTGCTTTCGCTCGTTATAACCAAGTTTAACTAGGGTTAAACTTCCGTAATATGCAACGGCGGCTCCCAGATGACGCAACAAACCCGTGGCCTTCGCGATCAAGCGCGCCGTTGCACCGCAGCTAATCGTGGAGGTCATTCTTTCATTCATAAATCTTTATTCATAAGGATGACCCCCCCTAGAGGGGAAGGGGGTGGGTTAGGTGAGGTTTAGGGCACCAGACTCCGACATGAAGTCTAGCAGGGCACTAAGCTTGCGCTTGGCCTTGTGATGAGCATCACACTGTCCAGTGTGATGAGCAGATATGTAGCGGGCGTGGAGGCTCACCGTGCCAGGATAGGTCTAGGTCAAGAGCTGCATGTCAACGGAGTCAGCAGGGCAGTTATCAGGGCAGCCGATAATGGTTCGGCGCCATCGACTCAGGATGTCCGGTGTGCACGCTGCACCGGCTCGCGCCTCGTGAGTGAGAACTTGGGCAAGGCGACGAAGGCCGGAAGGAATATGATGAGTAATGCCAGGGACAAGGTCCCGCAACAAACCCCTCCACTCATGTTTAAGCCTTGTGATGACACAGTCACGGTTAAAAGTCTGCTATTTGAAGCGGTAGCTTCCAGGTTGCGCCACATGTACAGTTGAAACTACAGCTTCCTATGCTTTCGCGCTATAATCGTTTTAACAGAGATAACCCCTGACATTTTGTGTGTGCGCGCGCGCGCGCGTGTGTGTGTGTGTGTGTGTGTGTGTGTGTGTGTGTGTGTGTGTGTGTGTGTGTGTGTGTGTGTGTGTGTGTGTGTGTGTGTGTGTGTGTGTGTGTGTGTGTGTGTGTGTGTGTGTGTGTGTGTGTGTGTCCGGCGCTGCTATGAGCTGTGCAGCTCGCGCATGCCCAGTAACTGACGTAGCATATAGATCTAGACATATGCACTTTTTTTCGACGCGTGCGCTACTGCGACGGCAATACAACATCATAGCATCAGCGGGTGAACCGGAAGTTTAGCCAAAGTTCGTTTTATGTTCGCCTCCACGTTCTCCTTCCTTACTGTCCGCGGAGCTCCGACAATGGATACGAAATATATTATATGCTTAATGCTGAGTATCTTTCTTCATCAATGATTGTTCGCTTCGTCGGTGTTTCGCCCAGCAGCAGTCTCTCTGCGCGTGCGCGTACAACATCTCATGTATTTTCCATTAGAGATAACTTATAACTTGCTTTTTAGCTCTTTAATCTCGGCTGTGCACTTGCTGTCTGTGCAGATTGCAATTTCAAAGCAAACTTTAATACGCACTGCGCCATTTTTTGTTTTTCTTTCATTTTTCCGCTAAACACAGTTTCTCTCCATGGCAGTTATTTTTACATCTTATGTTCCCAAACTTCAACTAATCTTTTGGTTGGGCTTCCAATACTATCTGATTTTTTTTTCCTTAGCAATTGTTCGAAAGACATCGTCTTCTATGTAGGATCTTATCTTTCAGTTTCCACAAGTCCCAATCAAAAAACGATTTCTTTTCCTTTAATTGTTGATATTGTGAAGCACACTATGCTGTGATCACTAAAAGATACGTGCTTGATTTCATTAGGCGTGCACAAAGGCAAGATGTCTACTGATACATACGCTCTGTCTAATCACGTAGTTTGGCATCTTAAGATGCGTGTACTCTGGCGGATTACCACTCGAAAACACATAGCCGATGTCCTGCACTCCTGTCATTTAAGCGTCGCCCATTTATACTATCATCAGTTCTGCATACTTTGAATGCCCAAGAAAATATATCTGCAACATTTTAAATAAGGGCATATACACCTTCAAGAAACAATTAATTTACAGTCTTCTCTCTTTGGCGCATACACGCATATGGTCCGCCGTTTCATGTTTGCAAAGAAGTCACACATAATAAGTCTGCCACTTATACATGCAGTCAATGACCCTTCCTGAATTCCCAGTGTATTACACAAAACAAATGTGCAACCCCCAGAAGCACCGGCAGCATGACATACGCAAACACATGCAGTCTTGAAAAGTCTTGACTATGTGGCTCGTCATCTCTTCACTTTCTACCTTCGTCTCTTGCACTGCAATAATATCTAAATTTTCTCTAAGTACACTTTACTTCATACTGCTTGCACTCTGCAGAGAGACCTCGCATATTCAACGTGGCGATACGCAGTGCTTTTAGCTGATTTTCTGCCATTTTCGCAGGGTGTGAAACGAGCCGATTGGTCTCACTTTGTATCCTTCAGCGACAAAGGACGCTATATGTACAGCTGCTCCGCTCGCAGCGTTCGAAATGACCCCCCCCCCCCCCTCCCCCAAAGTTTTAGTAGGTTAAACCACCACCACATGACACGGCGGCTTCCAGATGGCGCCACAAACCCGTGGCCTTTGCGATCAAGAGCGCCGTTGTATCGGAGCCGGAGCTGATCGCTGAGGTCACGGTTAAACGTCCGCAATTTGACGCGGCAGCTCCCAGGCGGCGCCACATAAGCTATACAGCTGAAACCCATTCCTGTGCTTTTGCACTATATAATTTTTTGTTTCTAATAATCTTTGAAACTGCTTGGGGGTCGCTCCGATGCGAGCGTCGTTGTCCATTTCAAACGTGGCACGTAGTATGTTTAAATATTTTCTTTATCAGCTCTTTCTTTCAACTCTCTTCTGTGTGCACGAAGCAGTTATAGTGACCTTGTTAGAGATCGTCACTTTCTCGAGGAGCGGACAAACGGGAAAATGCGTACGAAGGGAGGTGAAACTGTAGCGACTAAGTATACGATGTTCCTGGATTAATATTAAAGGAACTGCACAAAAATGCTAAATTGGGCGAGTTTCGCACCAACTCGATTAGCGTGTCAGCGAAGCTTCTTTTAACTTAACAAAAATAGAGATTACATACCTAGAATCAGTGGTCAAGTAGTTTTTTCACGTGTGTATCTTTGCAGACTTGCCTTTCTCCACATTTTTGTCAATTTTTTTGTCAATTTCACCACTTTATTAGATGTATTTGATAGTTTTTGTATCCTATATATTCTGTTAGCGTTTCTAATAAAAAATCAGTTGTGAGTAAGCGCTCGTGTGTGTTTCCCTCTTTTTTTGTCCTTGTCTTCTTTGCGCTACGTTTTCCTAAAATGTGTTAATATTAAAGTCTGGCGCCCTTTCTTCGCATTTCCGAGCACCGCCTTTTCTATATTAATTACTTCCACAAAACGTCGCACGTTAGCATGCATAACATGGTGTTAATATTCACAATTAGCAAGCATTAATTAATGCACAGTGAATATGGTTGAAAATGATTTTCTTTGTCATGTTTCTTTTCTCGAGGAGTAATGAAACTGGAGCTGCCCTTTATATATGCTGTTCGCGCTTTGGAAGTGCACGGTCCCGCTGCGACACAGTCTGTGACATTTCTCTCTGTCTTTTTTTTTCCTGTCCTTGTGGCACCAACAGACCCAGGTAATGCAAAAGCAGAAAAAAGGAAACCTGGAAAGGGCGCGCAAGGAAAGAAAACACAGACACAAGGCTCACAGGGGTACGCTGATCAACCGAACACACAAAGGGCGAAGGAAAAAAAAAAAGAGAGGTGAGAAATACACATACAAAAAAACAAAGGGTAAGATGCGTGCAGTTTTACTCCGAATTTCGAGCTTCTTCAGCAGGTACTTCCTTTTTTTTTTTTGTCTTAAGCTATTATTTTCTTGTTTCGTTTCTGTACGACTTTTTCTAACGTCTTATATAAAACGTATGTTTTGTATCGGCACAAGAGATGAAATCAGGGATTATATAGCCTCGCAGGTGTTCTACACTTCTATATATATATATATATATGGATCGCCGTGCATGTTACTGTGCCAGAGACGAGCCGATGTAAGCAATAGTCACATCTATGTGCATAAACTGCGGGAAGGTTACGGAAAGATACGTACTTGATTTCATAAGGCGTGCACAGCGGTAAGATGTCTATTGATACATACGCTCTGTCTAATCTTGCGTAGTTTGACAGCTTAAGATGCGTGTACTCTGGCGGATTACCACACGAAAACACATAGCCGACACCATTGGTAGGTATGATTTGTGGCGTTATTACTGACAGCCAAACCAGCAACGTTATTCGCCGGTCCCAGAACCGAAAGCGGGTTTGGTTAATGACAATGACACAAAAGAATCAATCGTCAGAAAATGCAACCCATGGTTGCGTTTAGCGCACTCCATCGTCTTCCGCTGATGCTTCCATAAGCAGCAAGCGAGTAGCCGAGACAATGCAGCCAAGTTCCCCGCCTGAGAAGACTCACACGCATCGTCGATCGCAATGTTCGGCGAAGGAATCACGGCGCGGGACGAACGGGGTATATACGGAAGGGGAAATAGGGAGGGGGTTGATGCGTACACAGTTCGGCGTCCGGAGAAAAGGCGGACTCGGAAAGGGTTGACGCCGCCTTGGCGCGGACCCGGGGCGGCGCCCCGGGGCAGCGGGGGGCGGGACTTGGGGGGCAGGCAGGGCCCGGGCATGCGCCGGCGAAGCCTCGATCCGTGGCAGGCACGGAGGAGACGCCGCGAAGACGGCAACGACGGACGCAGCACGTGCTGCTGCGCTGATCACCGGCGGCGCACCTTGGTCCGCGATTCCGACGGGGGACGGTGCGAGGCCGCACTTCGACAACGCCGGCGGGGAAGAATAGACGGGGGAGGGTAGGGAGCAACGCCTTCGCCGAGCTGCTTTTCCTCCTGCTTTTGTTTGTTTCTTTCTTTCTTTCTTTGTTCTGCGCTTAAGTATCGGAAGGAGAGCCTCCGTTCGGGCTATATATGTATTGCACTTCGAGAAAAGAATGAAGATAAAACAGCCACGTGTCAAGCTCCCATTGTTTCGCTATCAATGCAAATTAAGGCTGTCAAAACGGAAGGCTTGAAGCAAAGCAGCGCACTGCGGAAACAAAATCAAAGCAGAAAAGTGCCGCACGCCACGCTTGCTGGGCGGAAGTGTCATTGTGCCGCTGAGCGCAAGGTGGATAAATTCTGATGCAGGTGGCTTGCAAAAATACGTTTTTCGTGTTCTTGGAATCTGTCCCGTCGTAAAGATCTAGGGGATCGGAACTATGTTTATCCATGCTTTATGGTTTGTGGCAATTTTAAATCCGGCAGTAGTAGGAACTGGCGGAAGAAAGGAGCACGAAATGCTAAATAAGATCCGCTGCGACTATGTCAAGGGCAACAATCAAATGGACCACTGCTAACGACGCGAAATTGGCGTTTTTTACCCTGCAACAGCACAGCGGAAGATAAACGGGCGTGTCCTTCAAAACATGAAGTCTCGTCTTTCAAAAGAAGTGTCAAGGGCTCATTCACATGTAAAAAAGAGAGAGAGAAAAAAAAATTTACGATTCATTTTCAGCTTCCCAGTTTTGAGACTTTCACGCTCTTTCTGAACTGATAACCACATATTAATAAATATGTGACAGTATGTTGTTTTTCTTTTGTTGGGTGCAGTGAGCACACGCTAGTTTATCATTTGACTGCTTTCCTCATGCCATGTCCTCATTGCTATCATTTCAATGCATTTGTTTCCTCATGTCATGTCCCCATTAGTATTATTTGAATGCATTTGTTTCCTCATGTCATGTCCCCATTGGTATCATTTCAATGCATTTGTTTCCTCATGTCATGTCCCCATTGGTATCATTTCAATGCATTTGTTTCCTCATGTCATGTCCCCGTTGGTATCATTTCAATGCATTTGTTTCCTCATGTCATGTCCCCATTGGTATCACTTGAATGCATTTGTTTCCTCATGCCATGCCCCATTGGTATCATTTGAATGCATTTGTTTCCTCATGTCATGTCGCCATTGGTATCATTTCAATGCATTTGTTTCCTCATGTCATGTCCCCATTGGTATCATTTGAATGCATTTGTTTCCTCATGCCATGTCCTCATTGGCGATTGCTTGCTGTTATTTGACTGCATTTGTTTATTTAGTGCGTGGAAATTGTTTGGATGGTCGCTGAGGGTAACAAACTGGATTCCAAGAGAAGGAAAGCGTAGCAGGGGGCGGCAGAAAGTTGGGTGGGCAGATGAGATTAAGAAGTTCGCAGGGGTCAAGTGGATGCAGCTAGCACAGAACCGGGTTAAGTGGAGAAATATAGGAGAGGCCTTCGCCCTGCAGTGGGTATAATCAGGCTGATGATGATGATGATGAAATTGTTTGAACAGCCGTATTTCGATGGCGGCGAATTGAAAAACTGCCTTACGCGCACGTGCTTAAAAAAGCCTCAAGGGGTCGAAATCATACCGAAGTCTTCTGCGGCGTCCCTCATAGTCCACGTGCGGCTTCGAGACGTCAGATTTCGCATACACGGCCTACTAACCATCATGAGAAGCTATACTTTCAGGCAGGACTGCTTATGACAATTTACTTCCGCAATATGCTTGTAGCTTTTTTAAAAGCCCAAAGCAGAACTAGGTTGCACGAAACATGAGGGTGAATGAGGGGCAGATTTACGAGTGACTCTGATGGGCCAATCTTATTTCCGTGATTCATTTCTAGAACTGTCTTTATCGAAAGAAACGATTCTCGCTGATAGGGAGCAGGGTGACCTCTTCCCGCCTATATTCTTGTCCGCCTAAAGTCAGATCTGCCTAGTTTTCTTTTCTTCATGGTCGTTCCACGCCATGATCCAAAGCTTATAGCTCGATTGTACAGTCCCTTCGAAAAGCGCTGGTGGGTGCAGTTTTCAAGTATTCGATCGCAAACTATTCCTGGTCTTTTTAGAGTGAACGAAAAACAACAGAATGCGGATCATGCAGAAAACACGCGGCCTGTCTCTACCGCGCTCCGTTCTTGTGTGCGGTGCCGAGAATCGTCACCGGATGCGCGCAGCTCACCGAGCGCCTCTCTTGCTCGGCAACGCTAAATGCGTGGCTCGCCGAGCATTCGCCCGCACAGTGGCCGCGGCATGCGACGCGTTAACGCCATGCCAGCGAAAGTGTGGAGCAGCGTGAGCTCGTGCGGCCCAACGGTTTCGGGGACCATTAGCCGGCGAGCATTGAAGGCGACCTGCCCGCACTGTCGTTCTCCGAGATTGATCGTCCGCGGCCGATTGTGCGCGCCGATCGTCGCCACCAGCCGCGCGCAGAGCGTCTTCGCGCTACGCCCCGGCCCGACGCCGCGCACTGAGTCGGCCGTTAGAAATTCTTGACGTTGGGATATCACGGAAAAAAGAGTTGATAGCAGCAGCGAAAATAGGCACCAAACTATCGGAAAGAACAGTTGACAGTCAGGGGCCGAGGAATCTGCACGCTTTGCTTTTTGAAATAGGCCAGAGAATGCGAGTGAACTTGACATATCCAAATCAGGCTCTTGCATGCTTCACAAGCAGACGTGGTCGCGCACCAATTGCAAAACAGTCATTGAAAGAAAAAAGGACTGTATAGGGTGTGCTTTGCTTTGACTTCAAGAAAGCGTCTCGACTTCGCTTAGTTCTTTTGAACTCTTTCTTGCTAGATCAAGTGCGTAAAACTAAAAGCGTGATGTCGTAATGAAGACATCGTGCTTACTATAAGTAATCATTCCTGTAAGATTTTCATGGAAAGGTATCTTGTCATCTTGCGCTTTTTTTTTTTTTTTTTTTTTTCCAATGGGGTCAGTGAGTGAAGAAACTTTCATTTCCTTAACTGGGGAGTGCATGTAGTGGGATTGCGAGTGGGGTCCTCAGTCCAGGGCCCCGATAGCCCTCGACCACGGTGTAAGAGTAGAATACTCTTACACCATGCCCTCGACGCTGCTTCAGCGTCTCGTGACGTTGCACTTTAATTCGCTCCGTAATCGCGCCTGTTTCGACCATGGATAAAGGCCACGCGCATGCCTCAATGTGCTGTGCTTATATCGCTGCCTTGTATCCTGACCTTCAAATATTCCAGGTGGCAATGAGAGGCACGTGCACGGCTTTTGGCTGTTTGAGGCACGAGCCCGGTGAACCGGAAAGAGAACGTCACTGGACGTCTGGTCCACGAAGTACCATCTGTGAATCCATCTAAAAGGGACACTAACGACAAACTGAAATTGGCTATGTCGATTAATTGCCGCCTTCTGAGGAAAAGAAGGCTACTTTCACTGAAAAGGAAGCTTTTAGAAGTGAGAATAACCATTGCGTAAACTACAGTTACTGTTATGACATCAGGTACGTGTTTTGCAGTTAGGGCTGTTGTCGGAGCCTAATGCGCTGACGCTCATCGCCGTCCGCCGATGCTTCCACCAGCAGCAAGCAAGTAGCCGAGACACTGCAGCCATTTCCCCGCCTGAGCAGACTCACACGCATCGTCGATCCCAATGTTCGGCGAAGGAATGACGGCGCGGGACGAACGGGGTATATACGGAAGGGGAAATTGGAAGGGGGTTGAAGCGTACACAGTTCGGCGTCCTAGGCGCCTCACAGAGGCCGTATTCAACCGTCAAATATCACCCCTTCTGTGTTTCGCCATAGATATCTGAAACCAACCATCTGACAGCCGAGTTACGAGCAGCTCGATGTAAATGGGAGGCAGTGGAGCGGAGGAACTTTCGATCGTCACGGTGTAGGTCTCGCTGCCACCCTCGGCTCAGAACCAGCGTTGGTGCAGGTGTATGTTCCGCCGTGCGCGTGCTGCCAAACGTGTGGTAGATCGGTGTCTGGCACAGACCGAGCTATAGCCCCTCACCGCACACTCCTTGAATTCGTCGAAGGCATTGACGCATGTTTTGGCCCTGCCCTATCCGACACCGTCTCTGCGTCGGGGCTGGTAATCTTCCCCTCTGCTACTGCACGGTCGTGGTCCACACTCGACGGCCACAGCTGTTGAGTTCTACCGCCGCTGCCTGGCAAGTGCCGAAAGCGGTTGGAAGAGAGGCGCAAAATGACTATTTTCGTGGTGTTTAGCGTGTTATTGAGCAGCATGAAAACAAGTATAGTTTGCAGTTTTTGTATAGCTTTGACTTTAGACCACGCTGCATTTCATCTACTTGATCGGTGACCACAAAGTCTAATAGCTGGAGTGACAGAAGTCGAAACTATACACTGTCACCTGCCAATTACGGCCACAGAAAGTTTAGGTCGCTCCTCCATTGGATTATTAGTCTTTGCATCAGCTTCTATTTCATCAGCTGCCTCCCACATCCCTGACAGCGCAAGTTCGGCTTTTCATTATTAAATATTGTGGAAGAAGGCCAGGTCGAGACGGCAAGGTCGAGACGGCAAGGCAAGGGATGCCGTGTCTGGCGTTTATTCCGATGGACAAAACCCAAGCGCGTGCCGGAGCCAGCGCCGCGGGACGATGATGATGGTATGTACAAGAGGAAGAAGAAGATCATGGTATGTACAAATGAAAGAAGATCCGTGGAGGGCTCACAATATGTTATAAATGAGCGTTTAATGAGATTGCATTAGTAATTCACATAGTTCAGCGCGCAGAAATTGAAATTATTCGGACTTCCACAAGTGATAACAAAGTCTTAGAGCCGCTAGCAGAAAACTAACTTTATTTGAATGATGTTTCAAATAGTGTTCATCTTACGTAACACGACATATCTACGTCATTTATTAAAAACCTCGAGGCCACAGGATTTGAAATTCAGTCGTTTAGTGAAACACGATTCCCCCTTAAGCCACAGATGTCTGGAGGGCGGTGAGAGTCCTTTACGTCTCACTCCTTCGGGCGTTTCGAGATACAAATATACGTGTTCATAATAACGCTGGAAATCAAATACTCTATACCGAAGACTCCTAAGAAATGCTCTTGTACTAGAGTCGTTCAACCACTGAAGGACTCTGCTTATACCATCTACAGTGAGTGCCGAGCGTTCCAAATTAGGGCGAGCATTCTGAACGATTCAAAACAGAAGTGCTTTCTCAGGACATGAGCAGTCTCTACATGCGTCGTCATGCAGATGGTAAATGCGTATGGACACAAGGCACTTCTTACGGACGGGCATAACAGCCAAGCCTATGAGCTCGCCCAAACCACGAGCCTCTTTGCACATAAGGTGGTCTCACAAGAAGGGCCGAACGACCGACGTCTTCCGGGGATATATGCCGAACATGGGTGCCGAGAGTATGTTTTGATTTTTTTTGGGTCATTTATATTCGCTGCTGAGTGTGCCTCGTGTAAGTACCTGGAACATTTAGTCAATTTAGCTCGTATACCTAAGTTCCTCCTAAAAATAGCGAGCCTTCACTGCTATAAATAAAAGAAAATAAATATTCAAAACTAAACGACGACGAACAGGGTATCTAGAGGGAACATGTGCGTCCGTACAGGGCAGGGGCTATCCTGGGCTGGTTTAGTCCCGTGGAAAGAAAGGCAGAAAGGAAGAAAAATAACACGGCCCGATGGCGGTGAAACCGGGAATCCGGGAGGCGAAAACCACGGGGGACGACCTTCCCCTTCGTTGTAATTCCCTGGGAAGTCATCCGTCTTACGCGGCCCAAATGGCTTAATGACCCGGCGGCGGGCCCACCGTTCCGCTCGCAGGTATTAAAAATTTCCACACCTCCTTGGCCAGAACCCGCGAGGAAGCCGCGTCCGAGACGACGCGCCACGACCCGGCTTGTTTTGCCTCACTGCAACAGTAGCGATGAAGATATTGAAGCGGGGACACGCTGACCGGCCGCGTGAAATCCAGTGAGCATGCGTGTGGAACTCACGCCCTGATTTGGCCAGGGAGAACGAACCCGTAACTTCTTGATTGCGCGCAGGTAATTAAAAATCGATGTGGCGTTGATAAAACGAAGAATTAAAAAAAAAGGGGGGGGGGATAAGGCGAAAACTTCTCAGACCGAGCTCGACTCGAGTGCGCTGATATGTTTGGGACAGCAGTGTGCGTGCAATGCACAGGTTGTGTGTTTGTAGCATTGCATCTTCAAAAACCACACTCACTGATAGAAAGAACATGTCGGCACTAGGGCTGTTCACGCACCACATCGCTCTCTCCATGCTCAACAACTATAGAAGGTAGTGAATTTTCTCGGGGGAATCAAAACATACGTATTGTCTCTGGCGACACTCCGATGTCGCCAGAGACATCGGAGTGTCACACCACACCTGGCACATCTGGCACACAAGCGAAGTTCAGAGTTGTCTTTTAAAAAACTCATGTCTCTAATACAAAAAAAAAAAAAAAAAAAACTTTGTTTAGTAATTTTTGTGATGCATAGCTCCCGTGGGATAATTATATTTGTTGGCCACAGGCTGGCGTAATATTGGCTGCAGGTATATCAAAGACACGCGGGCCCACACTCGACCAAGTCAGAGCAGGTGGTGGTAAGCCGATTAGACACACGCGCATGGCTTTCGCAGTCCTCCCTGCGCAACAGTGGTGGCCGCCGTGATGTAAGTGAATCTTCTAGGCCTGTATTGGATCAGCGTGCGAGACTTCTGATGTCAGGATACAAAATTAAACCTTTCTTTTCACGTTGCTGCCGTGAACCTGCCGTGATTTGTCAAAATATTTTTCACGCATATATTTGGTATAATTGCATCCCTGGATACCTTTACGTTATTTACTAGCGAAAATATTTCTTTTTTTCCTGGACGAATACCGCTCGGAATGGAGATAGAGAGGAAAGATAGGAAAATTAACCTTGTATGCTCACGGCTGCTTATAGCGTATTCAGGCTACACGCTAATGGACAGCATGGTTTGCTTTGGAAGGCGCAATGTATACAGAGCCAAGTTTACGCGTCCAAAAAAAAAAGAACATTTTAAGGTCGATTGAAATATGAACCGATTAACTAGCTCAGTTAATTGCTTCTTTAAGAGAAGCGTATTTATGTCTGTTTTTTTTATTATTATTATTTCCCAAGCATTGTGCAAAAACAAGCTTGAAAGCATGTTTTCCCACTTTCGGCCACAAAACGTTAAATATAAATATTGCAAATTGCAGCTCCCTACTGGCTGTTTTGGTCGGATTCTGTCTATAAGTGTTTGCTAATAAGTTGGTAAGATTTGCTTTGAATCGAAAAACTAAATAATTTCGAAGCTATCAGAACTTTTCATATCCTAAAAATAAGGTAGACGTGAAACAACATTATATAGACGTAGGAAGTGGCCAACATCGTTTCTTTTCTTGAAGTTTGGTTTGGTTTGGTTTGTGGGGTTTAACGTCCCAAAGCAACTCAGGCTATGAGAGACGCCGGAGCGGAGGACTCCGGAAATTTTGACCACCTGGGGTTCTTTAACGTGCACTGACATCGCACAGCACACGGGCGCCTTGCTTTTCGCCTCCATCGAAAAGCTGCCGCCGAGGCCGGGATTCGATCCCGCGTCCTTGGGATTAGTGGTCGAGCGCCGTAACCACTGCGCCACCCCGGCGGGGTTTCTTGAAGTTTATACATCCCAACAAGAAAACCGCCTGCTTACCCATTTCGTTGTCCATTTCTCGACCTTGCTGTTTACCGTGGGAAAGGGATTTTGTCTGCGATTTCAGGGCGATAATTATATCTGAGAGCTCTTCCTACGTCACTTCACGGTGTCTAGATTTTTTATCCCTTTTTTTATAGATCTTGCGTAACATATGCCCTCTCGCAGAAAGTCCAGCTTTGTGTAGAAGTTGGATCACGGAAGTCAGGTGCACTCCGTGCATTTTCAGACGTTTAATTCTCTTATGGCAAGCAGTTTTATACTTATTATCCCCTCTCCCCTCCTTCTTCAGCCTTTCATTGCACTGCTTGAGAACGCAGCGCTGTCTCCCTGAACACGTACGCAGTGTCACTTGAACACGGCCGCCGAGCTCCCCTAATCACGGTGCTAATTACACAGCGACCGACTTGTGAAATCCAAACGTGACGATCATGCACTGGCGTCAGCGCGATGTGGTATTTTCCCGCTTTTTTTTTTTTCAGAGCCTTTCTCTTTTTCAAATTTCGATTATTTGTGAGTTCTCTTCTTTAGGTTACCCAATACCGTGGAATTATGGACTCACTTCTCACTTGGTGTGAAGCTCTGACGACTCAGGTCGTGTCGTTAGGAGAGAAGTGAAGTGGCTGTCGACGAGGCGAACGAGTACATATCGGGACTAAAAAAAAAAAAAAAATCATTATCGACAGGGCGTGAACGACAGATATATAACAAAATAAGGAAAGAATGTTGTACTTTATTGGTCTAGAAAGACATGGAGAAAAAAAAAAATCGCTGACTGGGGTCAGGGGGAAAAAGGAGAGAAGAGCGCACCGGCCTTGAGACGATGCTCTGCACTTTTTCTGTTCACTTGTCATTCGCCCTGAGTAACTGAAGTAGGCTAACGACCTCCGGAGAACGTTACGCGTAATGTTTCGTTTCAGTCTGTGGAAATAGCGAGAAAGTATTAAACTTTCTTAGCTTGCACTCACCTAAAAGAATATACACTGCCAGCGGTTTCCACACTCCTGCTTCTAGCAAGTGATAAAGTTCTGCACCGGCCTCAGAATTCTGCCGAACAGGCGAGAGCTTTCTACCGACGAATTAACAACCGCAAAAAAAAAAAAAGATACGTTTTTCTTCTTAGCCACCTACTTTATATATGTATTGGAGCCTATATCATAGCAACCGCGATTTGTTTACGGCCTTCGCAGGTATTTTGTGTAAAGCGACGGTAGAAAAGCGCCCTGTAAAATCGAAATTGATCTTTTGCAAGTATTTAGGTATGATTAGGCTGGCTTGCATTCTACCGACTGTCATGTAAGAAGGCAGACGACGGAAACTGAGGTTAAACTTACTAACTTAAGCAAAGCAAGCAGAGCAGACTTGTAGGTTAATCTGTCAGTTTTCCATGCTCACTTTTACCGTGACAGATAAAATGTATGCTTTGGAAAGGCGTAGGGAAGAAAGGAAGAGTGGCACTCACTCACATGGTATCGAAGGCTCCGCACCAGTGACGCTGTGCCTGTAAGCACGTCAACTCTGCCCAACTTTTGGTTACTGTGGTGCAGCCCGCTTATGAAATCTACAACAAGAATGGTTAGAACGTGCCGCAGTTATGACTTATAAGACAATTATTCCGCTGTCTATGTCTGCCAACCGTCTCTTTCTCTAATGCTTCAAAATTATCTACACCTTGCAGTCACGTATCCTTAGAGGCCTCTTTTTTTTTTTTTTTTTCGGTATGAATCATAAAACAAAACAGTTCCGTCATATTATCAACCTGCGGATGAAAAGAAGGCACTGTTTTAACGTCCACTGGTTCCATCACAAGTCCTCATACTGAGAACCCTGGAACGGGCACCTTCTCTGCCTCCGTACCCAGCACATGCACAACGGCTAGTACCGATATACCTCCTTTTCCATGTAAAATTAGCCCAAACAATCTCCGACGCCTTTCTTCAGTTCATTTTTGCATAATACATTTCTAATTAACTAGCGAATAATTCACTAACCATTGCAACTTGCTAATTGAATTACTATAAAAGCCCCGTCGGGGTGGCACAGTGGTTACGGCGCTCGACTACTGTTCCCAAGGACGCGGGATCGAATCCCGGCCTCGGCGGGCGGTTTTCGATGGAGGCGAAAAGCAAGGCGCCCGCGTGCTGTGCGATGTCAGTGCACGTTAAAGAACCCCAGGTGGTCGAAATTTCCGGACACCTCCACTACGGCGTCTCTCATAGCCTGAGTCGCTTTGGGACGTTAAACCCCACAAACCAAACCAAACCAAACCAAACCAATTACAATATAAAGTATTTCGAAGTTCTCATTATGGATCAAATATTTACCTGGATAACCGTTACCTAACCTGCTGATTAACCAGCAAACTAGCAAAATAGTTAAATTGGATCGGCGACCCGCGCGAGCTTCATTATAACCACCCCCTGTCCTTCAACCCTCCAAAAGTGGTTTTTCATCCCTTGTTAGCTTGACGAGGCTCCAGCGGTCGCACCCTTGACGTTGCAGAACGGGCCTGTAAACGCGGCCGGCAGCCCGCACCACATTTCATCGGCGCGGACCTCATCCCCATGCGAAAAGGAGAGGTGTTCATCAATTCGGCGGCACGCTCACCGCAAAGGTAGGGGGCAGCCGCGGGTCAAATGACAAAATCAATGGGCGCCCGTAATCGCCGTGCGAGAGAGGAGGTCCTCCTCCCGCGAGATCCCGGTGTTCCTGTAGGTCCATCAACGCGAAGAACCGCCAAACGCGCGTCGATGCGGGGCTGTTTGGAACGCAGCTGGCGCCTGCGCGACTTTGCGGCTTGTTCGTACGCGGTGTGTAGACTCGTTCCAAAGCCACCCCCAGCGTCGCCTCTGAAGGCAACTCTCGCTTAACCGAAATCAATGTGAGCGGTTTTGGGAAAAGATCGGCAACTGATTGCTTAATCGAAAGCTGACCGCGGTGGACTTCTCTCGGGGGTCGACTGAACACATTCTTCTGCGACAGCCGCGCGCCGCACCGAAATCATGTGGGGGTATTCTGTATAGTCGGTGGTGGTAGTTATTCGCTGAATTAAAGGTGAAAGGGTTAAGTCCTTCGTCAGGGGCTCACTTTTAAGTGCGGCCGGAAAGTCGATACCACTAACGAATGAATTACGAGAAGTAAATGCTCAAGTATACCTTCTTCCGTTTTTAAGGCGAAAACCTTTAATGGTTCATGCTGTTGTGGACAAAATGTGTCCCTCTTTTGCGGTGACTCTTATTGGCCGAGGCGGGATGACGTCATAGAGGTATCGACCAATCACAGAGCACCACCACAGTATGTGCGAATGCGTGCCTTATATGGCCATATGACAATCAATGAGCAAATGCAAATTAATTTCTAAATAATTAATTAAAACTTAATGACTGATTAACTAATCCATTAAATAACTAATTATGGATTGATTAGGTAAGTAAGTAATTACTAATTAGTGGCAGTTGCGTAGCAGAATGCGGCACTCGGGCTTTCGCCTTCGCTCCTCATCCCATTGTATACAAAACTTCACTTTGGGCATCTCGCAAAGAAAAAAAAAATATCCGCCCGTATGCCTTCGTACTCGCTTACCATATAATACTATCGATAAAATAGAACAGAATTAAGCTTACAAACTATGCCTGTTGGCCATGCATACCTGGTTCCTGTTTTAGCACCGATTGCTTGTGGCAACGTGCCTGTTTCTACAACCTTCCGGATATTTAATAACACAGCGCGATAGCCGGCTGCCCGTCGCTGATGTGTTGGGATACACGAAGGAGAGGAGAAAGCATGGGAGAGAAAGAGCACGCCTAAACTTCCTGCTACTGGAGGGAGCACATAGATAGGTAATGCTAGGCTGTGCGAAGCGACCCCTGCTCGTCATCGGCCGATATACAGCAGAGCTCCAAGGAGCTTCGAAGAGCTGTCTTTAACTGCTGTGTATAAGTGCACGGCGATGCTGTGAAGTACACACTGTTTTGATAAAGAGTCGAAGATACTCAATAAACCAGTTGCTATTGGATAAGCTATTATTGCAGGCGACCCTCGACTTTGGTTCATGAATTTAGTTATAAGGGAGTAACTGCTTACTAGTATTCACCGAAGTGCAGACACAGCTGCAAATGAAAACTACACAGTTCTCCGAGAAACATTGCAGCTCAAGAAAAATTCGTTCTTTCCCAAGTGTCTAACCCGAAACCACCGCCTATCCGGGGCAGTCGCTGTACGAATGAGCTGATCCGCAAGGAATACAAATTTACTAAAGGAGCAGTTAACATTAAAAAGATTAGGCGCTTTTGAGGAGCTATACCAGTAAACACAACCAAATCCTAGCGCCAGGCTTGGGAGTTGGAATGTTATGTTTCGTATGTACAATTCAAAGCCGCATACACTCAGCAAATAGATTACGAAACATATGCTCTCAAAAATCGTCCATAAAACTTACCTCGCGTGGTCTCGCACGTAGATAAGGCAAGGATATAATGCTTGCCCCAGCTGCATCGCTACTGCGCATGCTCGCTTCCTGTCCAGACCTGGGCATTGGAGGCTCACGCGATATTAATTATCCGGGAGGCCGTACCTGCTGGAAACCGGTGGGTATACCCGGTGGCGTTGGGATTCGAACCCAGCACATCCCTCATTAAGGGGGGTGCCCAAACTAATAGGCAACTGCTGCGATCATTTAGTCAGAGATCCACGCCTTCCTTCGGTCTCGGCGGAAGCGACTCTGTCTAGTTGAATGAGTAAAGTAATTGTGGTAAATACAATTTAAACAGCTTGATTTACTTTACCTGAAAGAGCTGCTGTAAAGACGCACCGAGCAATTGTGGTTTTCATAGTTTTGCGATCGTTTGCGTGAATAGTTCTCATCAAATAACTGCGAATAAATAAACAAATGAATTTCGGCATTAAAGCTCTTGTCCAGCAAAATGACGGAATCATAATGACGCTCTTACCTCGCCTGGGATTCTCTCGATCGCGATAGGAGGCTCCCAACATCCAAAGCACACATAGAAGTACAAAGAGAGGCAGGAAAGGAATTGTTTAGAATAAAATGTAGAGACGTTCGCTGCCATGTTTAAGCCGACAGGCCTGCTATTAGGCATAGAACAAACAACTGAAAAGAGAAAGGCCCCGGGCAGAAAACAGGCAGGAAATGTGCATTCCGAAATAAGGACACGAAAAAAAAAGCAAAAAAAAAAACATCAGCTTTCCTGTAGTTTGCAAATGTAGTACACACTTGGCTTAATAAAAAAAAAAAAAGGTGGCCGTATGCAGTGCGGCATCAGTGGACGTCGAAGAACCTCAGAGAGAGAGAGAGAGAGAAAGAAAGAGAGAGAGAAAGAGAGAGAAGGCAGAGAGGTTAACCAGGAAAGCTTCCGGTTTGCTACCCTGCACTGGGAAAGGGCAATGAGGAGTTTAAAGGAGAAAGATAGAAGAGAATGATACTAATGAACTAATACGGAGCCCTCCACTACAGCATCCCTCATATCCCATGGGCAGCTGACAGGTGCTAATAGGGGCATACCGTTCCATAATATTTGTTCGCTGAATCGAAGCGGGACTGACACAGGTAGGCAATGTCATGACCGACTGATGCAAGAAAAAGAATGATACGGTCCGCGAAACTGAAAAAGCATTTCAATGCGTTTCTCAAATATGCATGTCGTTATCTAAAGAGAAATATTAAAATTCTAAGGACGATTACGGTGCTCCCCAATGCGAAATTTCAGCGCTTTGATGTATGTATGTATGTATGTATGTATGTATGTATGTATGTATGTATGTATGTATGTATGTATGTATGTATGTATGTATGTATGTATGTATGTATGTATGTATGTATGTATGTATGCATGTATGTATGTATGTATGTATGTATGTATGTATGTATGTATGTATGTATGTATGTATGTATGTATGTATGTATGTATGTATGTATGTATGTATGTATGTATGTATGTATGTATGTATGTATGTATGTATGTATGTATGTATGTATGTATGTATGTATGTATGTATGTGTGTATGCATGTATGTATGTATGTATGTATGTATGTGTGTGTGTGTATGTATGTATGTATGTATGTATGTATGTATGTATGTATGTATGTATGTATGTATGTATGTATGTATGTATGTATGTATGTATGTATGTATGTATGTATGTATGTATGTATGTATGTATGTATGTATGTATGTATGTATGTATGTGAGCCAACGAAAATTTCTCAAAAGAGAAATTCAAATATTTGCTGTGCAGTACATCATAATGCCGCAGCTCTAATTTCCGCTGCCTTTCAAAGCATAAAAACTACTTATAAAAATGTTTACAAAGGACAAAAGGCAGACCGCATTAGATCATGAATATTTAAATAGCCCTGGACCCTGACCTAAAGCTCCGCCTTCCACCTGGCCTACCCCGACGCGAAGAAACTTTGCCTGTGGGTTGGTGTAGCATTCACAAACTCGTATTCTTTTATGATAGGCATGGCAAACAGCCCTGCACTTACAAACTGTGGATGCGACGAGTCTATAGGCCACATTCTTTGTAAGTGCCCGATATACAGTGAGGAAAGGCAGTGTCTGTGCCGTTCGCTGGAGCATCTAGATGGACGCCCATTGAGTGAAACTAAGATTTTACGTCCCTGGCCACGGCGATTGTCTGCGGTGAAGGCCTCCCAGGCACTGCTCCGCTTTATGAGAAGCACAGGCCATATCGAAAGACTATGAGTTTGCTATGACGTGACTGTAACGTGATGTGATGTGGCGTGTCTGTTATGTGACTGTATAACTTCAACTATCCCTCTCTCACAACTTTTATATCCACTCATCCCCTTCCCCCAGTGCAGGGTAGCAAACCGGTTGCTTTAACTGGTTAACCTCCCTTCCTTTCCTCCTCATCTTCCTCCTCCTCCTAAATAGCCCCAAAACATTTCTAAAGAAGCTTTATGTGTTAATAGTAAATTGTCGAATTACACAACTTTCAGGCAACTTACAGGATAAACATCAACACACTATCGACGTGGCAACAATTCGAGACGTGCCAATCTCTCTGACACATTACCATGGTTTCACTTCCCTTCCACTCCGTTCAGCCGGCCTGAAAAGCGATGGCCCCTGTGGAACCGCGACGTTTTTCAGCAGCTGGCGCCCCAAAGAAGAAAGCGTCTGGGTCATCCACGCTTCACCAGACCAGAGGCTCGGTCAGCCGGGCTCTTCGTGGCTGCTTGGGCTCATAACGGCTCATTTGGCATGTAGGCTGTCTCCAAAAGCGGCCGCCGGCGCCTTCTCTTTCCGAAGTCGCCGTCGCGGACTACGACGTGCCTGCGACCAGGCAGCAGGTGCTGCTCTGCTCCGGTCCGCGTACCTTCGCGGGGAGGGACCGCTTTTTGTTGCCGCTTCGTCGTCCCTTTCGGCCACGACAGTGCACAACACGAACAGGCTACGAAAGGGCTGCAGTATTGGTCGTGGCGAGCAGAGAAACGTCAAAAAGCTGTTACACCTTTGGCCGTTCCTTGAGATTAAGTATTATTATAGAGATCTGTCGCTATATCGGGGCCACTTCACGCTATAAGAAAAGCCACAACTGGATTAAAGTTGGGAGGTTTCAGAGACCACATCACACATAAATTTATACTCTGCCTAAAAAAAAAGAATTATTCCGACGGTTCGCCACACTTATTGATTATGTATATATCGCATATGAGCATTCTTGCGTATCGTCGCTACCGTCGAAGTGAGAATCTTCAATGCCAGGGATATGTATGTGCCTGGACACGTTCGTACACTGTGCTGTGGGCGAGATTCAAACCGAGAGCCATTTCTTGAGACCGCTCTGAATGTGTCTGAACTCGGAAGCCAGATGCAAATGGTTGCGCCTCCCGTGGTATCTAACCCTTTGGGGCCACGGTATCCGAGGCGTTCGGGTTCCTTTGATCATTATTAGCAGCCCCAACCCCGCGGCTACGGAGCTAGCGGTGGGCTTTGAAGGAAAGCCAGTGAAGCGAAAAATGGTGCCTCCCTCGATTCCTCACCCTCCTTTGATTGTGCGCGCCCCACCGTGGCTCTGCGATCCGAGCCTCAACCCTTCTGCTGGCGGGGCCCTCGCTCGCTCTCACGGGGCTCCAAGGTGACCTTAGGTCCTGACCCGGCGACGATCGCGGTTGCATAATAGCGCGGCCCGGCGCCCAGGTCGGCGGCATATGGCATTCCCATGCAGCTCGCGCGCGGTTGCGCCCGTGAGCGCGCGTGGAACTCCTGCCGACCCCGCTTTCCCGCGGCTCGAGGTCAAGAACCGAAGAGGTGCACTTGGCGCCCAAGGGTTGCTTGCGCGCTAAGATGGGTGCGGGAAGGGGGAGGGAGGGGGGGGGGGGGGTCTCCTTCGCGCATGTCTTATGGAGAGCGTGCATACGCGCGCTCGCGTTGCGTCTCGAGATATGAACGCCGAGGGGTGCTCGGAGAACACAGCGCCTCCCTTATATGAAGCGCATAGATATTCGCACCGTCGTGTACGGTGGAGGCTGCCACTTCCGCGCTTGAAGTCGTATAGGGGTGGTCCTTACGCAGCCGGGAAAATTGATAAAACGGGGAAAGATTGCAGGCAACGCATTAGAAACGGGGTCTTCTAAAAGGACATTCCAACACTTTTTCCAACTGAACAGGTGAAATCTAGTTCTTTTACTATGGGTTATGGACTTAACAGCACTCCCGTGATCTCCTATGAATAAGAGACCACTGAGGTTGAAGAGTGTATATATACTCCCACGAATAAATAGCCCTCCTGTGATTTTAGGACATGCCCGTTATGGCGAAACTTCATAGATGCCATCGGCTCTATAAATGCATAACTAACCACGCGAACAAGCAGTGGCGCATTCGTTTTTAACATGTCGCCGAGTGGCATGAAATGAAGGCGTGCGCAATTTTGTCATCACGGACAGATTCCAGCGTGTGTGAACTGTTAAACATTCCACGCAGTGAGGAATCGACGCTCGTTGTGAAATCTGGCTGTCAGGATTATTTTACACGCTAGGTGCCTCTAGCATCAGCTAGGATGCCCCGCGAGGCGTTCCCACCGCTTGCGGCCCGGGCGACTGGTTTTGCCTACCCGTCAGGAAATCTTTTCCGCTGCAAAGTGTGCACCGAAGGGAAATACTCCTATCAGTAGTGTACCGCTGCTCACAGCCGTAGGATATATACTAGCCCATAAATGTTACTCAAGATTTCATTGCCGGGTGAAGCATTGCCGCAGACATGAAACATTTTTAGTGAACCCCATTTACTACGGGCATGAGGCTATATCAACCGATTGGAGCCATGAGTCAACAAATTTGTTGCGCGAGCAATCATAAGTGTTCCGTCAAAGATCCTAAGTTAACAGTAACAAAAACACTCCAGAACCGGTGTTCTGGTGCTGACACTTTATATTTGTGTTTTATTTGCTCTATCTCCCTGCAGGTACTCGGAAGGGGCGAAAGCAAGCTGTTGTGCAGGTGTCGCACCAGCACATGCATCCGCACCTTGCCACGAAATATCTTCAAGCCGAGCGTATGTGTAGGTTGTTCTTGTTTACCTTGCGTGTTGCGTCATATCACGGACAGCGTCCCACTGCGAGAACTTGTACAACGGAGTACAGACCTGTTTATTCCTTTATCTGAAGAGGAAATACTCGCACTAAATTAGAAAATGAGAACAGCCTACTATCTCCCGCGGAGAGACAAATTTGGCTCAGTTATCAACTAGTATAAAATTATTATCGGCGTCCGCAAGTCTGTCAACACGGACAGATTTCAGCGGAAGTGAACTGTAAAAACTTCCACGCAGTGATGAATCGAAGAACTTCGGGACTCAAAATGAAGGCATGTCCAAGTTACGCTTTAGAATTTCTGTCCTCGTTTCTTGTGCAGAAAAATGTCTTCACTGTGGTGACCCCACCGTTTTGCAGCCGAATGTCACGGCTGCAGCGCTGAACTCATCTGATGCCAAAATAATGATTCAAGTTTTTTTTTTCTTCTTGACGTGTATTGTAGTCGCAGTGGGGGGATTAAGCCGCGCGTTGCAGTCGCGGCAATGAGGTGGAATGTAGCTTGACCAATCTGCTGTTTTACTACACTATTACGAAGACTGGATAGCTCCACTTCTGCTCAATACGATGGGCCGCGCCACCATAATAAAGCAATTACCGTTGTTCACGGAAGCTGGTACTTGCAATATTGAAAAGCGTTTATGATGGTTTATGATGCCTTCAGGGATCCCTGTAGGCAGATATCGAGCACGCGAGCTGTCTAAACAGATCCTAAAACTATTAGGACCTGCTATTTATATACATCCACTGTAGTGCCACGAAGCAGTGTCCAAGAAGTCTGCTTTTTGAGATATATATATTTTTTTCTATAGGATCTATAGACGTAAGCTCATAAGGATGACAATAAAAGGCGAAACTGCTTCTGACAACGAGCGAGTTGAATGCAGCGCTGACGTGTGACTTGTGCTTAGTATACCCGTAAAATTTGCTTGCAAGTGAATTTCACAAAGTGCGGTTGCATCACATAATAGGTAGATAGCCTCAACCACTCCGGGGAGCTATAGACGCCCAGGAAGGCCTATGGCTAATGTAATACAAGCTGCTTAATTGTGAAGCTCACGATGCCGTCAAAGCTCTAGGACTGCCCTTCCAGGGACGCGCGCGCCGGAGTTATATGTGCTGGCTGCCTTGTTCAAAAGCGATGAAGCCCCGTGACCATCAATGAACTAGCTCAATCACTATGTTCTTGTGAAGTGCGTTTATTTTTCCCGCGGGTTCCCTTTTACATGTCTCTTTTCTTGCCCCGCAAATTTCACACTTGTTAGTGTATAATTCTCGTGATGTTAATTATTTCTCATGTGCTCGTTTAGGTTCCATGCTTGTTTTGCGGCATGATCGAAAACGCAGTGGTCCAGTGATGTCTCCCATGCCTCTGGGCTGCAAAAGAAATTTCGAGAAATGTGGTTCTAGTTTTGCATTGCATTTTTGCCCAAATTCATGCCACCTCTAGCCCACGCATTCACGCGTGATTTCAGCGCCGGAGTGGTGGGTGAGAGTCGCTGCTTTCGCGTGGTACGCTCCTTGCGTGGCATACGTACGCAGGCGCTGTTCACTTGTGCGCCCCTCGCCCATCGGGGCCCTTACAAGGGAGCTCCGAGCGCTTCATTCGGAGCCGTAGCTCGGAGCCGCGCTCTCTTTCTCTCGAGAACGAAGCAAAGAAAGAGAGACAGAGGAGAACGAAAGAGCGCACCTGCGCGCTCGCACTCGGCGACTCCGCGCGCGCGCGCGAAAGAATTGGCGAGGAGGAAAGGATAGCCGACGAGGCGGAGCGGTTGCTGCCGGCGTTCGCAGAGACGCACATTCACGCGCGTCGGGAGCTCGGGAGCGGACGGGACGGCCCGAGTGGGCGCTTCTTGGGGAAGGTTAAGAGCACGTGACGGTGAACCGGAGGAGAGGTTGGATCCGCTTTCCCCATGCCCGAAGAGCGCAGCTTCTGTCGCGCAGAGCGTCGACCACCCTGAACTGGATGAAACACGCGGCACCATTCATCTTGGAGCGGCTGCTTTATCCTCAGTCGTCGACATCATTTTAAACAAGGGGACGGAAGAAGCCGCTGTCAAGGCCCCGGCTTTCTGGAAAGCTGTCATCTGGAGGAGGACGTCATCCGACGCCGAAGACCACATCTCATCACTCAGGCGGGCATTAACGTCTAGCGCAACCATAATTTGTCTCGATGGTCACGGATTCGACGCTACTGAATAGTGATCATCAAGGCATCAATTACGTGCACCGCTGATTTCTGCCAGGAATTTCCAGTGTCAGTGTGCTGTGAGCCTTGGGCCAGTGACGCGCAGCCCCTGCTGCTGCGGATGCGAGATTAACAGGAAGCCCCGTTCCTCGCGGGCTCGGCCAAGGTGGAGATGCACTCGTGTCTGGAGCTGCAGTCTCCACACCTGGCGTTCAGGCCCTGCGCCTCGCCAGCGGCCAGACCCGAACCACCGGCCTGGCGGAAAGCGGTGTATCCGGTGAGTGGGAGGAGCTGAAGCACGCGTTGAACACATGGTTATATGGTGATGGGGAGCTGCTCATATTTATCAGATTTTTTTTTAGGTCTTCGAAGAGCGGCAAAGTGCATGCATAGAGACATCATGGCCCTGCTTTTAATGCATTTTCAAATCTCGTCTACTTACTCTGTAGCCAGACACTGCTGTCTTGCACCTGACGTCACGAGCGCCGCGATAGTGACGATCACATAGGCCCGGCAGTGCAGGCCAGAACAGGTTGCGGTACGCGGATTATAAAAGCGCGCTTTCTAGCAGTGCCCCAGGTTCACCGTTATGGCGACTGTTGTGACGTCAGTGCCAGCTTTGTACACGCTGCTCGTTTTTTTTTTTTTTTACTTTTGTTTTTCAGCAGTGCTTTCATCTCTGATTACATCACCTGCAAGCATGCGACATTCAATGCGAACTTCTTATTACTTTGAAAACTTAACTCACGATGAGCGAGAACGTCGTCTCTAAGTATTTTCTTTGCACCTTATACTTTCTGTCTCGGGGTCATGAATCAATTATTTTTTGTCCTACGGTAAATGCGCTCAAGATTTTGCAATACTTCCTTCCCCCTAACCTGCTGCTTTTACGAAGGCCTTTTGTACTCATTTCACGCTTGCACGAGTGGTGTTTTCAACTCGCGGCAAATTTGAACCCGTATCTTCGGTGACAGGTGTTTCAGGAACTTCGAAAACACTCAACACGGCCTTGTTGGCCGAACCTTGGTGAATACAATTGCAATGTCGAAACAAGCACATGGTGTATTAATCATTCATTATTAGCTGCCTCGCTTTACGTCCACTGTGCACAGTCTGCCGAGCCCTGTTAAAATTCTGCACCAAACAAGAAGGCATTTGCACGAGAGGCGAGTAGCATTGACGCCACGCTTTTCACGTGCACTAGCGTGTCAGCTATTTGGAAGCTGAAACTGGTCCCGTATGCAGCCAGACTACGCAATTTGATGACATTTTCGAAAATAAATTGAGAAGCCAAGAAGAAAGCAGTTTGACATGGAAAGTGTAGATAAATAAGGAACAGTATTTAGTATAGCATTCTTTCCCCAGCCAGCTCTTGCATCCTTGCGATAGCTGTAGCGTCGCCTTTGATGCCATGGGCTGGCAATCGACAATACTTGCTCCCCTCAATGCTGACGTCACACGTGTAGTTGCCAACGGTGGAGGGGCAAAAGAATAAACTCGGGAAACTCACAACGACAAAATGCGGCCTAAATTTCTTTTTCCTCTCCTCTGTCATGTGCCTTATGTTCTGCGGCCATTATATAAAAGGTCCGATGAAGTTTTTTTTTTCTTCTTCTTCTTCATCACGTTCACACGCTATTTTCAGCGGCACGTTTGATTTGCTGATGAACTTGTTTTATTGCATTGGCGCGCCATTATCAAGATATGTGCCATCACAAACATTTTATCACGCTACCTGCTCCACCTTCAGCTATTGAGTTACAACGCGTTTACATTTAAAGGCAGGGCCTGAATCTATATGGCTGTTCCCAGAGGCTCCGGAACATGATGCGCGTCAACTCCCATATCCCCCCTTGAACCGTCGAAATGCTTGCACAAATATTGGATTCATTACTGAAGCGCTGTAATTGTTGGATACCAATAATAAAAATGCACATTGCCCGGCTTTATTTCCTCTTAAGCCTAAGCCCAATATTTATCTTTTCTTTTAACAGGCAGTGTGACGGCATCCAAACAAAAGATCCTGGTTGATAGACGCCGCTTTACCAGTATCGAGGAACGGAAAGGGGCCATCGCTGATACTTTCCAATCTAGTCAAATCTTTCCTCACATGCACGCTTTCAAAACATATATTATGGTGAGGCTGCCCAAAAGTAATAGAAAATAATATGCCTAAAAACAGTCAAATTAATATTTTCTCCTGTGGACGATAGCAATATACTTCGTTAACGCTCCTACTTGAGCTCTGTGTATGTATTCATGAGGGGCAGATCTAATATAAACTGGGGGTGGTCAACCGCTTCCAGCGAAAAATGTTCGATTGCGAAACCGTTGTAGAATTTTGTTTTTTCCTCTTAGGTTAGTTCGATAGGGGCCTTGTGCACTACTGCGACATGTGGTTACACTGAACCGAATTATCTCGGAAAAGATTCCCAAGGCGGCCAGTAAAATGCGTGCCTTGATGTTGCTTAAACCATTCGTGCTTCTCCTGACACATTCCGCTGACACAGAGATGAGATCATAGAAGAAAAAAACTGTCTGCTTCATTCCGCATTCCTCGTGGCCAGCTGCATCGACAGACCGCATTTTGTTAAAAATCGGGCGTCAGTGTGCCCAGAATTGTTAATTTAAACCTTCAACCTCTACATGGCGCCTGTGGAAGTGGTGTTGTCCGACCGTGTTCTTGGGACATCAGTGCTGTCTCGGTTCATGTGGTACCTGCCACACCACGCTGCAAGCAGCCTTATTATTTTTGACTGGACCAGCCGCCCTTGTGTTGGTGACGTAGGCCAGCAGATATTGGTGAACCAAGCAGCCGAGAAAGGCATATCAAAACACCTTTTTGAATACGTCACAGGCGACATCAGGGCATTGGCCAAAAATGTAGAGCGAAACACCAGGTTCACTATTCAAATGCATACGCCCGGTGCTTATTATTATTTTTTTTAGATTTTAACTTACAATTTTTTTAGTATTGTTTTTTTAATTTCTAAAACTGCGTCACTCGCATTTTCTATGCGTCAAATTTCGCATATTTGATGTTATTAAAACAGTTAACTTTATTTTTGCGTGTGGGGAAGCCATTTTTATGGGCTCTCAAATTCGCATCCTTGGCGTTTGATATTTCGAACTACAATTCCGATCAAAGAAATTAAACAAGACCTGCCCACGCATTATATTGATCGTCTTCGATTCCGCTATGCAAGGAATAAAAATAAAGTAAAAGCTAAAATTCAAACAAAGAAGTGATTAGCTATTTGTAATTAAATAATTGTGCGATCATTATGCTCTGTTGCTGACCTGATGTCCGGCTTGCATTACAATCCACCTAAGGCTGCTCAAAAAAATTAAACAAAAACTGTGTTGACTATTTCAATTCTGCTAAGTACAGATTAAAAATAAAGTATAAATGAATTTCAAACAAGCGGTCAAAAATTATTTGTAATTGAATAATTGTGTAGTAATTATGCTCTGCTGTTGACATGATGTCCGGCAGCTGCGAAGACAACGCACCTTTCGCAGGTTTTAATTAACAATCTAAACGGTTAAAAACACTCCCCGGTAAAATCAGACACTGCAATAACCCTGAGCAGGCGGTTCTGCCCCAAGACCCTCGTAAACCTCATTGACATAAACCACTGTGTCCTATTTGCGCGCTGTAGACAAGTGAGGAGATTTGATCGTACTTTCCTAATCTGCCTGACAAGTGGGTGAGCAGGAGGAGGAAGCGTGGAATTTTTTAATTTTTGGTCGGGATGGGGGGGGGGGGGGGGGGGGGGGGGCATAAGAGGCATAAACTGCGGGTGCTTTTCAAAGACAAAGAGCCTGTCGCGACGGGGACGCAACCACTATGCCCCCCCCCCCCCCCCCCCTCTTTTTTTTCCCCTGAGAAATAGAGGGAAATGCCAGCGGGCAAACGGGAAGGCTGAGCGTACTTGGAGAGAGGACCTGCCCCATTCGATGGCGCTTCCTTGGAATGTAACGGTTGATTGCAATTTAGCATGTTTACTCATGCTTCTGCAAAGGGAAAGGAGGCGGCGGCAATGGCAGCGATGTTATAATGGCTTCCGTGTTGACAATGACCGGGCAACAGCCTACAACCTTTCATGAAATATTCTAGCGTACAGCGCCCTCGCTAAAGCCTTCTGCTGCGACGTTACTTTTAGATCAGAGAGTTCTGCTCGTGCAAGTAGTGCGAGTGTATTGCTAACTGCATACTGGATATATTGCACACTACAAGCATTCAGCTGGGGGAATATGCAAATTAACTTCTGGCTTTCCTGGGCGCGGTTTCAGAACATTCGACACTCTCGTCATTCTGAACGATGATCTGAAAGTTGTTAAATTTATACGGTTAACTTCCCAAAGCGACTCTGTCTATGAAAGACACCCAGGTGGAGGCCTCCAGAAATTTGACCACATGGGTTCTTTAACATGCACTGAAATAATAGCACACTACGCGAGGGCGCCTCGCTTTTCGCCCTCATTGAAAAGCAGTTGCCGCGACAGTGATCGAACTTGCATCCGTGTTTGGATTCAGCAGACGAGCGGCCTAATTACGGAGCCACCCCAGCGGAATAATGTGAAAACGAGTTGACTTTGAATGGTTTTAAATATCCAAATAACAAAAATAGATAAGCATAGAATATACTTATGAAAACTAGGAAATAAAGATAGAAAATTACACCCGTGTCGAAAAAAAGATCTCACATTGTCTCTGGTTTCTCTACAGGACCGCACGTATTATATATATACAGTAGCTGTAGTTTTCTATCTTAGTTTATTTTACCAATAAGTTTGGAGGGTGGTCCTAGAGTTACTATATAGGGTTTATAGATGGACCACCCTTTTTCGATGTAAGATTGAGCACAGAACGGCTGGCGCTTTCAGAGCACTTCAAATAGAGGGAGCGAGGGAATTTTCGCTTTCTGTCTTTATAGGAACATGCATCCCCAAATTGCAAGAAAGGGCTAAAAGCAAAACAGCTCCCTTTTATTAAGGGCTACAAACACTATAAAAGAAAAAAAGGAAGTAACCGTAGTGAAGGTGGAGAGGCGACACTTGCTCGAAGTGCTTCCACGAAGGGGCGGGGAAAATTTCATTCGCAGGAAGCCAAAAATTGAAATAAAAAAGAAAGGTTAAGAGCAATAACGTAATAAAAATTAGCTGTGGTTTAGCTCTGCCTAACCCGGATGGAGGCGGAAGCTTCTTTTGCCTAGCTACGCCTGTGGCTGAACTTCATTAAACACATGGTTAATCAGTGGTTTAATTTGTGGGTTCCCACATGTAAATTAGCAGAAACATCTAACAATTATCTATCTACTAGAGGACTTCTTGGACAGGGCACAGTAGAAAGTGCTTGTACCATAGGCAAATACCACATGTATAAAGTTCGTCTGCCTTCTTGTTCCTTCTGTGCAGCTAGCAGTGCAGCCCTGTGATATACTAGAATGCCATTTGCCAGTATCCAAGCCATTCACATTCAATTTGAGTCCCAACAGTGCACTCTGCTCGACCGGCGAGGATCCTTCTGATGCGGGGCTTAGTTAAAGCCCCGCTTTAACTAAGCCGTATGAATGTGCCTGCGTGGCATATCCTGGTAACGTGAATTAAAGTGAACATGGCAGGCTGATTCTAATGTCATCTTCCCACATGAAAGGAGAGCTCCAGCGCTCTTTCAGGCCACCCACCGACACTGACGCTGAAGGCGCGTGTTGGCTGCCGTAGTGAGGCTTCCGCTTCAAAGAGAGAGAGAGAGAGAGACAGAGAGAGAGAGGAGAAAAAAAAAACGACAGATATGAATTCATGGGCAAAAAACAACAACAAGAAAAAAGGCGTTATTGCAGGCTACACAACAGTGCAAGTGCAGTACTACACACAACAGTAAGATAACACGCAAGGCAAAATTTACCGCATATGCCTTAGTTCGCACTATAAATAAAGGACAGCCTCTGCAGTACTGAAGAATACCATGCTCGCAGAAATAGGTTTCTCGCCGTGTCTGACCCGATACACTTCCTGCTCTCTTTTTTAGGAAATCCTGTAGTCCTAAAAATAAAGCTTTATTTAGATAGTAAGAAAAATTATTAAGCAGACATCTAACGTCCTGAGGTCTCGAAAGCCAAAGAGAGAGTCTTCGTTCCAGGTAGTTTCTTCGAGCACAGATCATAACGACTTGTCTCTAGTATCGGGGGTACCCTTCGTCATGCACCCCCCCCCCCCCCCCACACACACACACACAGTGAAAAAAAAAAGTGGAAAAAGGAGAAAGGTAGGGGAAAAGATAAATGACTAATCGCAGGCTCGCTGATTTTTGTATCCGTAGTCCCTTGTCTGTCCGTTTGATTAACGACTCTTTTTTTTTTTTTTTCGTTTTTCGTGTTTCTTGTCAAAATGCAGCATCAGCCAGCCTATTTGTTTGTTTGTGGTTGTTTAATCTGGCGTATAAAGAGGATACAGAGATAAAAGAACATACAGTAGACGACATACCGATACATTTTGTCCAGGGCTTAACGCCTGGCTCCATAGGAGGAACGAGGGAGGGGGGTCTCAGACCCCTCTTAAATATAGTGGGGATCTCAGACCCGCCGAGAACTCCTTGACTATAAGCCCTTTCCCTGTCGTCTAGTAAATGCTATTTTGGCCAAGTTCTTTGCGCGCTGCTCATTCGCCAGAAATTAACGAAGACGTATACCAGATATTATCCATATCCAGCGTGTAGCTCTGCGCGTATGACTTAAGGCTGGCGTCACTCGTTGAAATTGACACTAAACTCAATTTCCTCTGTTAGCCCGCGAACTTGTGATAACGAGCTATCATTTTCTCGTGCGCGCGTCAGCGCCTATTGTCTTGAATCACCACGTCGCAGGCTACTGCAATCCACCTCTCTATCGGGACTCGATCTTCCCTTGTGTACCCATCTTGAGGGAAGTTGATTGTTTCTATGCTATTTGCCTACTTCCCTTGCGTGTGCATACGTTTCAGTTCGCCCTGTGACCAGGGCTTAAATTCTGGGGGTGGGTCTCAGACCCCCACCAGAATTTAAGAAAGGTCTGAGAGCCCTCCGCGCTCGAATGCAATGACGGCATGAATACGAAGCAGGCTGCCATTCTTTTTTCTTGTCATTGGTTGTCAGAACATTTCTTCTTTGTTGTTCCGGCAATTTCTCAGTAAGTTTAATAAAAATCCATTGAAATATTTCCCAAAACTCGAGGAGAAAAATGATTTTTCTGTATACAACGATGGTCAAGGCAGGCCACCAGCCACTTTCTCTCTCCCTCTTTATTTCCTTTGCCACCTGTGCTCGAGCCACTCCATGGACCCAGTAATAAAGCACTGCCTCTGGCCTGCCACCATTAATTTCTTAATTGAGTTTCAGCGAAATAATGAGCACATATTTCTAAATAGAACACCATTGACCATGTGAGGTTCGCTAACTTTAGCTAGTATCGGAAAATGCACAGGCTTTTTTGCACTTCATCCTTAACCGCCTTAATCCATCTTAATCTCCTGAATACTTATTCGCCTGTAACATGACAGTCTCCCCCCCCCCCCCCCTTTTTTTTTTTGGTAACTTGTGTATACATCTCTCCTCTTTATTTCTTGTTTTAATCAGCCTATTTTTTGTTTTCATTCACTTTTCTGAGGTATACTTTAGCTCAGCTTCTTATCAGAGCTTGAAAGCCACGCCGTTTAAGATGAACGAAATAATTGTAGCGTTAGATGCACTTGGGTGGGCGTCAGTGAGTGATTACGTACTAATTAAAAACAAAATAATAGCTTGACTAAAGAAAGACGGGTGAAACGGCAGCTGCGCTGCCAAACACTTCTTTCAAGAAACCATGTGTGCACGAACTTGCCAGTTTCCTTGGACAGAACGCGCGCACATGGATGTCACAAAGAAACGGCTTGCTCGGTCGCCACCGTGCGAACCCTTCTGCGTTTGGGCCGGGAGGGAGAGGGGGCAGGGAGACGCGCATTGTGCAGGCGCGCGGCCTTCACAGGCGGAGAACGCGTCTGTTCACGGCCGTACGTCGCCGCACAGGGACTGAAAAGCACCGCGCGGGTTGGGGCGGCGGTTGGGAAAAAGGGACCGACGCGCGCTCGGCGCCTACACGACGGAGCACTTAGTGCGTTTGCGGTCAGAGACAACGCGGTTGCTTGCTGCCATCAACACGAGACCAGCTGGAGATGGGGACATTCTCCCCCAAAAAACTTTGCTATCTCTCTGAGGCTGTGTTGTTTCCGAACGCTCTGCCATCTTGTATTCTGCCAAGGTCACTGACACGCACCCTTTGAAGCTCGCCGGGTCAGTCGTTGCGGTTTCCGGCTTGCTACTGGATTGGTAGCTATCGGCGTTGACTGTGAGTGGACGCTTTGTAGTGAACGCGTGCTATGCGCTGGGTCGTTGGCCTGGGCCCTTTTTTGTCTTGAGATTGTAGGCGAAAAAAAAAAGCTCGCTTTTTGACATTTGCTTAAAAAATTGCTTTCTCCCCCCCCCCCCCCCCTCCCCCCTCTTTTTTTTTCTATCCGCTGCCCGTGTGCTTAAAAGTCGGCGAAGGCAAAGTACGTGCAAAAGGCAGCAATGTGTTGTAGTCATAAATAATGGTGTCATCGCACAAAGAGGCAGACCGTTTAAAGCAGAAGCATTTTTTTTTCGGAAGTGTGTATGGCATGTTTTTCATAAATGGCTTATTTGAGTATATGGCGACATCAGAAAAAAAAAAAAAAAGTCCTGCTACCGTAACGCAATACTTTACACGTACACACCTTTACAGATCAAACCACGTTTCGTTGGTGCAACGGTTTACAACATTAGGTGCGGAAATTGTGAGTTAGTGCAGTTCATGTCCAAGAAACCAGGAACCTATGATTTTAGGGCTACATTGATGGCCGTTTATTAATTTATGCTATGCAACGAAGACGTAGCAGTTGTCTTATACTAACAGAAATATAACTCCGTTATTACGTATATTTTTTCCATTGTTTGTAATGATTCTAACCAGTGCTCACTTCCAAAGGATTTGCCCACCATTCGCTCAGCCTCAACAGAAAATAACAGAACCTTGCGATCAGTAAAGGCAAGAATAATAGTTCTGGCTTTTCATTAAAGCTACTTTCGGAGGTCAATGTGCCCTATCTTGCTTCAGAGGCATGTTACGAGGTGTGTATAGTGTTGATATGGGTTCTCTCTCTCTCTCTCTCTCTCTCACACACACACACACACACACACACACACACACACACACACACACACACACACACACACACACACACACACACACACACACACACACACACACACACACACACACACACACACACACACACACACACACACACACACACACACACACACACACACACACACACACACACACCTCGAGTAAGAAATAAATAAATAAATACGTCGTGTTATGACTCCCTTTGACCGAAGCTGCGTTTGAGCTATAAAAATTCGCCGTCGTCATAATAATCATCGGACGCGTTGCGGTAACGCGTCGCGCACCGCGCTCTCTTTAAAACCAATGAAATTTCGCATAGAGCGACGCTCTTCAGCGATTGGCTGTCTCGAAGCGGCCTGTGTGAACGCGCTCACGTGACACAGCACAGTCTTAATGACCTTCTCACCGCCCGACAGCTTCTGCGGATCTTATTGATGGTGCGGTGGAAACGTTCAGGACCAGCTAGACAAGGGGTTACCCTTAGTAGCCAAGTGCGCGGGCGCCAACGGGCCATCATGGGACACTTGTCTGGCGGATGAGTGGTCCAAGATGGGCGCGCACTGCAGTCCCGAGCGGCTTTTGAACTGACCGCCGCGAGCGCTGCCTTCAAGGTTCTCTCGCGGGGAAACGGGGAGGCTGTGATAAACGGCTCCGCGGACAATGGAAGAATGGTAATTGAGGAAAGCACTCCCGAGGAGGAGGGGGCGAGACGACGTGAAAGCGCGGCTTCCCCATCGTCAAGCGAAGCGGTGAGTGCCAAAAGGGTAGCGTTCGCTGTCATGTTTGGACGTATTGCCAACCGTGCGGGTAGAAAAACAACATGCTCTTGAAGCCTAGATTAGCATCTAAAAGCGCATGTAAAACGGATTTTCTACGCGATAATCTGTGACTTGCACTTCGATGAATGCATGAGAGCCGTGTTAAATTGCTTTCTCTACAACAGGAGAATAGTAATTCCGCCGGTGGTGGTTTACTGTTGCCGGCTCGGATGTTGTGAAGTAGGATTGCCTTTGAAGTCTTGAAGTCTGCCGTATAATATGAATCAAGCGGTGCATAGGTTATTAGGGACGCCGTAGTCAAGGGCTCCGAATTAGTTTGGACTACACAGATTTCTGACATTTCCTAACACGAGCTTTTGCACATCTCTCGTCATATATGAATGAGATAGAGATTCTACATATACTGTAAAGCCGGAGGTCGACAAACTCCGGATTTCGGTACTCTTTTCACACATGTCAGCTGTCCTCATGTTCTAAAGGTATCGCTAGATTCCTGTAAAAGCCTTGTGTGAAGGAAAGGTTTGGTTTGATTTCGTTTGGTTGATCGGGTTTAATGCTCCAAAGCGACTCAGGCTGTGAGAGACGCCGCAGTGGAGGACTCCGGAAATTTCGACCACCTGGGGTTCTTTAACGTGCACTGACATCGCACAGCACACGGACGTCCAGCTTTTCGCCTCCTTCGAAAAGCGGCCGCCGTGGGCGAGATTCGATCTCGCATTCATGGGCGCAGCAGGAGAGCGCCTTCAACACTGCACCACTACGGCGGGGCTAGGTGAAGGAAAGGAGCCTGTTTCTCTTTTGCTCGTAATGATCGCAAGACGCTGCTGTGTTATCGGAGAGAGAGAGAGAGAGAGAAAAGAAGAAGGTAATGATAAGAGTTTTAGTGGAGCGTTACGTTATACGTATACCTCGACGTTACCGCTACCGCCTTACAAGTTAGATACGTGTAGCGCGAGCATGCGCATGTACAGATCTTTGCACATGCATTCTAGCATTGGTGGCGGAATGTTTGCAACGTGCTAAATCTTTTCGCCATCTGCCGTAGTGCCTGTACATAGCTGGCGTCTATTTTAAAGGAGTGTTCATACTTCAGTGTCGCTGCGCTGCTACTACTGATGATTATGATGACAACGGTGCATTGAGAAAACAAACGAAACAATGCTTAGCTAAACCATAGTACTAAGAAATGATTCTGCATACTCCCGTGCTTAGCCAAGTGAAACCGCCGCTTATTTTTTTTTTCTTTTTAACTCCAACGGGCCCACAAACCAAATGAACTTACTATATATGGGTTTTCATTCTGGCATGAGGGATACGTCGGTATAGTCTGAGCATGATGATAGTACAGAAAGACGGAGATTATGTGCGCAAAATCTGTCAATAGTAGGGTGGGTTATTAAAAAAACTATAATTAGCTTGGCATTTTATTATCTTAGGGCCCAAGATTAGATTGCAAAATTGAAGAGCTCTAACATCGAAAGTTAACTCAGCTTATAAAATTTCTTGATCAGCAATATGGTTCGAAACATCACATGTCCAGAAGCTTTGTGGTTAGTAGCTTTATCGCGCTGCACATTTCGAAAATCGTTTTACCTGCTGAAATACAAACAGAGAGTTTGTATTTGCGACATTGATAATGTGATGCCATTTTATAAATGTGCAAGTTGGGAAGGACAACTCAATGAGCTTTCAAATGCGTGTTTTTGACAGTGAGTACTTCTAACCACGTTGCCAATTAAAAGAAAAAAAAATGATAGAACTGGGGTCACATTCGGTTTTAATGACCTTCAATTAAACGTACTATTATAATTTAGCATCAAAAACCAAGATATTATTTAATTAATACGCTCAGTATTGATGTCACGTACATAATGCCCGCCCGCGCCTTGCTGCACAAGCTCCTGCACAGTACGCACCGACGTGTCTCTCGCGAGTTATAAATAGAAAGCTTTGAAAAGTAAAAAACAAACAAACAAGCAAACAAACCCGTATGAAGGCATAAGTATTTATTAGTGAGAGAAACTGCCAGTAGAGCCAAATTAAATAAAAAAAATAAGATCTTTGTTCTCGGAATGAACTATGGAAACGACTTACTTTCCAACGACGCGACACGTTGCTATAAACGGCCAGTGTTGCTTTCCCAACACACACAGGTCTACTCCTCTCTGGCAGATGCATGAATGTCATGTCATGATATATTAAACCTTTCCAGCAGCAAACATATTATGCACATATAGGGCGGATTATTCCTTATTTTAATACGTTCAGTGCCACTTAATCCATCTCGTTCGCCCATTCTCGTGCGTTTGGTTGAAAAGAATGTTCTATTCTTCATTTTGCCGTTTTCGTGCTTGTTTCTGCGGATTTATTCAAGCGACAACTTCGTGAATGCCTTTCTCCGATGCTTAAGACGGCTGTACAGAGACAAAGTTGTCCATACATGTCATGATGGCGGCGAATGATGTTGGAAATCCTGGGAGATTTCTTTTCTTAGTTTCTTTGTTAGGATAAAAATGAAACCACGCGCAAGCTCAGCACGAGGAATTTTTCGCGGCCGGGGTCATCCCAGTTACCGGGCCAAAGATATATTGAAGCGATATCCCCTGCAGATATTGTCCACGTGCTGTGCACACCCTGACAAATTCTTTCTACGCCGAGGGGATTGAATAATACTGGCTATGGTCAGCCAAAGCGGTGACTGTTATGCCCTGTATTCGCGTGGAACATGGCGCTTATCCGGAACTGCTGCATATGGGGCCACTGCATGAAGAACAATGAAAGCCATGACAGCAGGAGTGGAAAGGAACAGGGAAATAATTGCAGTACTATTGAGCTGTTAGATTAGAATAAAGAAGTCTCGAATCAAATCATATGTTCTCTGCACGAGCATTTGTTTGGATTATAGACCCTATGCACTGCATTGTGGCTGAGTTAATTGTTTGCCTATAAAATGGGAGAACATTTATATTAAGGAAACCATTTTGTCTAGATCATACCCCACCTTCATGAGAGGTGGGGACATTCCTGAACTACCACCGTATACTAAAATTTTTTTCGTATATTTTTTTTTTCGTGCGTTCAGTCACAAGCTAAGCCATTCGTGACGGACACGATGGCTCTTTTCGAATTACTTTTACTTGACTAGATGACTGAGGCACTGACTGTTTTGTGTGTGTGTCTGTATTTGCAGAAGGCCGGTCCTCCAGTGAGCTGGGCCGCCTCCACTCCCCCCGCATCGCTGTGGGATCACGAGCAGGTGCAGCCTTCTCACGCCGCTTCCTGGAGCATTCCCCTGCAGGTGCGACACTCTTTACTTCCAGCAATAGTGCATGCGTGAGACGCTCGGCGCGCGAACGTGAATATTTTTATCGGTAGTTCGTTTTTGTAGCACAGAAGAAAGGCTTCAGCACCAATATAGCGTTAAACATCTCAGGACCGACTCAGTGCCTTCTTTAGAGGCGACATTCAGCAGCTGTGATGTTTTCTGCTGCGCATAATTAACCATCACGTACGGAGGCTCTATCGTCACTCTGTGATTTAGCGCGAGAGCGCCCTCGGCGATGCTGCTTTGCAGTGCAGCTGTCGAGAAACAGCATGGTCTAGTGAGTTTCATGTCACCGTAGAAACAGCACTGATCAACGGCGCTTCGTGTATTCACGACCGATTCCTCAAGAGGCCGTTTGAGCGCCGTGGGGTGGGATGCTGTCATGCACTGAAAAGTGCATCTATTGGCCCCTTTTTTCTTCCAGATTTTCGGGGCAAAGGCGGTATTTTTATGGTAAACCTTTCGCTTGGTGGAGGAGAGATGTTCACCTCGCACTTCGCCCTTCTCCTTATTGAATCTACATTAGCGTGCGATTTTTTTGTGACTTGGCTTAGCCGCTGTTACCACTACATAGCACGTGATGTGGGGTACCTTCCATTGAGCCGATGATGGCCTTCGCCGTTCTTGAAAAGATCTTCCGTTGCCTGCTTCATTTCACACCCATCGAGTCCTGCCCTGGAACAGGTCGCCAGTCTCTTTAATTCACTTGAACCTTACTGTAAGTTCTTACAATATCGACAGCAGCGCATTTTCTCAGAGGATGAAAACATGGGAAGCTGTCAAATACGAACGCTCACCGGGATTCCAGAGTTTTAAAAATTCTTTACTCTTATCACTTGTTCCAAAGCACATTCTTGGCAAGAATCCAGGTCTACTGCTTCTGGAACTGGAGCAGAGCATGGTGTCACCTACCATCAAAGTTTCCGCCGACGTCTGGCTCAGAGTCTTTGAGGGCATTAGGCGAGAGTAACACTTTGCTCCTGGTGCCAGGGGACGACGCTGCCTCCTATTTTGTTCTCAGCGCGTCTCAAGTCGAGGTGCCGATTCGTCGTTTTGCGCGTGCGGCGAAAATCTGCGTATCATGGTGGAGACACGCGACGACGGCGACCTCCCGCCGCGTCCATTCATTGCCCAGCGGGAGCGGGCGCTGCCGCCTGAAAAATGGCCGCGCATTGTGAACGCGTCACAGCTGTGCACCACCCTTCCATGGCGCGGCGCGGCCGGGGGCGTTGATTAAAGGCGTCGAAAGAACGCGCCTCGTCATAACAGCTCAGTTTCACCATTTTCCCCGGCGTCCGGGAGTTTCTTACAAATCTTGCGTCATCGCAAGACGCCCCTCAAGAAGGATGGGTGGCTGCCTGAATACGTGTTGGGTGTGTGTCCCAGATTGAAAATCATATTTGCAACAAAAGTTTCACCTATTACTTCGAGGACGCCGTTGGACGTGAAAGTGCGAACATTTTGGTTCTACGGCATAGACCGAAAGCAATGAGAAGTGCCGCATTGCGCGATTAAGATGCTTGTTATCTCCCTGCATCTGCCAGGTAATGGGGAAGGTGGTGGGGGGCGGCTTAGATTTAAGGAAGTCAGCTCAAGCCGCCCTCTCGTCGTGACAGAGTAGTGTAGGACATTTCGAAGACTTGCTCTTCGCACGACGCTGGCGCAGAGCCTGCTAGTCTGCAACGAACGACTAAAGCGAGCCTTTGTTCAGCCAGGCGGGTCGCTAGGTGCCTCTTAAAAATGCAGAGCTGTGTTAGACATTTCATTGTGCGTCTTTGTTGCTATTCTTAAAGGACATTTCTTTTCAACAAGAAAGACATCAAAACATTGTGAAAAAAGGAACTGTCATTTCTACAGCATGAGACATCATCACCGAACACAAAGAGAGCTGGGAAGAACTTTTGCATCTTCCAAATTGCAAGATATGGCATCACTAAGAGAAGCGGTGTTGCTTTCGCTATACTGGGTGTCTTTCGCAATTTTGAGATTTCTCTTTTCAAAACTGTGAGAGATAAATCGATGCGGTGTGTACGAGCGGATTGTACAGCATCGCGATGTTCGTGGCAGTGCATAATGAGCACATCATATGTTCAGTCAAGAGACGTTTGAGAAGCTGAAATAAATAATCATTTAGGCTACAAAGTGGCCCGTGACCTCTGTCAATGTCAAGGTCAAGACCACGAGATTTAGAGGTTAAACCTTTGTGTTAAGTCTGGTGGTCGCGATGCGACTTTGTGGCATAGTAACGTATGCCACCAAGTTGCCCGTGACTACTGTCAAGGTCAAGGTCACGAGATTTAGCGGTCAAACTTCTGAGTTAAGCTTGGTGGTCGCCACATGACATTGGGGTATAGTAACGTATGCCATCAAGTTGCCCGTGTCCACTGTCAAGGTCAAGGTCACGCGAGGTGACGTCAGTGTAATGTGGAAGCAGAGAACGCTAGAGGGGCGATAGGTGTAGAAATAGGAGCCCCCGGGCCCCTTTCTGGTTACAACACTGCGCGAGATGGAGGAGGAAGAACATCCTGCTACATTAGCGTATCGGAATGCGAAGAAGGCACATCAGAATGAAGCCCTGAAAAGGCGGAATGCCAAAGAGACCGATAAGAACGTACTTTACGTTTGGAGAAACGCGCAATGTGTTTAATCCAAGCTTGACAATGAGTGTAGCCATGTATATGAAGCTTTCGATTCCATCCAGGGGTTAACCAAATTTAATGTTTTTTTTTTTTTTTTTCTGTTTGCATTTAGGGCGCAAGATTATATTACGAAACTGTAAGCCGTCAACATCGAAAGCGAGCTTACTTCATAAGTTTTCGGGGTCATCAGGGCGGTTAGAAATGTGGAGCGTCAAAAATATGCTTCTGAAAGCTCACCGAGTTATCTTTGCTGCTGCGCATATTAATAGAACGGCTTCTCTCAAGCTTTTGAAGCAGCAAATACAAATGCAGTTTCTGCGATTTATGAATTAAAACTTATATTTATTCGGTAACAGTGCTACGCGCAGGGATATCACTTTATATATAGATAATAGAGAACAACAACTCATTTAGTTTTCAAATGCTTATTTCTGGTGATCGATATCTGGAACCACAACGCTGACTCAGATGATTGAAAAGGCTCGCCTTCGATGTTGATGGCCTCCGATTTTGCAATATTAATTAGAGCCTTGAAGCTCAAATTAGAAAGTTTATTAATTAATCTTAGTTAACTAATTATCCTTCCTCGTCACACATAACGATAAAAATTCGTGCGTATTTAGACGTGTTCCCTCGAGAAAACCATTTGCTTTCCTAGATGGCACAATATTTCCCAACCTTATGCATCATATACCTAAGGGTCAGACATTTCGGTTTTTTATTTTTTTGAAAATTCTGCGGGCTTTTTCAGTGCTTATTTCGGAGTAAGTTTCGTTTTTTTTTTTTTTTTTTTTTCAGTGAATAATAGCTTTCGACAAATGTGACTTTTTCGGTGACGTAAAGGACCATACACACCAAATTTTGGTGGCATTTTTCTTCTTGTTAAGGATGCGCAAGTTATTCCTGTATGTTGATCCGCACGCAGTCTTCGCTTTCGACCACTAAGTAACTTATAATTGAATTTTCTTTTCTCATAAGTTTCGGTTTCGATCTCCGAGAGATGGCTATGACGTCACAATCATGTCTTGATGCGCGGCATGAAAAAACAGCGATATAAACGCTCATTCTTCACTTGTAATGATTCCTGTTCTTGAGGCAGGCTGGCTTTATCGTTGTTGTGAATTTAAATGACACAGCAATGATTATATCGCAGTATTTTTATCCCTCGCGTGGCCTAGACTTGACTATGACGTCACAGCCATTGCCCGGCTGTTGAAACCGAAGCCGAAGCAGGTGAAAAAATAAATTCTATTATATATTATTGAGCAGTCGTAGACTAATGTGAAATGGTGATCTGTGTACAGTATTCATTACAAATGGTCATTACAAATGGTCAAACACGAGCTCAAAAATTAGGTGTCTATAGTCCTTTAATATGGCAGTACCGTGTGCACAAAGTTAACGAGTCTGCCTTGGAGTTTCTTCTTCGGTACAGTTTATTTCCTAGTAATCCTGCAAATAGTCGTACTTGCAACTGACGGAGTTAACCATTTGTGGAAATCTGGAAGTCAGCCTTCTCCTCAAGGCTTATTTTCCCACCAAAAGGTCTCGTTCCGAGTCCTTTGTGGAAACGAAAAGAGGCATGTAGGATCACGTCCCGCGGCAGTTTCCGTCGGATTCGTCACGGCTCCAAAGCTCGCGCGGTAAGCCAGGAGGGAGTGACCGAAAGCTCTGGGTCACCACAACAGCAAGCACAGGATAATCCTCCATCTCGCTCGTCCTCTACTCTAGTACAAAGATGTGTACCCTTTTTACCCCTGTTCCCTCGGCATCTTGACCAACTGGCGACATTCCGTGGGTTTGCGCAGGAGAAGGTAACTTGACTCTTCGTTTCCACGAAGAATCTGGCAGCACGCTTTATCTGGTAGCGAGGCCTGTCACGAGGTAGATTACCGTCGAGTTGTCACGCTGAGTGAACGTGGTTTTCGTGTCGATGACAGCGATGGAACACCTGCTGGATCGTCGTGGTAGCCAGAACACAATGCTTTTTCGTGTGCTCCCCAACACAGTTTTGTTGAGAACTTGTGGTTGGGTGTGTCGGTGCATGTTCAGGGAGCCACAGGAGCGCAAAAAAAAGAAAAGAAAAAGAAAGAAGGGCACATGAACACACGAAAGGAACTGGACGAGCGCTACCTTGCAATGCAACAGGTTTTATTTGGAGACCAACCATCGCGTACGCATGTGCAACAGCGCAAACAAAACATTCGCGAGTATATAGTGAGAAATTAAAAAAAGAACGACAGAAAAGAAAATTACATTATACCGTTGTAAGTAGATAAATGAACGGGAAATGAGGGTGCTCGCTATAATACATGAAGGAAAGAAGCCAACAGTCGGTGAGGCCAGGGAATGCATTGGGGATTGTACTTTGTCTTTTTTTTTTTTAATTTTTACTTCGGTAATCACATAAATGAGTAATGTAATTTGTTTAGAGGAGAGATATATAAACACAAAGTAGAAGGAAAAACAACGTGCTGATGGTGGGAACCGAACCCACGACCTCCGAAAATCACGTCCGGCGCTTTTCCAACTGAGCTACATCTACCGCTGTCCCACCTCCTAATTTCTTCGGTATTAATGTTGCCTGTATATGAACCTTGAGAGTGTTCACTGCTATGGTTGAGGATGGCGCTGGGGAACACTCTCAAGGGGAACACCCTTCACCACCTCCCTGGTAATGTGTTATATCAGCGCAAGCTGATGTAACACATTAGAAAGCGCAGCATCTAACTTTTAAACACGCCCACATGCTGTTTATTCGCAGGTGTACCCTGTTAGCGTCGCGAATCCCGTGGATGTTCGATCCCCATGTAATCGACTTTATTTATAATTGCTGACCGCTTCAAATATTAGTTGGGAAAGAAAGGTGAACGTGCGCAATCATCATTTCGTCGAGCTAGAACCCCCAATAAAAGTGCGAGACATAATATTGTCCGAACAAAGCTCTAGTGAAAATGCCGCGGTGCGGGAAGGTGAGATGTTCCTTACCAAATAGTATATCTACACACTGGGCAGTGACTTCTTTCATATATATATATATATATATATATATATATATATATATATATATATATATATATATATATATATATATATATATAGCAGTCGGCGGAGCCATGGAAAGCATGGTGGACTGTACTTTGTCTTTCTTTTTTTTTTAATTTTACAGCGGTAATCACATAAATTAGTAGTGTAATCTGTTTAGGAGAAAAATAAATAAGCACGAAGTAGAAGGAAAAACAATGTGCCGATGGTGGGGACCGAACCCACGACCTCCGAATATCGCGTCCGGTGCTCTTCCAACTGAGCTACATCGGCCGCTGTCCCCCCTAGCTGCTACTTTCTCGGGTATTAATGTTGTCTGTATATTCGGAGATCGTGGGTTCGGTCCCCACCATCGGCACGTTGTTTTTTCTTCTACTTTGTGTTTAATTATCTTTCCCCTAAGCAGATTGCATTACTCATTTCTGTGATTATCCAAGTAAAGATTACAAAAAAAAAAAAAGACATAAAACATAATCCCCAATGCTTTCCTTGGCCTCGCTGACTGTTGGCTTCTTTCCTTCATATATATATATATATATATATATATATATATATATATATATATATATATATATATATATATATATATATATATATATATATATATATATATATATATAAAGCAGTGGAGCGTTTAGCATTTTCAGCAGAACATATTTCAGTCTCCAAACAAAGTTTGCTTATACATAAGCTGTGTAAAACAATCACTTTATCACTTTATCAATAATGCAATTCCCGTCTTTCATCTTGAACATTGAAGTTGCATAATTTACCCTCAAAAATACAAAATTAAGAGGCATGACGCCGTGAGGGTAATACAAACGCTCACCACTCGCAACTCGTAAAACTCAACCAAAGTCGACGTCTCGCTAACGACTCACTCGATAGATTGTCTCGCTATGAAGCAAAATACTTTTTTTTTTTTGGTCTGCAGCAAGGTTCCTCTCACTCAAGAAGTGACTCTGATAATCTCGCTGCTAAATCAATCAGAAAATTCTTCACTAGCACCGCACACAACTATAGAACTTGCCGCCGCTACAGCCGATCATTACGGAGATAGGGACACTTTTCGCCGCGTGGCGGCGTGTCAGTCTGTAAAACACTAGGGTGCCTCGATGTAGCGCGCCGCCGTTGGTATCGAGGCACCCTATAAAACACGCAAGGAACTTAAAAAATAAAGGCCCCAAGTTCCGCAGTGCTTCGAAATTGTAATTTTATTGTTCCAAATTGCAACAGACTGCTCATAAATCGAGATTCGATCTTATTGCTCCAAATTTAATTTTGTTATCAGCCTCACAGTACGTATTTACGTCACGGAAACGAAGTGCAGAAAAATGAGAAGCACACAGAAACACATCGTCTGGCTCACTAGGGTCCGTGAACTTATGATACTTAGCTGGATTATTGCATATTTGGCGGGGGCTATATTTTTTAGTCCCATAGAAAGCGCCATCGCGCACACCTTCACCGCTCTTCTGGTAGAGAGGAGAATATCATTCTCGGGCAGGATATCCACCCCGAGAGAGGGGGAAGTTTAGATCACACCGTCGCGAGTTGCACCCTCAGCACACTGTTGTTCTGTAGTGAGCAACTGAGGAGGACAGTGAGGCACCACCGTCTTTTTCACTGTCCATCCGTGGACTACAGAAGCACCTGATGACGGTGACCCCCTCTTCCGGCCCCAATCTTAAAAGAGGAATGACCCTCAATCGCCACCTGCTGTTGTACGTTCTAGTCTGTTCTTATCGCTTTGACAGCACATGAGAATGCATCGGATTTTTAACGTATGTGAGGTGTTGCCACCTAGCTGATATGCATGACCCCGCCTCGCTTCCACAGATCCCGAAACCTCTTTTCGCTTATTTTTGTATTCTGGAGTGAAGTGCACAGGGGAATCGCGGGTTGTTAGTGCGCAGATCTACAATAGGGGGACACAACCGATTTGGGGGAAGGGTAATAGCGGGTCTACAATGCACACAAGCGGACTGCTGCAATGAATGGGCGAGGGGAGTGGCTTTCATTCTGGTGAAATAGCATGGCCCCCAAATAGACACCTTACCCAAAGGCCGGATAGGGTGGGGCAAAATGGCGGCGTCCGACGAAGCTGAGACCGCTCGGCGCGCCATGAATTCATGGTTGCAGCTGCACTGTGTTGTGTTCAATGCGAACGAATGATACACGAAGCTTTCTTTCTTTTCTTTTGTAGCGAAGCTACACTGCGGTAGGTTTTCAAGACCTCCGGTGACCGCAGCTGCGTCGTGGATAGGCGTAGCTACAGTTTCCGCGCATGAAGAAAAAAAAAGCCTGCCATGACGTTTGAATATACGTTACCCTTATGCCACGGGCAGGACCTTGCAACTCGTGTCGCTCTGTTCATACGGGAGGGTGATATCAGAATCAACCTGCCAGAACCGTTTGTATTCTTGTTACTTTCACGTTACTTTTGAAGCGTGACTTTATATGTGGGTTACCAAGATACTTTGTTGGGCGAGTTGGTACTTATTCATTAATAATATAAACAGCGCGAACACGAATACAAAGGACAAGATACAAGAAAGCCACAGTACAAGCGCTGTGGCTTTCTTGTATCTTGTCCTTTGTCTTCGTGTTCGCGCTGTTTATATTAATAACGAATTTATATGTGGGCTGGTAGCTTACGCTCTTGCGTCATATTGTCCCCAATAATGTAGCACCTTACACTGATAGGGCGTGATAGGGGAATAATGTACCAGGCAAAATATGCTTCCGACATTGCTTTCGTAATTCAACTAGGGTTAACCAGAGCTAAACCACAAATTATCTTTTTTTTTTTTTTTTTTTTTTTGTCTCGAGATTCCTGCACCACAAAATTCAAGCGAGAACGCCTCAAAATTTAAAATTCCTTCTGGATTTGAAAAGGATTTGAAACAAGAAGTCAGAAAGCGTGGGACATTCAATCAATGTTTGTTTTCTGATTGTTGTCAAAAAAGAAGTCACCATGTATTGCTATTCGCGCAATGCACTGTTTTCAAGCGTGAAAAAAAAAAAAAAAAGTGGGGAGAAATTAATGCAAATTTTCGTCACCGACAATCTTGAGTTTACTTTTGAGCCATTATTAAAGCTCTGGTGTGTGCACGCCAGAAAGGCCGCCTTGCGCTCAACGTATAGGGGACCGCTAAAATAATTTCTACTATTCTAAGGCTCTCTAATAAGTTAGCTAATTGAAGTTAATGAAGCGCTGAAATGTGGTTACAAGTGCGCATTTTATTTTTCTTCCAACGTAAAAAGAAGACATTGTAATGTACACTCTATTTTCTAAGCTTTCTTCAGTGGGTTAATTGGCACATGTTCTAAATAAAAACCATTAAAGTGATAGGTTATTTCGGGGTAGCGTCAAATATCATTTGTGCGCTTGCAATTGGAGGCAGGGTCCTCCGAACGGACAGCGCCTCTGCGCGGTGTCTTGGACAAAGGTGCGCCACAGCTTTATGATTGGCAGAAAAATATCAAATCATTCTAGTGGCGCCGAGAAATGAACAGTGTTAATTTGCCCAGAAAGATAGCAGGTTGCCTGAGATGTTCACAAACTTGAGTTTTCATCTGGGTGGTTTGCAGCACGACGCCTGAAGACAACAGATATGCTGACGTACCGTTTTCTTACAAAGGGGCTACTTTTTCAAAGTTTCGATTAATTAGTTCAACGAAATATGGATGTTGGTACCAGGCGAGCTTAGCCATGAAATGACCATTCTGCCTATTTGCCTTATCGTTGTGTGAGTGGTTTATATAACTCAACGATAATCCTGAAAATTTCACGATCGAATCAATGAAATATATATATATATATATATATATATATATATATATATATATATATATATATATATATATATATATTAATTTTTGAAGTTCTTATTATTAAAACAGCTTTTCGGCTGGTCGTGGCACGTTTAACAAGTCGCAATATATGTTCATTAAAAAATAGATACGGGGCCCACAAGCAGCATATCCAGAAGCACTTGTTCTTATCATATTCGTTATACTCGATGAGAGCACATCACCGTGAAAACGGTTGCGCTAGCCAACCGTACCTCGCCGGTCCGTTGTCCCGCTTTCTCTGCCTGCACTTGCTAGAAATTTCTTCAAAAATGTACAAGTAGGCATCGGAAATGGCTTGCTCGGCGAACAGCAGCAGCAAGAGGTGGCGAATGCCACCTCTTCGCCGAAGCGGCGCATCGTGGTTTCAGAGACGACGCGCGCTTTTTTCCCGCTCCGCCCTCTCCACTCTGTCTCTTGATATCTGAGCGTTTGTGGTCGCCGTGTAGTCGTCATCCCAACGTGTCTTGGGGGAAAAAGGGAAGGTGCCGTCGCAGTTTTCAACCGCTTCCCCCAGACTTCACAAGAGGTTCCGAGCGACCGAGATTAGGGCGCTTCGTTCGAAAGGCGCCGGAAAACGACGGTTCCGCTTTGAAACGGCTCAGCTCTGCCCTGCGGCCAATGCTCTGCGCACCCCCCCCCCCCCCCCCCCCCCCTTCCTTGCGTGCTCTAAAGAGGACCCTACGACTTCAGCAGCTCTTGTTGCGTTGTGCAGGCTGTATCCTGCTTCACATTCGCAGCCTTATAACAATGCTGGTAGGCCAGTATAGCGTTTTCTTCGATAGCGGCACTCTTCGGCAGCGGGTCTGTGGCAAACAGCTGCTTAGATGAGAAAAACTAGAAGTTTGGTTCTGGTAACTAGAGACACCAGAAACGTTTACTATTTCACGGCGTGGCTTGTTTGCGATGCTAAAGCAGTGACGAGGGCAACATCACTGAGTTCTCAGTAAAATCCGATAGCTGGGCTATTTGTTTGATTCGCTTTCGACAGAAAAAAAAAAGGAATGGTTTTATTGTTGGTAAATTCGGAGTTAAAAGCGAATTTTTTTCTCCTTTCCGTCACTTCTGTTTGAACTCGTGTCTTTGATGATGACGTCGATGGCTGTAAGTTTTAGCTTATGCACCAAGTTTAGTGTTCATTTTGGCTCTTCTCTGTGACATTTAAGTGCGCCACCCATAGCGATCCAAAAGATGCCCACTCCACCGCGGTGGCTCAGTGGTTAGGACGGTCCACTACTGAACATAAGGACGCGAGATCGAATTCCAGCCGCTTTACGCTGGAGGAGAAAAGCAAGGCTTCCGTGTGCTGTGCGATGTCGGTGCACATTAAAGAACACCAGGTGTTCAAAATTTCCGGAGCCCTCCACAACGGCGTCTCTCATATAGCCTGAGTCGCTTTGGGACGTCAAACCTCATAAACCAAACAAAATCAATACAGAAGTTGCCCCTAAATATTCAGTCATGTAGCCTCTTTCGGTTCTACAAAGCATATAAACACCTCACTTGACGTCATCACACTGGACTTGTAGGAAAAGCCACTGGTCGGGGCATTAGCCATCGATAATCTTCCTGCTATAGAGCTCCGATATCTGCATAAAAAAGAAGCACCCGCTTTGCCATTAAATGTGGCATTCTCTCAGTACACAATCCACGGTTAGTATTTATTTAGTGTCTCTCCCAACAGTGCCTCGTCTGCGGCAGCGATATGCGTATGAGGAGTTCCTTTGAAATATTCACCAGGGCCACGTAATACGTTGTATCCCAGAGCTCTGGAGTCGGAGTCGCACACCCCATTTGCAGATGTGTCACGCTGAATCCTTTGATCGATGTTTAGTTTGGTTTGGTTTGTGGGGATTGACGTCCCAAAGCATCTCAGGCTATCAGAGACACCGTAGTGGAGGACTCCGGAAATTTCGACCAGCCGGGTTTCTTTAACGTGCACTGACATCGCACAGCACACGGGTGCCTTGTTTTGGTTCATCCGTTAACGTGGTTGGGATTAACGTTCCGAAGCTGGACCGGCGTTATGAAAGGCGCCATTATGGAGACGTGGGGAATAATTTCATCCACATGGGGTTCTTCATCGTGAACTGCACATAGCACACAGTCTTTTGAATGCCTTCTCAATAGAAAAGCGGCCTTGATTCGATCCCGCGATCTTGGGCTGAGCAACCACATATCATAACTACTCAGGCGAGTGATATGGACGTGAGAGAGTGGACGCATATATTTATGGGAAGAGGACAGCGTAACCGAAGGACGGCGGAGAGAAGGTTGTTAATGATATGCTGCAACATGAAGGCTCAAGTGCGGCTTTACGACTTCACGGGCGGTGATGACAAGAAAGAGACCCGCTACCTCGTTCGGGACATATCCATCTGTTTTTTAAGACGACAGAGAGTATGCTTATGCGGCGAAGAATGTTGCCACGCGCGCGTTTTATCGTCAGCGTTCCAGCGACGCAAGTGTCGCATGTTCGGTATCACGCGCCCTCTACTGGACTTGCACCATAAGGAGCTAGTGCCGTTATCCGATGAGGAGGAGGAGGAGGATGAGATAAGGAAGAAGGGAAATGGACACATGCCGCCTCATCCTTAGCGGACACCTGAACCGCTCCGCGAGGGAAGGGTTACGAAGGGTGCAAAACTGGGAGAAGAGGAAGCGTTTTTTTTTTCTTTTCTTTATTTAGCGCGAGATATATTCTCCCCAGTCAGGACTACTTTCCCACGGCTCCTGCGCGGCTCTACCCGCACTTTCTCTAAACTTTGAGTTCGAAGTGCCACGGACTAGGCTCAGCAAAGGAACACCGGCCCAAGGGCTCGAGGCTCCTGGCCTTTGAGCGGGCGTGTCGCGGACGTGTGTAGGGGGCGCACATAAACGCACAACTTGCTGACAAATGCGCCTCTATCGACCGCGAAACGGAACGCTCCGGTGTGTAGGTGTGTGGATACCTCCGGTGTTGAACGGTCGCTGTTTCGAGAGCGGGGTTTAAAAGAGAACCACGTGCCTCGCCGCTTAAAAGAAACCGCACATAGGGCACGTGCTCTCCGACATGCGCTCGGGGTGGCGCCGAACTTTTTCTCGCATTCGAGGCAGGCATAAAGACGAAGGTGGAGGCAACGGATAAAGCGCAGCCGGCGAGGACGACAAGGACTAAGCGGGTCTTCGCAAAAACCGGAGCCCACGAAACGCCGGCGGCCGGCAGAAAAAAAAAAAAAGAGCAAGAAGGCGGGCGCGAGATGTCATTAAGGCAGTGGCAACGGCAGATCAGTGCGCGCGCGCGCCACCCACAGAAGAAAACCAACACTCACGCGAGAGTCTGAGCTCTCTTTTGCCCAGCGCACGCTTTTCGATTCTGAAAAGAGTAGAAAGAAGAGCCTGGGGGGAGCACCACCGCGGACGAGTGAACAAGGCCCCAAAAAACGAGGCAAGCAAACACGATGCAAACACGAGACGCGAGCCCCTCACCCAACTCTCGCGTGCGGTACCACTCACGAAAAAAAAAAAAGAAAAAAAAAAGACAGGCAGGTAAAGAAAGGAAAACAAATTAAAAAAGAAAGAATAGCGCTGGCTCGCGCTGGGCGCGTGTTCTCGGCGAGAGCGGGCGCAAGCGACTGTGTTCTGCGCGGGCTCCCTCGCACTCGATCGTGGGTTGCACATCTCATTAGAAGTCGTTAAAAACTTGCGCGCGCGCCTTTGTCTCAGCCAGCGTCTCTGCAGAGGGCATGCAGCTTGGGCTGCTGGCCAAGCGCGAGCGCTGTGTGGCTCCTGGTTCCGCAGGACCCAGCTGCTGGCCACGCATCGTCGCGAGGTTTCGTCGGGGTCGTCCTCCCTTCCCATGCGCTAAGTTGGAGCGCGTGCGCGGCAGAGCTCTTTGCTCGCGCCGATGACTAGAGGGAGCGGAAGAGAATTACACTAAGTGTCGTTGTCAGATGGTGGTGCGGGGATATGGGGGCAACTTAGCGAAACTGTTTGGAAAGGCTGGCGGATAGTGCCGCGGTTGGATAAGTGACGTGGCCACAGGGGCTCCAGCGCTCCTTCTATTACTCCGGCGTGTTGGAGGCGCTCTTTGAAACGTCTGGGTCAGAGCCGGAGTGCTTAGACAGTTTTAGCATAACAGAGGCTTGTGCTACTCTATGGGCGCATACCGGATTACCTGATGCTCCACACGCACGCGGAGTAGCGGATGCGCGTCCAAATGGGGTTACCTCGCGTGTGCTGACATTACAGCGGTAGAGTATGTACACAAACTGTAAAATTCTAGAGCTAACAGTTTGGGGAAGAAGTGTAATCAGGATTTGTTGACTGGGACTAGAATCTATTCTATGGGAATAGTATACTCAAATAATCGATTACAGGTAGTGTTATTAGACAATAAGGATGACATGCACCGAGGATTTGATGCTTAGTGCCACACCCTGACGTACACAACGCACAACTCGAGCGTTCTTTGCTACGTTTAAACCTGCAGGGTATGACAGATTACGAAACGACGAGTACGATCAAGTGGGATTCTCGCAATATTTTACGATGGATCGAAGTTCTAAATGTCTCGTAGTTACTCACCTTTGCGTAGTGTAACTGTTCGCTGAATGACGCATCACTTCTTAAAAATCGGCGAATTTCAAACGCGAGGACACTGACAGCTCTATACACATCTATCTTGGCAACCAAGAACTGACGTTCTTCCTCGAACGGTTAGTAATTAAATGCCGAAGCTTTCTTTTTATAATTTGCTCTCTCTTTATGCCCGAGGCGCGCTAAAGAATAAGCTCAGTTGCAGTATCAGTTTTCTTTGACGCCCCAACATTGAGTGAAGTTGAGAGGATGAGGAGCGCCCAATACAGGCGGCACATAGAAAAAGGCCCCCAAACTTTGGTGGCCTTTTTCCTCCTCCTCCTCCTCCTCCTCCTCCTCCTCCTCCTCCTCCTCCTCCTCCTCCTCCTCCTCCTCCTCCTCCTCCTCCTCCTCCTCCTCCTCCTCCTCCTCCTCCTCATCATCATCATCATCATCATCATCATAATCATAATCATAATCATCATCACCACCACCACCACCATCATCATCATCCGGACTATACCCACCGCAGGGGGGAGGCCTCTCCCATTTTCCTCCAATTGGAATTCGTATGAGGCTTGCAGAACTGAAAAATTGCAGAGAAATTGCAGAACTTCTGTATTTTTTTTTTATTCCGAGTTCGTAGTTGAGAGTTGACTGTGTGCAACGTGCAAAGCAGATTCATCAGCATAAGTTCCATGAGAGCCTGCGTAGGGCAGTTTTATTTATTTATTTATTTATTTATTTATTTATTTATTTATTTATTTATTTATTTATTTATTTATTATCTCAAGGCGGCAAAACCTTAGCTGGAGTAGTAAAGAAAACATGCACACACACACATAAAAAAAAACTGTTTTAAACATATGCACCAGCATTCTGGCTTTTCTGGCTCTTCGGTTTATTCCGCACTTGCGAGCTCATCCGATTGCAAATAAAAAAGAAAAAAAGCAAGAAAATGAATAAAGTTTTCAATGAAGCTTTGCGGACAACCTCATGTTCTCATTTACTTAATCTACTCACGTAGACAGAAAAAAAAAAACGTTAAAAATAAATGAAGTACCAGAATTTGCCTGCGCAGTACAAAATAATGTTATGGCTTCAATTCAGAAAGCTTTGGACAAACATACTTCTAGCAATAGTCAACAAAAAAAATCAGAGCGGCTACACTTCTTGAGGCGCATAAATTGCAGATATGTTTCTTGTCTAGTTCGCGGCGATAAAGATAGTGAGGCATGTGGAGAAACAAGATAAGCTTTTCGAATGGAAGAGCCACAGGCTGATGTCGAGTTTATAGGCTCTGAAGCTCATCATATTTGACGTCGCAAAGTTGTATATGAGTTTTTGGCGGACAACGTTAGTGTGGGGCTCAGGAGCAATCTTGACCATTTGAGATTATATAAAGAGTGCCGGGTCGTACAGCTTCAGGACGTTCCTGCATTTCGCCTAGTTCAAAATGGATTCAGACCCGCCAGCCGAACCGAACGCCTTAGCCCCTGAGCTACCGTAGTTGGCCTCCGAAGAAGGAATACGCGATTAAAATAATAGGTAACGATGGGGTCGCATGTATTGGCGTGGCCGACTAGTTATCGAAGGCAAGCGAAGGGAAGAACAGTAATCACAGCGAGTCGCCTCATTATGAACAAGGCTTCGCTTTATCAGGGGATAAGCATCAATGGGCGTTTTGTACCGTGTTTTTTACATCTGGCCGACGTGCTGTTCCTTTTTTTTTTTTTTTTTTCGGGCGATAATACAACAGTTGCAGAATCACGATTGTAAGCACTTTGGGAGATATCCTTTTGAGCTAGTTTTTTCATAATATATAAAGGCCCGTAAATTGCCTCTTTGTGTCCTGCAGTTACTGCAAGCGTTAAATTGCCTTAAATTTAAGGGGAAAAAATCCTTAGGATGTGATTACTGAGGTTTTAAAGCATGTTTAAAATAAATTTTGCTGGGATTAGGGCGTATGATGATCGTGTGTTCGGAAACGTCCAGTGTAGAGCAAATTATAAAATTTTGCGTTTGGAAAGACCGAAACGTATATCTATGATCTGTCATGGTTTATCAAAGAAGAAAAAGAAAACATGAATTTAATATATGTCCATACGACTTGGTCTATAGTTAAAAATATTTTCAAGCTTTTTTTTTTTTTAAAGGGCCAAATATTGCTACCCCCCGCTTTGAATTTTCCTTTCTGTGTTTAGAACTGCCAAAAATGTCATGCCGCAGATTTTTATGAGTTGCATTTATCGGTGCTACCATTGGGATCTTCATGGCTCGACCCAAAAAATTAGACACCAGAGTTTTGGTCCAACGTTCCTTCTGGCGTTTCGGTTATTTTATTGCGCTATATAAGAAACAACAAAAAAAAAAAAAGAAAACCTGCAAACTTCTCTCTAGCGGAGAATGGAAATCGCATGCGTGTGACCCTGATATACGTGCCAGAAACATACCGGTAGAAATAGGGTCTGCGGGTAGAAAAGAAACTACGGGACGCTACCGAAGCTATCCGCAGAATGCTCAACAAACTGCTAATAGCGCTCAAGCAAGTAACATCGGCGAAGAGGACGACATCGGCGAAGAGGACGCCAGTATGTAGGCTTCGGTGCGTTGTGTGCTGTCGTGAAGCGTGCACAAAAGCTTTGAGGGGCCTTCAAAAGTACGCAAGCTGCACTCACTCTGAATGCATTTCATTGAACATCAAGTATGAGTGAAAAATTGGACCCGGATCACTCATCAAAGGCCGCACTGTGCCATCGGTTGTGATGCTTTTGTTCACAAACTACGCAGTAAGTACGATCTCAGGCGACTCTTGTGACTGAACCCCCGCCGGGGTGGCGGAGAGGTTAGGGCACTCGACTGCTGTGTCCAAGGATGCGGGATCGAATCCGGATCGGGCGGCCGTCTTTCGATGTTGGCGAAAAGTCCAGGTGGGCTTGTGCTGTGCGATGTCAGTGCACGTTAAAGAACCCCAGGTGGTCGAAATTTCCGGAGTCCTCCACTACGGCGTCTCTCAAAGCCCGAGTCGTTTTGGGACTAAAAAACATCATAAACCAAATTTGTGACTGACTTGCTGCCACGATTTCTACGTCAGTGAATGGCGTTTTGTGGTTCGTAAGCGGAAAGAAATCAGACTATAAGTTCCGCGCAGCTTTACTGTCGGCAGAAAGAAGAAAAAGAAAAGTTTTTATTTTCTCCATGAACATAATACGTAAAGTAGGTACCCAGGAGTGGGAAATAAATGCATAATCTTGAAGAACCACTGGCTGAACAATTTTCTCGCGGAAAAATCCTGAATTTTTTTGCAATGAACAAAATAAAAGGTAACTCTGCATGCGCGTGGTACTTCTCAGATACTTTAAAGTATTTCTCAAAGCATAATCTCCTTTACACTGCGTAAAAAAAAAAAAAAAGAACATCAAATACCGTGTGCTCGCATCACTCTTGACGTGTTGGTGATTTGCAGTTTAATTGCAATTTCAGTCTGCACAAAGCAGTCGGCTGGAAGGGTGAGAATGAAACCGCTTCCCTAGCCGTTTAGAACAGAGCGTGAAGGCCGTTGAGAGCTCGCGGTTCTGAACGTGCTGCGCGCACCGGCCATGCTTAGAAGGATTCAGCGCATGTGCTTCCGTCTAGCCTTTCTCTCCATCGTCTGTTTAGCGCTATTGGAATTATGAGACATCGCATTAATGGATTCATTCGCACTTTTGGATACATTCGCCGCTCTGTTTGGCTCGTATTTCTACGGTAGTTGTCCACTGCGGCGTTGAAATATTGTTTCTCGGGAAGTTTCGTACTTACTTCAGGCGTGACCGCTGCCCGAATCCGCAAGTTGTGGCGCCATGGGTACTTCGCTTTTGCATTGATTTTCTGGATAATAAAAGCATCGTTTTTGTTAAAAATAACATATTTGCCATCACATCACACTAATACATCCAGACATACAGTTCACTTTCAATGTGCTTTTAAGCAGTGCCGGCTCCATCGGAAGGGGGTCTCTAGTGATTAGAGCACAAGTGAAAAAGAAATAAAGAGAGAGAGAGAGAGAGAAATCGTTTGGTGGATTACTTCGCACATTTTATACAAATTTAAGGAAGAAATAATTTTTTCTCATTCTCAAGTTTTAGAAAATTTGTTAATGATTTGTTAATAAAACTTAGAGAAATCGCCGAAACAACAGACAAGGAATGTTCTAACAACCGCTAACAAGAAAAAAAAAAAAATGGCAGCCTGCTTCGTATTCATGCAGTCCTTATACAAAAATCAATCGCGGAGGCCTCGATTTTAGGCCTGCTTTTAAGCTTATTTTGCTGTGGCACCATCAACCGTCGAGCACATTGACAGGACTAAGGCGACATCGTTTGAGCACGAATGAAATGCTTATGCATAGAACAGAACCTTGCAGACAAGCCTCGTTTGCTACTAAAAATCTACTGAGCGCGCTTCAGTTACCCGGCACGACCTATTGGCTGGTGCTTCTCATGAGGCATTTTTGAAACCTTTGAAAGTTTGTGATGAGACAATTCTTACTTTACTAGTCACTTCCTTCAAGATAAAGTAAAAAAGATAGGTAGTGAAGCACACGTTTATTGTTGCTATTTTTAAAATAGCTATGAAAAGATATAGGAAAATGCGCGTAAGCTATGCTTTGGTTGGTTGCTTGAGAGCCACTCGAGCAGAAGGTGGTGTTTGCTGTAGAAAGTTATGTATTCAGGCAAAGCGCACTTACAAACAGTTTATACAGGTGTTTAACTTACGTTGAAATTTTCGGTGAACGCTAGATGTTAGTATGTCTTCAGTAAAAAAAGAAAATTTAATTAGGTATTTAATTAGTTTAGTTGAATTGCAAACTGCACTTGCGAATGCACTATGAAATAACTGAAATAGTTACGAGGGAAATAGCCAAACTGGCATTTGTACCTAGGACAGCTAGAGGGATGTAGTTAAAAAAGCTATTTGGTCTCTTGCTAGCTTCAAGGTAAGCGGCAGTGTTTCACAATCGCTCCAAGAAAAAAGAAACATGGAAATGAGGTAATTATCTAACGGTCAAGACACGCCCGATTTATCTCGCATTAGCTCTGCCTTCTCGGCGTGCTCCGAATTCCCCGGCACAGGCTTCACTTCCGCAGGGATACGTGCTCGAGGCTCCCTCTGTGAAGTGGCACTGGAACCGAGACTCGGCTCGCGCGACATTCGTGCCCTGCGGAATAGACTGTCGAACGCAACCGATACGTGGAAGTTTTGTAAACTGAATAATTTCTTCAGTCAGTCGGCTTTATTTTTAGCGTAATATGATTTAGTGTGGACCATCAATATGCTTTTCATCTTGTAGTGAGCAAATATTTTTTTTTTCATTTTTTTTTTGGCGCGATCTTGAGTCCTTTACTGAATGTACTGTGGGTTCCAGAAGCCAGGAGAAATTGTATTTGAACACATAGTATTCTTTCCTCCTCCTCGCCCCCCCCCCCTCCCCCTTACCTCCTTCCTTGTCGATTGCAGTACCTATATTTATAATTTTTCCTCGCAGAGTAAGATGTGCGAACGTACAGCGGTAAAACTATCTGCTTTTCAATGGAAACTCTTCACTAGATGTTTCTTTTCCTCAATGACTAAAAAGAGAAACAAAAACAAAACACGCACACGCACGCGTACACAGTTCTTTTGCGCAAAAGAGAGAACGTCGTGCCTTCGAATAGCTGAATTAAGGAATATGTTGCAAAGTAACAGCTAATTCCTAGACGGTAAACACATATATTTGCAGACCTCTGTTCAGTACACGTCTGCTCACAGTTCTCGAAGACCTCACTGCCAACTAAGGAATGGAGAGACCCACGGGTTCCGAGTCCCAGGGAGCAGTGGCATGCACTGCTTCGCGAAAGAAACGCAGCCCCATGGCTACGCAAGGGAAAAGAAAGGGTCGCAGCCAGCATGGAAAATATCTGCGGTGCGCATCCCCAACATCGGTCTCCGACTCACTCTCACCACAGGCGCTGAGGGTCTGCGCCACTGCAAGCAAAAGAGATGCTTCTTTCCCTTCCAAGCCATTCTCTCCCAGGCGTTTTCCTTTTCTTTCCTTCCTGTATTTTATATTCTTATGTTGGGACGCGTTTCTTCATATTTTTTGTTTAAACTGAAATAATTTTTTTCGCCCTCGCGTGCCTGCCGGGAGCGGTCCCTGGCGCTCTGCTCTTGCTTGTTTGTCGGGCGTGCGTCGTGAGTCGAATTCTTCTCCTCCCTCGGCTCATTAGAGGAGGGTTTAATTAAAGGGGAGAAAGAGATTAACACCACACGCTGCAGAGACAGCGGCCGCGCGCGTTGGGCATGGGCCCGGTGTGTTTTTTGTGTACGCCTCCCTAGGCTGGGTGCAGGAAGGGAAGGAGGGGAGTGACAGTCCCTATACTTCCCTTTTCTGATGCGCGCCTCCTTCTTCTTGTTCCTCTAGGCGTGGCTTTTTTTCTTCCCTCCCGAGGCGCATTCGCTGACTCAGCGGGCGCTTGTTTTACCGTGAATTTCATTCACACCCACTCGCCCGAGAAGCAACGAGCGGTATAACAATACCGCACCCAGATCTGCTGTTCGGGTAGTCGGGATAGAGGGAGCCGTTTGTGGGGGTATAGGGATGTTGGGGGCATCGAGGGGGAGACCGGCGGCAAAAAACAGGAGAGCGGCAGATTAGCGAACAAACGAGTAATGGAGTTTTATCTTTTGTCACACAGCAGGGAGGTAGTTTAACTGCGAATGTGGGATGCTTTTTTGTTTAGACTCGATTTGTTTGTATTGCATTATGTATAGCTGCTCCCTTCTTGGAAGCAAGTCAGGTGTTCCTTAGGTAAGAAGCCGCTTCAGGCAAGGTTCTGTACTAAGGCCCGCTGAAGTCATCCCCGTTTGCGACCGCGCGCAGTAGAGTGGTTCTGACCCGAGCTTTGTGTGCTATTTTATCTGGCAACGCCCATGCAGTGATGTCTTTAAAAACTGACTGAAGACACCGGGGCGCCGGCACAAGCCTCTGGTGTTCAATGGCTGTCGATCATCTGGTGAGCTTTCCTGTGGGTCAGACAAAGCCATTTTTCTAATGAAAAAGGCATATGGGAAAAAAGAGCAGTTAGTAGGGTAAGAAAGAGGAAAGTAGGAAAAGAAGGAAGGAAGGGAAGGGCGTTGTCACACACCGATATTTCCGACGAGTATTTGATCTCAGTAATCGGCTTAACCCATCTGACCAGAACTCTGCTATGGCTGCAACATGCCTCGCTTTTAATCGAAGTGCTTTAGAACGTGAGATTTCGGCACTTGCACATTAAGAAAGCTGTAGTTCAGGGAAAATATTAAGAATCCACTTGCATGTGCAGCTTATGCTGTGATAAAGTTTCAGCCTACGTGAATGTGCTGTGTAATTTTTAATCTAATATGCAATCCTGAATACAAAATTTGCTGACTAAGAGGATGCTCCTCATCTAGATGAACCTTAAAACTCTTAAGTATTGTTTTGTGCAGATGAGTGTACTTGCGGAAAGAGCGTACGATCTCTTTCCTTCAAGACGTTTTCTTAACACTTATCACTGGTTCTGTCCAGGTCAAACCCTCCTCCCATTGTTACTTGTCCGCGACTTTACGTTGCCTTTTGTGCAGATGAGTTTTTTTCTCACGCCAGCTTTTTCAGCGCTGCTGCCTGTGCCCTTGCTGCAGCTTCCAACCTTCATCGAATATGACCAATCACAGACCTCAACGAGCTGCTAACAGTTATGCTTGCAAACAATGCAAACTAATCAAGAGAAAAAAAAATAACTGAGTAGAAATGCAACATTAAAGAGGAACTATAAAATACTTACAATCTGCTCATTTATCCATGCTTCAATTCCACGCGTTCTGCAGTGGGTTATTATTCTTTTTTGACGCTAGTAGCCATATGTTGCAGCTACTTAGCAGGCACCAACTAGCTCAACTTTTTTTTTTTCTTTGATTGCACGAAACCTTATCGCATCCTAGGTGACAAATGTGAAGAAAGATTTTCTGGGGAATATTTCTTGGTTGTTAGGAAATGAGGGGGGAGCAGTGGCTCCAAAGTTTTCTTTTAGACTTGTTTCGCTTGCCCTTAGGCTAACTGTTCAACTTTCCCGCATTTATTTTTTCTTTTCCAGACAAAACTGAATGGCGTCGAGTGCCAAGCAAGTCCACCCATTCAGAGAGGTACCTCCTTCTTTTTCAATTCTACAGCAACGCGCACTCTTTCGAAGATTGTGAAACGGTAACCGCATGTTCCTTGTCGATATGTGACGCGTGGTGACAACGTCATCGCCGTTCGCTGTAGCTGGTGCACCTATATTTAACGATTGGACTCAGCGACAGAGTGGTGAATTTTCAGCGTTATCTGTTGCCGCCACCTCGTATTTCGGTAATTTCGCGCCAACATGGACGTATAGGTAGTTCGATCGGTTTCAAGCCTAACAGCGCGAAGTAGGGCAAACGCACCGATGAAAATTCTTCCGGTAATATATCCTTTTTCTGATGGACACAAAGAAGAGACTTGCAAAAAACGGCTCGTACCTTTCCTGACAATTATTAATATATATATATATATATATATATATATATATATATATATATATATATATATATATACCAACGACATATTTTCTTACGGTGAACTATTTTGATGCACGGCTCACCACGAATCAGAAGAAGTGAGCGTCGTCAACTTCTAAATCGCGTCACCGCGATAGAAAGCTAGGAAATTTACTCGAAAAACAGTGAGATTGGAAGTTACGTACCCGCAAAGCCTCCCGGGATTGTCTAGTCTCACGAGCTGCCTCCGGGTGATGAGCGAAATTTACTGCGAACCCAAAATTCCTTCAACGCGGTGAGCGACAGTGGTTTGACGGGCGTGTCACCGCAAATTATAGACACATGCGTTAGTGTTTTAATCTCGACAAATAGCCCGAGTTAGCACTGAGTACGTTTTCTTTGCGTTGCCTTGTTAATAGCCTTGAGAGGACTTATTACTCTGCGCCAAGTAGCGTTTAACGTTTGGACTTATGTTAATGCGTAATCATTACAGGCCGCACGCCTGAGAGATCTGTCCGTCCGCCTAAAGCTTCGGTTGGTATGTCGCAAAACAGAGGGGCAACGGAGAGAGAATGGAGAGGAAAGTGGGATAGAGGGAGACAAAGAGGGGACGAGAGGCAACGGGTGGTGGGTGGAGGGAAGGTCATCCCACTCTTCTCTTTCTGGGAATAGGCGGGAGAGGGAAAATGAAAAGAGGGTAGGAGGTAGTAGGTGGAAGATGGAAAGGAGAAATGCCCCTTTTCTACCTTCAGAGGAGAGGGCGACGGGAAGTGAGAGGGAAAGATAAAAGGTTGATATGGCGGATAGAGAAGTGGAGATGAGGTACGGTGCGTCGTACGGCGTTTCATGCACGGAATCACGTTGAGTCACGTCACTTGCATGGTCTCAAACCGTCAACGGCTCCGCCCAGCAGGAAAACTAATGGCAATGCACACTATAATAATCGCATTGAACGCGTAAACTTTTTTTTTTTTTTTCAACCGGTGCAGTAACAGCTTAAACAAAAAAAAAAAATGGTTGTGTACTGAAAAGGCTTGCAGTACAAAAAAAGTAAACGATTGTTTACCAACAAAAGTGCGTCGAAACGACACTGAAAACCATTCTTCTTCAGTTCAGTGCTTATTGACAGTGGTATAAAAATAGAAGTACACGGAAACAGGAAAAAAAATTATAACGAGTTGCACAACAGGTCAAAAGGTACGAAAACCGCAGGCATATCACTGTTAATCAAAGAAAAAATCGGCAAGGCGCTTAGTGATTTAGTGTAGCACAAGGAAGGATGCATAAAAAAGAATAATTTTGCAGACCACTATAATACATAAATCTAGTCAAATAGCACTGCCGAGATAATTATGATCGCCACAAGGTGCTTGAGATGGCTTCTCCTCTTAGCACAAAAACCACCATGGCGGCACCCTTTACAGGCTCTCGAAAGACCGCAGAAACCTTGTGTGTGCCTGTTCCCTCAATCTAAGGCGAGTGATATGCGAAGCGAAGGTAAACGGTGGAGAACAAGTGTGAAGTAGCCATTTCCCCACTAATCGTCCAGTCAGTCCCTCGGTCACTCCCGGTTCGTTTTGTTCTCTGAGGCGATGCTTGCTTCGGAATGGTTGCAACCTAATGTTCACATTTCTTTACATTTGTGTGGGATCGCCAGCGTGTTTCGTGAGCTTCCTCTATACTTGTTAACTCGAAAGGACAGGTCTTTCTGCACAACAGCTGAGGAGTCTAGACACTGGGTGCTGGCAGTACACTGAAAGCGCACGCTGCTTCTGCAGAGCCGCCCCCGATGTACCCCCGGAGCCTGCTGGCTGCGAAGCCGGGGAGCCCTGCCGAGTCTCCGCATGGCTTCCACCGGTGGGCTGCCACAGGTGAAACCACTTCTTTCCTATTCTTCCTTCAAAGAACAGAATATCAAAAAGCTACTTCAGGTTTATGGTGGAGGTAGGGGCTTGCTCACATCAGCAACTCGCCGGGGCCGCTCAGTCTCCTCCTCGCAACCACCGACAAGACAAAAAAGTTAGTCGTTTGCAAAGGGGATCCTGACTTAGGGCAGTTAGCCGTACAGGGCTTATTTGAATCTTTGGTGAACCAGCGCCCGTTGAGAAACCATAGAAACTATACAGCAATGACGTTCAAGCGAGGCAGCTGCGTGCGTACAAACCTGACGACTACCGTTGTCATTTCTCGTAGTTCTGCAGTCTGGTTGAAAATGGTTAGGACCTGCGTCGTGCCGCTAAATATCAGTAAGCGAGTGACCTCCCTAATAAGCCACTTTTCGACTCCGGCACTGCGGGAATATTGGCATAACATTCGCGACTCGCTTGTGTGAATATGCCTAGAGATAAGTCAACCAGGGTGGAAGCTATACATACTGCCTTCAAAGGAATAGAATTTTGCTGAAATTTCAGCGTGTGTTCAAGAGGTCCAGGCGGCCAGAAAAAACAAGAAGTGATTACACCACTTATCTTATAGGCTACAGCCCCGTTGTAACTTTGGCGAGTAAAAACATTAGGTTTTGAAAGGCGATATACGTACCCGCTCCCATTGTATGTCTCATCCAGGCCCTAATTTTAGCTAACGGGCGCAAAATTAACAAATTTGATAATTTTGTTACATTTATGCCAAGGTTGCACATATATAACAAAAAATGCCATCTTGTATTATAATTAATTATGCAATGTTGTCACTCCTCACACGTCCAACACTAGCCTGAAGGCTGCCTTCAAATTTTCAGTTATTCTTCTACTGGCTCATTCATGTATAAGAAGCCATTAAGTAAACAACCTCGCCCATCTTCGCGGCTTATGTTTACCATACAAGTAAACGACAATTCGTGCTCACGAAAGCTATACTGGAGCTACCGTAAAAGATAGGGGCATCCATTAAAAAAGAAAAAAAATGCTGCATTCATTTCAAATGCCAGCCGTAATAAATGTTTACTCATGAAGGTTTTAGCACTTTTCGCCCCGTCCGCATCTGTAGACATTGCTCCTTGCGTACGGTGAGTGTTCAGATCACGCCCATGAATGTGGACTCCGTGTTTGAGGGATGTTGCGCACCCATACTGCGCCGAAACATAAGAGAAGATTTAGGCACGCTCGAGCTCCAATTTTTTATTCGTGAATTAGGGCGACGAAGACGTAGCCTTGCTCAAACCGATGAACGGCTTTACGGCAGGCTTGAACAAAGCCTCAGGTTTCCTTTTCCTAGCCGTCAACTCGCCTATCTCTGTGAGGCTTTCTTTTCATAAGCATACATAACGTCTACATTTGGACAGAGTTCGAGCAAAGTCGTAGTCGTCAGTGGCCATAGAGTGGCCATCTGCTCTGTGTAAGGCCGATCAGGCTGAAAGGAAAATGTCGATATCAAGCCGCTCCGGTTTCGGCTATTATTCATCAACTCAGTCAAGCAGATTGGCGCCCGGGGGTAGACCCAAGGTGACACAGAAGGCGCGGGGTCGCCAATGGCAATCAGGCTGATGGCCCGAACTCATTGAGGGAGCGGATGTCAGTTCCATCCTAAAGAAGCCGTGCAAGCCGGTTTGTCTTTGTGGTAAAAAACAACAAAAAAAGCATAGGCTAGCCGACCACAAGGCTTACTTGTTCACTTTGGACCATCGTTATAAAAGAAACGGAAAAGGGACGACAAGGCAGCCTGGCACCCTGAAATAGTGTTGTATGTTTTAGTGTCAATTGTTTTATGCGCTTAAGATCGGTAGCTGGGAGGCGTGCTACTGAATGAGCCCGTTTGAAACGATTGAAGATTGTGCCCTCAAAAACAAGAAAATCCGAGAAACTACGAAGACGGCACAGGAGAGCCAGCAGACTACGATGAAAGGGTGCAGTTAGGTACACTCTTGAAGTAATGAAAATGTGTGTGTGTGTGTGTGTGTGTGTGTGTGTGTGTGTGTGTGTGTGTGTGTGTGTGTGTGTGTGTGTGTGTGTGTGTGTGTGTGTGTGTGTGTGTGTGTGTGTGTGTGTGTGTGTGTGTGTGTGTGTGTGTGTGTGTGTGAGAGAGAGAGAGAGAGAGAGAGAGAGAAAGAGAGAGAGAGAGAGACGGGGGGGGGGGGGGCTTCAAAGACAAGAACTTCTTCACTCAAGATTGAATGGCAGCGGCAGCCCTTCATTTCACAACTTAGTCGTTTACGCGCTACGCAGTGCATGAAGGGGAAATACGCTTCAAAGGAAAACGCAAATTAGAAACTTAAAAAAACAACAGAAACGGGTGCATAAATGTTCGGTTTGAAGTAAATGAATAAAGACTGATTAGAAGAGACGCGAGCTGGTTGGGGAATCAATCTAAAGGAAAGACTACAGTGACAGCTTGAACAATAAAGAAATAAGGCTCTTGTTAGAGAAGGCATACGTGTTTTCTTCGCAAAATTACGATTGAGAAGGAATGTGAAATCACTCTGTGTGTGCGTCACTTCCTAAGCATGTGACCATTTCAGTAGTGTGGTTGTCTTCACCTCTTGCTTACAAGTGTAGCGGCGAAGCAAGCTTTAAAGTTGCTGTTGTGTTTTGATTAGGAATCAAGTGTATGTCACAGCTGTACAACGCTAAGTACTGCTGTAAACCCCTCACATTGAATAATGACGAAAGGGTGCACACATGTTAACAGCGTGTTACTAGTGGGCAATTCAAACTGCGTGTGTGATGGCGAAGATTGGTGATAATGGTTAAATATGTGAAAGAAGCGCCCACTTCTTTGCCAGTACGAATCTCTACAGACATGCATTTTCTGTCCAATCAAGTCAAATATAGTTATTTAATAGCCACAGAAACGTATTCCAGCTTTTGCTTCATGCTTCATTTCTCGAAAACAGTCGAAAGGGAGTGATGGGTGTGTTGCATTTATTACTTGAACAGAAAAAGCTGATTGAGCTAAATTACGTCAAACTGAAGTTAGTTAAACAACGAAAAAGGACCAGCTGCGCGAGTGTAAAGGTAGCACGTAAAAATAAAATGTGTCCACAAATCATCAACTCTGGGAGCCCAGGATGTTTTGACCAACACAGTGAGCGTCTGCTTAGATGCGGATTTCATACCTATTTCGTCGTGTTTAGCGACGTTCTGAACATGCACCGCGCGCCGAAATAGTAAACTTATGCGTTGCGATAACTGCTGATGCGTGTCAGTTACGCGTTGAAACGAAACGTTATGTGTAACGGCTTGCTATATGAAGCCCTGCGGAGGAAAGGTGACTGAGGAACTAGATTAAAAACTGCCGTTGTAAGGCGATGGGCAGTTGCTGTTTTGAAAGTAATCGTTGTCTATCTGCTGAGATCTAGCGCTTAGGAGTATTTCGCTGCGTGCACTTGCGGTTCCATGGCCCTGTTTCTCTTTCAACATGGTTATCTTCATCATAGTCTTTTTTTTTTTTTTTCCGTGTTTGGAAGCCACGCTTCTTCCTGCCGTTTCACCGTGGTGCTTTCAATACACGCCTCTCAGCTCAACGCCTGTGACACAGTGGCAAGGTGTAAGCGCTGGCAAATCTCCATTGACCGCGGGGGGCAGCGCCCACCTTAGTGGCAGACAGCGCCGCCAGCGGCAGTATAGCCCCCTGCCACCGATAGCTCTTGGTCAGCGTGCTGCTCGCGCCGCGGGTCGCGGTAGCCAGCGGCAGAGGGAGTCCGGCTTGCTTTGACGCCTCGGGAGAGATCCGGCGGACGTCTCCTCCGGCGAAAAAGTCTCGCTCGCTTTCAAACCCGCGCCGGGCTTCTTCACTGCGGCGGCGGCACAGCGGCCCGCTTTTTTCGTTTCCGCGCCGCCCTGCGTGTCGGGATCCCGCCGCCCGGGGGCGCCACGTCGAAGCTCGGCGAGCCTGCGCGCAGGGCGGCGCGCCGCCATGATGGACAAGCAGCCTTCCCCAAGTAAGTAGGCAAAGAGCGCCCCTTTGAAAAAAGAAAGCCGCGGCAACATAAAGCGTCGGGCCGCCCTTCTCTCTTCTTTTTCCTTTTCCGCTCCGGGCGAGCCGCGCGCGCCGCTGCATGCCGCCGCCGCGTCGTCTGCTGCTGCCGGGGTCGCCATTACCGGTTCGCGTCGCGACTCCGCTTCTGCTCGCTCGGCCGCTGCCGTTGTCGTCGACGGCGTCTCGGGTTTGCGGGGTTCTGTGCGCGCGCCCGGTAGCCCTGGCTCAACTCGCGGGCATCGATCGGGTGAGACGCGTGATTTGGGGTTGCGTGGACACGACACCGTCGCTGGCTCTTCCCGTTGATGTGGAGATGCACAATTAGCCTCTCGGCGACTCGAGAGATGTTACACTGATATTTGAGCTAGTGCGGATGGCCCGCTCGTATGATGGCTGGCTCTCTACGAGGCCTGAGTGTGATGGCTCCCTAATACTCTTGCTACCTCGATGGTGGCCCCTTGACGGTAGCGTTCAGGGAAATGTATCGCGCCATAACGGGTGTGTCAGGAAGTTGCTTCGCCTCTTAGCATATTCGCAATGCGGTGAAGCAAAAGTACGAGATACGTGTGAGCTGTAAGGTTGGTGCAGTAGGTCAGTGGGTTCGAAAGGAGCAGGAAAAAGCCCGGTTTAGCACGGAACAGGCGAAAAGGGAAGGGGGGCGGGAGAGGGGGAGGGGCAGGGTGTGAAGGCGTCGATTCAACGCTGAACGAAATATTGGATGCTTCGCACATCGATATTTGACGATCGAGTGTTCTACAAAGCTGTGCTTTAAAGCGTGTGTAAGTTACGGTGGGAAACCCTGATTGATTGGCGCAGCGGAAAGGATCTATGTTAGATCTTTTCAGGGCTCAAAGCTCTCTCGCTTTGCTGACCAGAGGTGATCGCTCGGCTCACTTCAACGACTTTTGCGGTGGGCGTTGGCCGGAACTGTATAATTTGTCTGTTTATTTATATTTTTTAAATTCGCGTTTCTCCGCTGAGCTGTCAAGTTAATGATTTACTCTTTAAGTTCAATCATAAAGATTCTTCTTGGTGCAGCTGTAGGCGAAAAAAGGTTTATTCGCTGTTATCACATTTACGCGCCGCCGATCACTTTATTTTTGAAACAAGCACGAGAACCGCATGTGCCTGTCAATTCCCTATAATGGGAGACATAACAAATGTTTTCTGTCTTTTAGTGGCCTCGATAACGAGGCTGGCAGCGCAAAGCCCGATTTGGCTCACTTTTATTCAAGCGTTGCGCTTGCTTTCGTTTTAGCATGAGAGAGAAAGAAAAGCAAAATACCACTGTCTGCGGTAGTATTTATGGTAAGCGTCAGTTTGGAACTCGCATGACTATAGAAGAAATAAACAACAAATTAATTAGATAAAGTGCAGAGATCATTCAAATGTCACTAACTGACACAGCGGTTGAAAACATTCAGGGAATCAGAAATTATTAGGAGATTCTAGAATTAATTAAGCGACCACTAAGGATAACTACAATCAAGATATGATTCAGAAGTATCTTTCGTCTTTCTTGATCAAAGCGACGTTAGGCTGAAATGTAGGGAACACACTCGCAACGATTATAGCGAATAGCGATCACAATATTTCCCGCTGCACCCGCGGAAGAGGAGCAAATTTTTTTCGGTGTACAACGCTTGAAGACGTTTGCTATGACAGAAAAGGCTACTGAGTACTACTTGTTATCGTTATTTTACTGTTATGGTCAGCAACGATGGGAACCTGAATACTGTATGGATAAATTCAAGGTCAATTAAAAAACGGTGCACAGACATCTGCTGGAGGAATTAAAAGTACTGCTTCAGTGCTATTTAAGCGCGCTTATATCTGCTCCAAGCTTCGGTTGTATTCAGCTTAATTATGACGTAATTTTTGTCACATGACATTTGTGTGCCGAGGGGCATGAGTGAAAGATCAGGCGCCGGGTTCACAATTATTGCAACCGCTGGACCCTGGCATGCTCATACATAGACAGGATCTCGTATTTCCTTACCCCCGCGTGAGTCCAGTATTATTAACTTTTATTTTCTCTCGCTTCCCGGCTCTTAAAACTTTCATAAACAAACAAATGTTCTCAGATTGTTAAAAATGTCAGATTTGAAAGCGGTAACAATCCACTAACGCATTGAGTGGTTTGGAGTGATTTTTCGGCTTTTTGTCATATTCTAGTAAAAGTATACAGGACATGGAGGAGCGAAGTTTGTCTTCTTGGACAAGTACTATAAAAATTCGAAAACTGCTTCTAGCTTTCTAGCTGTGCACCAGCTCGCGATTAAAACGCCACTTTTAAATCAAGTGAATTATCTTGCCTGTTCAACCTGGGGAGGTGGGAATTAAATTAAATTAAAGTATGATGGATGCGTCATTCATTTCCACTTTAAGGACTTATAGACCACAGTGTGACACGCTTATGATCTTTTAAACCATATGCCTTAAATGCAATAGGCCATATGCATAGGCCAATAAATCCAATGTGTAGGATTATGAATGCTGGCAACACTTACTGAGTTAGGCTTGTGCTTTAATAAGGTTATCAATGGTCTATAATTTTGTTGCGTTCATTGTCATAAAATGTTGATGTCACTTAAGTCCCGCCTTCAAAGGTATGTAGTTCAGTCGTTCAGTCGTGTCCGACTCTTCGTGACCCTATGGACCATGTCACGCCACGCCTTCCGGTCTCTCCCTATCTTCCTAACATCGCATAACTTCATCTGCAGTGCCTCGAGGATGCCATCTAACCATCGCGTTCGCTGCCTACCCCTTCTCCGGCGACCCTCAACCTTTCCCAACATCAAATCTTTCTCCAGCGACTCCTCTCTTCTCATCAGATGACTAAAGTAGCTCAGCTTTAACTTTATAATTTGACCCTCCAATGAGCAGTCAGGGTTTATGGTCGACAATATCGACTGATTCTTCTGGCAGTCCAAGGAACTCTCAAGAGTCAAGGTATGACGGGACATTAAAGGCTCTCACGCACCGGCCCCCCTTGCGGTTACCCCGTTCGCGTACACTCACTCCGCTACTTGCTCAATCACTAATGCCTTACATTCGTAAGCTGCCACAATAATGTGGTAGCTTACGACATAGATAAAATATCCCGACATTATAGGATATCCCACTTAATCGAGCCGTACGAACCTGCTTGCCTGGCCTAGGAGTAGCGTGCCTAACGCGGGATACAAGCGTCCCATAGGGTTTCATTGCCATCTCAAAAGTAGCCTGGGGGTTGCCAGCGCCTTCGGTGTCTACCCTGTCATACGGTCTCATAACGTCACTCGACCCGTCGACCAATCAGTGCACAGACTCGTCAACTGGCAACTAACTTTGGTCGCGATTTAAGCACGTTGAATTTTGTGGAGAACGGAGCCTTTAACGATATGATGTTAAGAGTGCGCCGGACGGCTGTTTTGAAAAGAAGTTTTCTGCTCGAAAGGCCGCGTCCGTTACGACGACAGGCGAAAAGTGTGAGCCGCGGTACATCGCCTCTACTGCTGTTCTTTTGAATTCGGCTCATGACGCAATCAAAGTAAGCCGAATGTTTGTTTGTTTTGTGGAGCTTAACGTCCCAAAGCGACTTAGGCTATGAAAGACGTCGTAGTGGAGGGATCCGGAAATTTTGACCACCTGAGGTTTTTTAACGTGCACTGACATCGCACAGCACACGGTCGCTTAGCTTTTCGCCTTCATCTAAAAGCAGGCGCTGCGGCCGCGATTCGATCCCGCACCCTTGGGAACTGTAGTCGAGCTCCCTAACCACTGCACCACGCCGGTGGAGCCAAGCCGAATGCCCGCATCATTGACCCTTACACGCTTCAACGTGAAGTTTTTTTCTGAAAATTTGACCTCCCTCGTTGCGTGAATGCATCATATCATATATGATCAATATGTCATATTAACATATGACAATATGCTTGTGGGACATAGAACGTAAGTTAGTGATGGTGACGTGGAAAGACAGGGGAAAGGAGGCCGCTTTGATGACTGATATACTTGCGTTAGCGAATGGTATTTCAGAGGAGAGAAAATTAACTTCGACGAGGCATGTGATGCGGAGGGAACTAACAAGTAGTGCTTTAGTTAAGGTAACAAAGAGATTCCAACAGCGAGAAAACGGACTCGTGGTTTGCAGGCAGACGGCCAGGGGAAGAGAGGAAATCTGCTGCTAAGCAAGGTCGCGGCTAGCGCAGGATGGAGCCAATTTAGCGATGTACGAATAGGAACTAACTGAATACTATCTGAATGAGAATAGAATAATTATAAACCGAATCGAATATGAATCACATAGTGACAGAACCGAGGCGAATCGAACACAAATTGGTTATTCATATGTATACCTGCTCTGATATTTGTGTGAAACAGTGATGTGCTTGCACTGAATAAAACTCTTGAAGTTGATGTCGCAGCTGTCCGAAGACGCAACACTGGTTTCCACTGGGGTGCACGTTGGTCTTAAACTCATACTTTTCTGTCCTAGGCATAGGAAAGTTGCCATTTCAGCTTATTACAATGGCGAGTACAGGCCTGTACTCACCTATGGGGCTGAAACGTGGAGGCTAACCAAAAGGGTTCTACTTAGGTTGAGGACAACCCAGAGGGCTATAGAATGAAAAATGGTAGGGGTAACATTAAGAGATAGGAAGCGCGCAGAGTGGGTCAGAGAAATAACTCAAGTTACCGACATTCTAGTGGAAATTAAGAAGAAGAAATGGCCATGGGCAGGACATGTAGTGCGAAGAGAGGATAACCGATGGTCGCTTAGGGTAACAAACTAGATTCCAAGGGAAGGAAAGCGTAGCAGGGGGCGGCAGAAAGTTAGGTGGGCAGATGAGGTTAAGAAGTTCGCAGGGGTCAAGTGGATACAGCTAGCACAGAATCGGGTTAATTGGAGAAATATGGGAGAGGCCTTCGCCCATGCAGTGGGTATAGTCAGGCTGATGATGATTTAATGGGCCCCACTTGGGACCGATGCAGGCAGCCCTTGTGGGCCTGCTCACATTTTTCTCTCATTGCCAAATGTGCACATCCCGCCAACTCCCCCCAATGGCCAAGTAGGACAGATTCGGGCAGCCGCTTTGGATGAGCATTTATTTTTTAGTTCGGTGAGCCCCTCAGATGACATAGGACCAATGCGGGCTCTACAGGGAGGGGCAAGCCGCACTTGGGCTTGCCCACATTATCCTCACAAGGTTACGGCGCAGATAACTGATGAGAAGCCCTAGTCCAAGTTCTCCGGCTGAATATTTACGGACAGAATTAAGCAATTATTTTATACATGACTGCCCTTTCTAAACAGCTACAATATTAAAATTCACAATTCATATCGTTAATCTAGCCTAAATGACTTCATGTTCCAAATTGTTCAGGCGGTGATGTGTGTTCTGAACAATAATGTTGTACTGAAAGTTGCAGGCTGTTCACGGCAACTACATAAGGAGTAATAGGTAGCAATGTTTCTGTCTTTTAGAGCAATTTGCATGAGCGCGAAAACTAAAGCCATATAATATTTCTAACCGACTAAATATGCTGACAAATGTTATACAAATTGTCTATAATAGTAATTTAGGGCAACGTCTAATGCAAATAAAGGATGGAAAGAATGCGTGCATAATAGTGTGCGGACACTCCATCGTGTTCAGCCCCGCTAAGGCCAATATAGGATCTACAACGGCACTGATTCGGCAGCCACATTTGGTCAAGCGCTATTTCTTGCGACAAGATCCCACATTTGCGCTGTGTCAGCAATGTGACGAATATGAGAAAGCTCGAGTTTCTATCCCAACCAAGGTAAATGTGGGATAATGAGTGGTTCTGTGTGGGAAGCCCTATTGGGCTGGGTGTCGTTTTCGGACCTAGAGCCCGCTTGCTGCTGTAGGTGCTTTCAAATTCCCCACAAGGAACCGATTGTGGTATCATGCGGGCACGCCCGCCTTCCAGCTCCATTACGGCCGATGTGGAACCTGAGGCGGTTTAGCTAAGGCTGCCTCACTTGAGCTTCACGAGGGCTTGCCCTAATTGAGCTCTCATTCGTATTCTCCTGCCCTCAAGTAACCTAGAAGGGGATGAGTCGGTCAGCATGTGGGCATGCCCATTTTTTGCTCCACTACGGCTGATCTATAGGTCCCACAGAGATCTGATGTGAGTGGCCTCATTTCCAATCTATGAGAGATTTCCCATAAAGAGTCCATTAGGTTGGATTTGCCCTCAAATATCCGACAAGGGATACTTGTGGTCTGCATGCAGGAATGTGCTCAGCATCAGTCCTATAGCAACGCCGCTATAGAACCCAGGAGAACAGGGACAAGACCAAATAGGGCTTGCCCATTTTTGACCCATCGCGGACCAATGCAGGTTTTAGGATGGTTGCCCCAGCCCTACTTTCCTACATCGAACTACTGAGGCCCCACATTCTGTGCTACCTGGGCGCGCCACATCTCAGTCGGTCGGGGGACAAGAGCTTGGAGCCGTAGCCTCCCTTATCGGACTTGGACACGGTTTTCTGAACTTGGCTGAACACTTCAACGTTACCCATCTTGGAGGCCCCATGAATATTGGCTCGCGAATGAACCTGCGTTGCGGCGCGTTTTACAATCTTTCCTATGCTGTCCGATAGCGCGTACAGTGTTTCTGAAACAGTCGCCGAAGAAAACTATAGCATGCCCTATACGAACATAGTGCCAGTTATTCGAAAATTACTCGAAAACTTCGGATCATATTCGATTCGCTTTGAATAACATCGAACGTGTATTTTTAGAGTCCTTCAGGGAACCGAATAGGTAGAAATTCAATGTAATATTTAAGAATTCGAGTATACGCACTCTGCTCATCAAATTTCGAACTATGTGGTTTGACGTCCCAGAGCGAGACATGGGATACGAGGACGCCGTAGTCACGTATGCGACTTTGGATGGATTCAGACCACCTTTCTTTCTTTCTTTCTTTCTTTCTTTCTTTCTTTCTTTCTTTCTTTCTTTCTTTCTTTCTTTCTTTCTTTCTTTCTTTCTTTCTTTCTTTCTTTCTTTCTTTCTTTCTTTCTTTCTTTCTTTCTTTCTTTCTTTTCTTTCTTTCTTTCTTTCTTTCTTTCTTTCTTTCTTTCTTTCTTTCTTTTTTTTTTTATGAGCTTTGATATCGTGGAGCACGCGGGCGTTCCTTGTATTTTCCCTACATCGATAATGCGGCCACTGCAGTTGGGGTCACACCCACCTGTTTGAGATCAATGGCCCAGCGTCAAGGCTACTGGCTACCACGGCGGGTTTATTTGAAGGTCTTTGGTAGCGGTCGTTGCTCTGCAGCAGACGTAATTAGAGACTATGATGATGGTAATGATGATATTGGTCAATACCTCCAGCTAATCCACCAGTTCATGCAGTGATTGCACCAAAGGAGATTGCACAGATAACGTTTGCAAAATTTGGCCTGGGCGAATTACGCCATGATGTCCCTATACGACTTTGTATAATGTATGTAGCTTTCTAAGACTACTAATAGTTAGCCTTGCCTCCGGCGATATAAGGAAATAGATAATGTGACGCAATTCTTGAATATTAGCTTTCAATATTCTTGTACTGATCGAGTGATTACAAGTGGATAACTTACGAGAGAAAATTTAAGGCTGATATTTAGCGTAATTAAGTTTCTGCACAAGTTTCACAAAAATTACGCTTTCAGAGAAGAAATAACCAGTGTACGACAAAGCGAGAAACAGGCGAGCAAGAAAATAGATGACAAACGAGCGCTTATGATGACCGTAAGTCAAATACGAAATCTTTAATCTTTAGTTTATGAGGATGAGCAGACACACATTCGCAGGGTAAATATTGCCGTGAAATAACAACTCACATCACATAACATAATTACCGGGCGGACTGGCTAGTAAGGATCCACGCTGAAATACTGCACACAACAACATGGACACAGTCAGGGACAAAATCAGTTAAGGAGGTTTTTATTCATAGCAGCTCGCGTATGCGTATCTACTCTTTACAAGACGAAGGCTGTCGTATTCCGAGGTTATTGCATTTTGTAGATTTCTTGCTGTCGAACGTGTTCCGAAATTTCGTCACTTGAAATTATAAGCCCGCATAATTGAACATGTAATACGATGGCGATTGTCGCTGAACAATTCCTTGATTTGACACAGAGCTTTAGTATGGTTTTCCTTCGATTTCTTTAGCCGAAAATAAAACGAGGACATTTATCAGCTACTTGTGCTGTTTTAAATCATTGACAGGCTGAATTAATTACATTTTTGTTTCGTATTATGTGGAGTTTCATTTTTGGCAACCTAAGTTAGCCCTCTCCCACTACGACATGGTGCCAACCGCATATTTGAAAAAAAAAAAAAAAAAGAAAGGAAAAGAATCTTCCGCGGGTCCCCTACATGTCTTCTGGCAAATGTTGACTTGCGTTATTGACGGTAGCGGAAAAGTTGAGTGTCATCGCCCAAAACCGTTACTATCTCTGTAACGCACACGACTATATAGGTGCCACGATAACGGTAAAACAACAGCTCAAGAATATGTGGAACTAAAATAAACTATCTTCTTTTGCCGAATAGAATCGTCATCATTATTGTTTATTGTTGTTATTCCTTGTTATTGTCTTCATTGTTATTGCCTTGGGTTGGGAATGACATAAGAGGGACAATAAAGTAAGTTTGTGGTCATATAACAAAGTTATGGTACAACAACGTTACACATTATCAGGCTAGTGAAACCAAAAAACAAAATGGCAATGGGAACCAATAGAGAGAAAAGAACTTCGATGCGATTCACGATAGCATGCATTTATAAAATATTTTTAAAAGAGCTTTAGAGGCACAACCCGCCAAAGACAGTTCGCAGACGTAAAGCGATGTGAGATTATTTATAAACTAAAATAGGTAGTCGTTTTAAATTAAATTTCTAGTTGAATTTGAGGCAAGCAAAAAGGAAGGGAAACCTATTTCTGTTTATCAGTATAATTTAGCGAACTGGTCTGGTAACATCCGTCTAAATTTTGAGTTGTCGTGGATGAATTCGCTAATCTAGTTGAGTTCCTCGGTGTCCAGATCTAGGAAAGATTTATTAAATGCATTTGTGCAACGAGTTATTCGGTGCTCACCCAGATGATTGGAAAGCTGATGCGATGTTCGTAACGGTGGTGCTACAAGGGAGGCTCGACGATCAGGGCGATTGCAATACAAATTTGCGAAATAGGCCGAGCCTCCATATCTTCCTCCGACGGTGTAATTAGGCGAGGCTAATGGGTGAGCTGATGGACCTATACACTGATCCATGAAGCATATTGGAGCAGATGAAGAGAGACGCCTGATTCTGGGTGCTTCGAAGTAGTTAAGTCAAGTAGTCTTGGTAAAGGCTCCATATTGCGCAGGTGTATCCTAGTTTTAGCCTTAAGTATGCCCTTTAGGCAAGTTTTCGGATGGAACTGAGGGACAACGAGAGCGAACGTTTAATGAAGCCAAGTGTTTTAGATGTGTCGGCAGCTAGTTTCACGATATGTTCTACCAGATCAGTTTGTCCGTGATAACACCTAGATGCCGATGCGATTCAGCACAGGAAGTGGCAGTGAAGTTCGGTGAGCATGAATAATCTGAGGTAGAATGCTTTCTCAATACTTGTATACTCTTGCCTTAAAATACACTCAGTTTCATAAGCCGGGTAGTGCGCAAACAGGTTTCTATTAAGATGAGGTCTTTCTGCAAGCGCGGCTGTCAGACAGAGCGGTCGTACGACCATAAACTACTCAACCGTCAGCGAATTCAGAGGCGAATTTTAGATGAAATGTCTGTTGGGAGGTTGTTGACAAAGATAAAAAAAAAAATAAAAAAATAAATCTTACGAAGATACAGCGATGAAAACTTGTAACATTTCGGATGGCAGCACCTTAATTCCTAATGATGTCAGAGTAAAATAGGAAAAAAAAAAAAAAAGGTCTATATGAGCTTTGCAATTTGAAAGGTGGATGTGAGGTGATCACCAAAATATCTGGTCGAATAATCAGAACGAAAAAAAAAGAAACATCTGAACGTCTAAAATGACTATGCGTGAGTGAACAAGAATCTAAGCAGACACCAAAGACGGCTACTCACGCGTTTTTGTCGAGTCGACAGATGCGAGCGCCATATATTTTTTTGGACAAAAAAAGAATCAATTTTTGTCGACATACATTCCGACTTTTGAGTTTACATTATTCCCAGCAAGTGCAAAGCTTGTCGTTGGTGAAGCTTGTCCGCTCATCGGACGATAAACTCAAGACTAAGCGACAACATGCGGTAGCAGCATACGAAGCGGACGCATATGCATGCGGAAAGCACTGCAGTACCTGAAACGAACAGCACCAACCGTCGGCATATATGCCCCAAGATTCAGTCACACTCCGTAAAATTTGCTCCCACCGAGTGTTACATTCGACACATACCTACACGCACGGTAAAGACAACTTCATCAACATAAGGCCTCCAGTGTTCGGAAGCCTGGACGGCTGATTAGCCGTCCAGGCGTTCTAGTGCGTTTACGACACTAGCTTTCAATGGGAATCGTATACGAGTAATGTAGAAGGACGAAGTTTCAAAGAAGTTCGCGCACTGTTGACATGTGACTGTTCTCACGTCATCGGTACACCAAAGATGGGTGGAAGATGTGTCTTGACTGGAAGCACTACCTTTCTTCGCGCCTTGCTTTGGATAATTGGCCACACAGAGCTCAGCGCGTGCAGCCGCATACTAACGGACGGGCGCGCCTGAGAGACGGAAGGTAATAAAGAAAGGAATGCCCGCCAAGAACACGGTCGTGGACGCCAACGCCTAACGGCCGAAAAGACCGCGTCCTTTAAACTCGAAAACGCCCGCCTTTCCTTCACAGAAAAGCTGTCGGGAAGTCCTTAATGTTTCCATGCCATTTGCAGCTCCAGTGCGGGCCTTTGCGTCCTGAACTTTGTATCTGCAAGAGTAAGTCGCCCATCATGCTCCTGCGTTCCGAGCCCATCGGTGCAATGGTAGCAGGAAAGGGACCGTCGAGAAACACGCGGAAGGTTCTGTAGCCGACCTCATACAGCGGTATGCGGCGAAAGGGGCCAGGAGTACCGTTACCACTATAGCTTCGTTTTGGTTTTCGGGGAGCGCATCAAGGGGCTCTAGCCCCCCGCGTGATGTTCCCCGCACGGCTGTGCCCAGATTACACACGCCATGTGCAGACACGTGCCACGTGCCTGCACTACCTCGGTGCTGTAGGGACGCGCCTTCGGTGCCATGGACTTCGGGGTCTTCCCAAGCGTCCTGAGGGGTGGCCGCGTATGCGCTGCCATCGTTCCAACAGCAACGGCATAGCTTCGCTGTGCCGTGCTGAAGAAGAAACAGCAGCAGCAGCACCAGCGATGACGCTGTGAGCGGGAAGGTGGGGAAGCGCGGGCGGGCATCGATCGCGTGGCAAGCAAGAGCACAGCGTGCTTGTTTTTGAGAGGCGCTCTTTCGCGAAAGGGTGACTCCCGCTCGTCGGGGAACCCCTTCGATTGGGAGAGAGGAGGGTCGCATGCAAATGGGATCCGCAGCAAAACACGCACAAGGCGCAAACAACGCCCTCGCAAGCCCGCGCGCAAGCGCACACAAAGGGGCAAAATGAGGGTTGCGTCATCTCCGGGAGGGGCGGCGGCGTTCCCTTAGAACCTGCAGCGACTACAGCGACGAGCAGAAGCGTCAGCAGCAGGAGCCGCGACGAGATTCGCGGCGAGGACGACGTCGCGCGCTGTTTGACCACCGGTCGGCGGCCGCACTGGCCACGTGCGGCTTCGTGGAGTCGCCGGCATTCCTGGGCACGTCCCAGGCGGCGCCGGGATCGGCATGCGCGACGCCCGTCATCTCGCTGCAGAAGCTCAAGTCGTTCCTGTCGCACCACAAGGGCTGGACACCGCAGGCGCTGAGCGGTGGCGATCCGCCACAGCGAGCTCATGGTGAGCTGTATAGGTGTGCGAGGCCCGGGCCACATGGTGCATCCTGGGTCTTGCCGCCGTCGCGGTGACTATATCGGCTGGGGATGCCCCTGAAGCTACGGCGCATTCTTTTTGGCTTGACGCCGTGAGCAGGAGAGGTAACCGTAGGAAACGACGCCTTTAAGGATATGACAGGTAAAGTCGAATATGCGTTGACGTCTTCGACGGAGCATGCAGCCAGCCAGCTTACGCGAAGCCACTGTCAAAGTGCGGAAACCTTCCGCTATCTATGGCGGAGCCTAGCTGGTCCTGGTGTCCAAACCGCGGCAGCGGTTCACCAGGCATGCATCCCTTCGCAACACAGCTTGTCGAGATCTGTTCCTATGGTGTCGTCCAAAATAGCGTCCAAGTAGTCAGGAAAATTAGGGAAGGATTAGCCAGCCACAATGTCTCAGCTTGCGGGCTGTTATTAACAGGATGACCTCTTCCGCACACCCTCTGCGCGATGTCTCAGGTCATTGAGATTTTAAGCTGTGGCTGCTCTTTGTTTCTCGCGTGGTAGCAGATCCGTGAGAGTGCTAGTTTTTCTTATTGTGATCTTATTCTTAAGCACTTGATTTTATGAGTGCCTTCGCGGAGGATATACCTAGCTCGGGGCCACGAGGATGACCTTACGGTTGACAAGGTTCGAACTCTAGCTGGCGTGCTGCTTCAGTCGCAGCTCTGTGGAGCCTACCGCGGGTTCTTGGAAGCCGGACGCATTCCGGTGGACTCAGAGAATGGAGAGCGCTGCGCACTTCTACTGCTCACTTTTATAAGCGTGTAGAAATGTGAAAATAAGCTTTGTAGACTTGCTCATCGACTACATGTTGCTGCAGTTTAGATGCAAATGGGGAACACGTTATTTTAGCTTTTATATAAACTAATAGGTCTTTGACACGTTAACCTGCAGTTTGGCATTGACGTCTACTGAGTTGGAAAAGGAGTGCGGGCTTCTTTTTTCTCCGTAGTCAGGAGCTACGCGTATAGACAAAGCTCAGTCGCAGCAAAGAACTTTGACGGTTGTTTGCCCGTGCCCATCCCCCGTCTCCCCTTTGCAGGCCCGAGCTTGGAGGAAGGCGACCTGCTGCCCATGTACGGCGGCGGCCGGGCCTCGAGCAGCGGCTCCTCATCGTCGACCGGCACGCCCAGTCCGATGCTGGCCGCGCCGCAGCCGCTCAAGGCGGCCAACGGAGCAGCCGCCGCCACGGCGCCGCATGGTCACCCTCCGCAACCCAGGAAGTACCAGTGCAAGATGTGCCCGCAGGTCAGTCTTATTTACCCTGCTTATCTTGCTATTGTGGTCCGTGCAGCAGCCGCTCTCTGTTTATAAACATTGCCTGTGACGTCGGGCACATTAGGACAAAGCAGCCATTTCGAAATGTTCCGTCTTCATTGTTTCTCAGCTGAGCACGTGACCCCGCCGGTTCACTGGAAATGGTCGCATGAGATTGTACCAGCATCATTCTATAGCTTGCTCTGTCTATACTTCTATCGACATGGCGTCCGCTCCTGTGATTGGCACGCGGTCGGCTACTTAATTAAATTATTTTATTTATTTGAATTTAGTTGAATTAAATTAGTTGATAATTAGTTGAATTAAAATAATATTTCCATCCGCATGTCTAGGGTGAGGGGGGAGGTGTTGTGCACGTACAGATTTATTATCGTCAACCAATGGAGTAGCATGTGAAACCTGCAGCTGTACCTTAAGAAAAAAAAAAGATGGTTCCTATAGGAAAGTTTCCGGTCTAATAAGGATTGATTCAGGGAGAACAAACATAGTGTTGTTGGGCAGGCGCTCGCGGAATTGGTAAAGAAAGCGATGAGGAACTAAAACGAACGTCAGCTACAGCCTTTAGCAATTTTAACTGATGCAACAACCGGATCGAACTCTCAGTTACGTACAAATGTTATAAATTGTTGAGGCAATTCTGGCCCCTCCGCTTTTGCTGACAACCTAAAGCTATAGCTATCATGGACTAGGTACGTTGTTTGAGTGGCATCATGTGCGGCGAACTCTTCGGGAGGAAGCTGCTTGCATTTGTTCGCATTTTGATGATACACCTGTAGCATGCAAACGTTCGCCAGTGACGCTTTTGGTAGAAGGGGCGCTTGCTTGAATATCTTATTCAAGCATTAGCATGAAATACGCTGCGTACATATTCTATGCAACACTGATGTCTAATACATACGATGATTTATGCCTTCGACAAAAAGAAAGAAAAAAAAAAATCCGAGGTATGTATATGCCCGGCTTAGGTAGGAGATGCTAGATGAGAACTCTTTCAAACAATTAAAAATAGGGCATTCATTCCGAGCAGGAAGCCCTGATGAGAAGGTGAAGGGTGTGGGGGGAAAGAGTGGCAGGATTTGGAAAAGCGTGATCTAGAATATCTGCTGCCCAATAAAAATGGCTGTCGCAGGTGGTACATGCTGCAGGGGAGTAGGTAGGTTGACCTACAAAACTACCCCGATTATTATTTTTTTTTCTGCTGAGTTTACATTAATTTCGCATTTTTGCTGGCCAACCTACCTGTGTCCTAAATGTTGGAAATTTGATATAGATATTTCCGGCAAAAAATTGTCAACAGCAGCAGGCGTAATATACTGAAAAGTTCTTCTAATAACAAAAGCAAATAATTAAAGCTGATTTATTTGCTGTTAATTAACAGTTCAGTCATTGGGGCCAATCAGTCGTTTGAAGCCGTGGACAAGACAGGACCGCTTTCGGGATAAAGGAAAACTGATTTTTCAAAAGCCTTCTAGGACGTGGAAATTCGGAGCCTCTTTCCGCATAAAACCGAAACTATGTGCATTAGACGCACAGGAAAATCGATGGAATCGGCGCGTCCGCTGAGGTCGTGTTGCAGTGACATTACGGCGCCAAATTCGAACTACCTGTTCGTCTGTACTCCGTTTTGCCCTTCTTTTCTACTACCGCTCTCAAAAGTAGCGACCAGGCATTTGGCAGTGACTACACTTTGAATTGTGGTGCTGGCGGAGACTATTGAGAGTTCCTTGGACGGCCAGAAGATCAAATCAGTCGATATTGTCGACCATAAACCCTGTCATTGGACCCTACAAGTCATAAACCCTGACTTGTCATTGGAGGGTCAAATTCTAAAGTTAAAGCTCAGCTACTTTGGTAATCTGATGAGAAGAGAGGAGTCACTTTAGAAAGATTTGATGTTGGGAAAGGTTGAGGGTCACCCGAGAAGGGGTAGGCAGCGAACGCGATGGTTAGATGGCATCCTCGAATCGCTGCAGAAGTTATGTGATGTTAGGAAGATAGTGAGAGACCGGAAAGCAGGGCGTGATATGGTCCATAGGGTCACGAAGAGTCGGACAGATTGAACGACTGAACTGCACTGAACTGAACTCTTTACTTTGAACCAAGCGATGAAACAATATAATGCACGTTACGTTGAACGATAACGCATGCAGTTAGAAGCGGACGCTGTAGTAACTGCTACACGTCACCAGTGGACGTCGCGTTATCCCTTGATGTGCCCTGTTCTGAATTTGTGCGCGAAAGCGCCGGAATCCGTCGCGGCGCAAAGCTTTAAAAAGTGAGTGTTTCTTCGCTTCAAAAATTGATATGAAATCGTCTTTTCCATGGTTTTTAACTCTCTATTGACATTGGTTTCCATCTCTCCATGTGTCGATTAAGAAGTGAATCATTAAGTTTTTTTGCTAATTGTAATTGATTAAGTAATTAGGAGAGCTTTTACATTAAATTACGTCCACCGCGGCTGAGAGTTTGTTCCTGAAGAAAGAAAATATTTTATGTTATCTTGAGGTTCTTCTCTTTAGGAAGTTTTTAAGTATTCAGTGAAAATCCCTGTATGCACTTTTCAGCAGTCGTGGAATTTGTTTAATTTTGAAGTTGATTCGATCAGAAAGTAACGCAGTAAGTATATATATATACACATATATATATATATATATATATATATATATATATATATATATATATATATATATATATATATATTTATATATATATATATATATATATATATATATATACGGTTGCGGTTGCCTCACAGCAACACATAATATTCCACCTCTTTCTCAGTTTAGTGTCATTTTACTCACATATCCACGATTGCTTTCGTGTTAAGATAAATAGCTGATTTTTTCCTCCCGATTCTGCAGCAGGTAGAAAAAGTTATTCAATAAATATTTTTTAAATATTTCGGCACATCGCAACATGTACAAATAAAAAAAGTTGAATATTACACCCCACCAAACTGATATCTTCAGCATGTTTTACCATCTTTCGTACCTCAAGTCTTTCGTACCGCAAGTCTGAATTGCCTTAACTGAAAGTAGAGAAGAATTTAAGATGTTAGTTTTTTCTTAGTTAAGCTCTCTGGCGGGTTGAAATTTTGATGCCTCTTTATTTTCATAACTCCAAACCTACAAAAATGGAAATTCTGAATTTAAAATTTAGTAGTTTCATGAAATGTGATGAAATGTGGTTCTTGAAATCATCGAATGTGCTGCGCAAGCTAACTATTTCAACACCGTTATACAATGATATTCAGCCTCTTGTTAGGATGGTATCAACATTATGTGCTACTTAAATAAGGGCATATTATGCAATCGACCGCAGTATTTTGCAAGGTGTGGCCCACTGAAAGCGGGCAATGGCTAAAATGTAACGAATGATGCGAATGATCCTCAATTTCCCTTTTCAAACGGGCTATAATGAAATAATTTGACAAATTAATTTCGCGTTCATAAACTTTGTAATGAAAACAGAGATCAGAATGCTACTAACTACACCTTTTGAAACATTCAGTGAGTATTTATAATTTGATTGTAATTAATGTCGGGTTATCAGAAATACGTTTTTTGAAGAGAGACTGAAACCTGCATGATCATCTAGGCGCGTGCTACAATAAAGATGTTTACTTCACTTGCCGTAACGCTGTAACCGAGATATTTTAACACAATTTTTATCTTGCGGCCACGCTTCAAAATTTGTTTTCATTTTTGCTTTAAAAATAATGTTGCTTAAGAAATGTGCGCATAAATTTGCAGATACGATATTATTACTTGCAAAATGCCGTACCTAAATAAGAGTTTTGATTCCTCCTGTCCCCTCATGATAACGTTTCCCTTTCGGATGCAATAAATTCGTCACAGTTGATGTAAATATTGTTTAATTGTCCACCTCTCATTTTTAATATATTTATGTGTCGAAATCGAAGCTGTGTGTAGGGTCGCAAAGAGAGGTTTTGCTTGGGTTTCAGGAAGAGCTAAATGTACCTTGTTTTCTCTGTTTCAATTTTGAAAGCAAATTGACAGGTGGGATGATCGTTTAGAGCTCGATATTTTCCGGCAAATGTTCACGCTTATATTTTTGTTCATACCTTGGGAAAATTTGTGGGTGCTGTCAATAGCTGTGCAACGTCGACTGCCTATAAAAAAAAGTAACGAAATGCTCTGCTTGAAATGCTTTTTCTTTGAAGCTTTTTTTGTTCACGCAAGCTTGAAATGTACTTTCACATTGGTGCTTTTGTCACGTTGAATGTTCTGGTAAATTGAGGTCGTAATAACTGGCGCCAGATATGCAAGTGTTCAGTTCTTGTTTGCATGTAGTCTAGTTGAAACAACTCCAGGAAGTTATCTAATATTAGAATTTTCCTATTTCCTACGGTCTTAAAGAGCGACAAAGAACTACAAGTGATAGATGTAGACTGAATTTTCTTAGGTATTGAATCCTTGCTTAGGTATTGAATCCTTCCGTGGACTTCACAGCTGTTTGTGTGGTCAGCCTATCAGAAACAATGTTTGCATTCCATCCCGCCGTCGTTTTGTCCACATGTCGAAAAAAAAAATTAAAGGGATATACTAATTTCTTTCAGAAAAACGCTACTGCTCTGCTTTATTTATCAAAATAACCCTGTTTGCAATATCTGCTTTACACACGCATTACGTTTTACTATAAAGAAAATGACGAATAATTATGTTTGTATTACTATCCCCTATTTCACGAAAAGAAAATGATGGCTCAAAAGCTTTAAGGACTCACGTGCGCCACGCACTTCAACCTTGATGTAATGACAGTATTAGCCTAAAAAAAAAAAAAAATAGTACATTTACGCACAAATAATTATTTTCTTTATCATAAGATCTTGCAAAAAAAAAAAATCAGCATTGTCTTTAAGTGGGCCTGTCTAGCAGGGTTTTCAAATGTAGCTAGCATTTCTGACCTCCTGGAAACAATGCTAAACGCTTCGCGAAAAATTTTGAACGGCCGCGTCCACAAACGCAATTCAGCAGCAGCAGCAGCAGCATAAAAAAAAAAAAAAAGAATTTTAGTACAAAACGGAAGCCAGCCTAAAAAGCAAGAAGAACACATCCTAAAATTCAAGTGTTGCTCCTCACTAGGCGAGAAAAACGGAAGTTGTTTAAATCCACAGTCGTAAAGAGAGAGATCTGAACCAACGCACGCTCCAAATCGCTTCTGTCGTCTGCTAGTCCGCGTCGTCTGCTACGACGCGCGCGCGCGGTTCGAGAGTTTTATAGATGTACTCTCGTTACCAGAGCCGTTGGGGGCGCTGGCGAATTTTTTTTCAAACCAGCCCTCTTTGTTCCGGCGGAGGAAGGAGGGCGGTGGACGAGTTGGAAAAAAAAATGGCCTTCGTTGAGCGACCGCGAGAAGAAATTTTCGTTTGCCACCACCGTCCCCGCGTCCGCCGCGAGTATGTTACGAAAATGAGATTGTGAACGGCAGCTGCGAGCTGGAGGCGACGTGTGGAGATGCGAAGGTTGACGAGGGAGTTTGTAGGCTCGACGCTGCTGCTGCGGACTCGGCCGGCCTGAAGGTGAGCTTCCACCGCGGCCGCCATTTTAGTTGTTGTGGCGGGCGAGGAGAAAAGGGCGAGGGTAGCGGGCCGGAAAGAAGAGGGAAAGCGGTTCACTGCTCTTCTTGCGCGCCTGAATGCAGCGCGAAACTGTCGCTACATCTCCCTCTCTCTGCTGAGACTCTCCGGGCCCCGGCTGGCGTCAGTAGATGATGCTACTGCTGTTGCCTTCGGTGTCGGTGCGGTGGCTTCACTAGCTCTTATCCGCTGCGCCGGGGTGCTTGCTGTTAGCGCGCTTTGGTCGAACGTCTTCATTATGTTGGCTTAGGTGCTCTTATGCCGGATGCTTACGCGAGCTGCTGTTCTGCAGGTGGTGTCTCTGACGATCTCCGAAACTGGAGCGGGCGCTATCCATGTGGTTTTCTCGAGTCCGCGCTCTTTTGTTTTGTAATCGTCAAATTGGCGCGGTGCTCGCAGTTATGCAACCTACCAACTGCTCTGATACGAGTCTCGCGATGACGGCGTGCCAGCATTTTAGCGGGAAGTTCGCTCTTGTTTCCTGCGATGCCACGTCGACGCGGTTTGGTGTAAACACAGTATGAAAGATTACAGAACATGTTCGTAATTTCTTTCCTCATTATAGTTCCAGGCAACTACCTGTATTCGACGCGCATACAGAGCAAGTACGCTTTGTATGCTAATACTTTGTCACTATTGTAGATATTTAGAGAGCAGCTTTTTACGTTTGAAATGAAGCATATGCATTCGTTGATGCAAGATGCACAGCGGAGGTGTAAGCACACGCAGCTGATTTTAGTTTAATGCAGGCATTTATCAGGGATTCATACATCATTCGCTGTATGCGCACTGAAAGCCAGCAAGGTCTGGCAAGTGTTACTTTCGGCAGTGAGTGTTATTTTTGAACAGATTTCGTTGGAATTCAGCAGAAGAGAGTAGCATTCCGCTGCAGCTTTGTTGCAGGCTAAACCGTCGCATGCAGATTCCAGATTACACTGGAAGTTAATAAGACCTCACATCCGAGGGCTGCTGTTCACTCGTGAATATTTGCTTCAGACTCCATACTAGGGACGTGCGAATAGTACTTATTCTAAAGCGAATGAAATACAACCAGTGTAGCTGCACTACCGAAACAAACAGGGATGTTCTAGCTTCGGTACTGGATCGAATTTGAATCTAATAGTGATAGAAATGTATGGAATATCCATAGTAATATTCCCCCCCCCCTTTTTTTTTTTTTTTTTCGAATTGTACTACCAGAAGAGGAACAGTCCGGAACATTGCAGGGTTATGGTGTCGCTGTGTTTTCGAAGTTAAAGCTATAGCTGTTAAAATAGTCAGCACTAATCCCTACTACAGGGTCGCAGAATGAATTCACCATGTTAACTCAATGAGTGTCAAGTTATATGTGTAGAGAAATTGGCGTCTCCCATTGATGACAAAAGGGGATATATTACGGCCACACCTCAGGACATGAGAGTGTGACAGCTAGGAGGAGGAGGAAAATACTTTATTTAAGCCGTAGGCTCCGATATCGTTTTGGAATTAAGATAGAGTTTGCTAAACTTGTTCGTACTCTACCATGCCGTCCAGCCTTTGTGGCCATGCGTAAGCATTATAAATGCCACATCATGATAGGACTGTATAGTGGCTTTGAACCGTTCATCCCACTTGTACTGATTACTGGCGGATGGCGTGGGCACCGTTTTTCGAACAGTCGTAGGATAAAAAAAGCTGCGGTCCTATTCGAACAATTTGTGCCAATTATTCAAAACTTGTTTGAAAAGTGATGTGCATATTTGAATCGTTTCAAATAATTTCGAACATACACTGCTTGATTCGTTTTAGTAATCAAAAAGCAGGATATTCTATTTGCTTTTCGATGTTTCCAAATATTTTCTTTTATTCTAATGGTTGAGCGTAATCATTTTTATTATTCTGTTTCTTCTCAAGTGTGCCTCAAGCTATGCGGGCTCGAGCACGACTGCAAGTGGAACACGTTTTATTTGTATAAATTTGGGCAGGCAATGAACAGATGTTGCAGAGAGCAGTTTTACATACATTTAGACTGAAGGAGTTTTTTGTATCATGAACTTTGAGCGCCCTGACATATTATTTGGGGACGTTGGTGTCATGCCTTGCTATATCAAGAGGCAACTCACTATTTTCGTGTTAGTTATGGGATTGGACATAGTTAAGCTTAAACTGATTTACTGTTTGCAGCTATAGCATCTGTTGATTAATTTTTGTTTCCTACAAGGCTCAGGTAAAGAAGAGACAGCAGAGAACAGATATAAGGTTGCCTTGTTTACAAAACATTTCTACTGTATTCATTTTAGCTTTAAAATGTCATTCAAGTCTAGCCCATTTCCTCCCCATAAAGTATTTCATTATTTTACATTTGCTTTAACATGCAAGGGCAGGGTCCACCTGGTGACACAATCGGTAATTGTGCTCCGGTGTAGTGTAATTGTACACAGTCGGTGTACAATTACCTATTATAGTGGGCATGAGCCTTAATGGTCCAGGGCTCCCCTTCCTCTGGCAGTGTGGCAAACATCTTGTGAGAGAAAGTACAGTTATTTTTACTATGTTTGTATACTTCGGAAAGTCAAGCATTCTGAGAAGTAATTATAATGTAATAAAATATGGCCTAATGTGTAGCTTGCTACACTATGCTATACTGTACAAATTCACATGGACATTCAAAATGTCTATTCAGGGCGTCTTTTCGGTACAAGAAAATACTAAATTAGTAGGGAACGCGCTTAGCTGATTCCGTCGTATATTGGTCACCTTTGCACCACATCCCTAGTGAAAAATCCCGTATCGCGCAAGACGAGTTTTAACCAGTCGTATATTATCCCGTATATATTTCATACCAGTGTAACCAGTTCTGTATGAAGCTTAAACAGGTTTATACCAGACAGGTCATGTTCGGTATGAATCTCAAATCGGACGGTCCGGTCCGGTATGGAGCTAATACAGGCCAGACCATTCCCAGTCTGCATCCCAAATAGGACATCCCAATCCAGTATGGATATGAAACAGGGAGGACCAGTCCTATATGAAGCTCACATACAGGAGAGGTCATGCGCGGTTTCAGACAAACCCGTCATGAATGGAACATACGGAATAGAGTATTTCCGCTTCTCAACACAAGTCGGGTGGATCGTGAAGCTCAACCAGAATGACCACATCGGAACATGCCTTATACGCAGATAAGATTTCCTGTAGACACCAGGTTGAAAAATATTAGCTTGAATTGGAGTGATCAGCAGAGTGGTAATGTTTGATGAGGGGCCGTCATACGTTTGTTTGAGGGAGTGAGCAGGTGCTTGAAATTTCGACGATCCACAACCACTAGTTTAAGTAGTAAAGTAAAAAAAAAAATACTCCGGTTTAATATGTTTATTTTACTTAAATGCAAATTTTGTGGAGCCATGTCCTTATTTACATGTTTACACTTCACGAGGCCCCACCTCGTCTTCTACGTCAGCCTCTGAGTGGGCATTGCCTTCGTTGGCGCACCAAAGAACTGACAGCTTTGGCAGAATCATACACACTTCGCGCGCAGAAAATGTTGACGAGAAGGCAGGACATGTCGGTGTGTTGGAGGCAGCTAAGCGCGGGAATGGTAACACACATTTGGCCAGCGGTAGAATGACTTGCGATTCGGCCTGCAATTGGAGGGTAGCTGGCGCCACTAATTAGAAGTAGCCTTATCGCCTGGCAACAGTGCTCTTGTACGCGAATCATGTCGGAACACTTTTTCTTGGCATGGACCTAACAGGTGCATAGAGAGCCGTCTAATTCTGCGGCAGAACGCTGGTGACGCAAGCACAGTCTTCTTGGACGGCTGCCATAGTGGCATCACGAGAGACTGCATGTTTTTATAAGGCAGTCGAAGTAGGGCGTACTTGATCAGTTGAGCTACGAGGAATTCTATGTATTCGTGTGGCTGTCTGCGTAACGCAGCATGAATGGCATCCTGTCGGAAAACTTGGACTTTTTTTAATCGCGGTTGACTTTTTTTGTGTGTTTTTGGCATGAACCATTTTCTGGCAGTTGTATGGTTGCAGTGTTACCGAGCGGAAATATACGGCTCTGTCTTCCTCTCGGCGTGCATCTAGGTGTGACAGCGCCGGTCGCAGGCATGGAAATATAATCTTTGTGTAGTTTCTGTACCCGGAACGTTCCTCTGCGTCGCAAAAAAAAAAAAAAAAAAAAAAAATAAATGGAGAGAAACATAGAACCACTTAACAGTCCACTCAAACTGGGACGCGAAAACACGATTTGTAGAAACTGCACTTGTTGGTATCGGCTGATCAGAGGGTGTAAAAAATGCAAATTGGTTTACAGAAAATGAAAGGCGCAGTATCTCTTGCACTTCTTTCGTGGGCTCCTGGGCCCCCCCGGGGAAGTTGGGAGTGAAAGCGGAAAGAGAAAATAAGGTTCCGTAGTAGGGGGCTTCGGAGTGAGTTCGACCACCTGGGGATCTTGAAAGTGCACTGACATCGCACAGCACACGGACGCCTCTCTTTTTTTGCCTCCACCGAAACGCGACCGCCGCGGCCGGGTTCGAACCCGGGTGCTGTGGCTCGGTAGCCGAGCGTGTTAACCACTGAGCTACCGCGGCGGGTAATCGAAGCAGTGTTGTGTTGACTTCAGGATGGCGGTGGTGGTGATTTTTGATCGCCGAAAGGAGTATGCGTACGGCGGTATGATTGGACCGACTTTTAAGGGGCCGGCCCTCACGAGCACTAGGTGGTGCCCTATATTACGGGACCCCAGTGGTGTCGGTCGCTGTCCTGGCGCGACCGACGCCTGTAGTTCAGAGTTCGGGCCTGTAGTTGAGCAACCGAGGAGGGTGGTCTCCCAGCCCTCCCGGGTGGGATTGGAATAATAATAATAATAATAATAATAATAATAATAATAATAATAATAATAATAATAATAATAATAATAATAATAATAATAATAATAATAATAATAATAATAATAAATTGGTTCACAGGAAGGCAAAGGCGTAGTATATGCCACACTTCCTCTTAGCGAGGATAGTTTATGAAAGTTCAGAAGAGGATTGTTTGGGAGATGCCGAGTAAAGAGGAATTACGGAGACTGACATGAATCGAGGCTAGCGACTGAGTGCGGCTGCCACCCGCACGCATGGCTATGTTTTCGGTGGGCTCGGTGCACGAGAAAATCCGTGTATTGCTTGACTACGTTAATGCCGACCGAACTCGTGGAGCAATCGGTGCGCCACTGCTGAAGAAGGCGCCGCCTGGCGAGTGCGTACGCAACTGTCACAGCTGGCGATCTGCTTTAGTTTGAAGTGACGGGCGCGGGTTTACGCTAACTCGTTGACATGGTGGGTTCTTTTGATAGCAGCGAGATATATGGCGCATTGAATTCGGCTTTTGCCAGCGCCGTTGCCCTATCGGTTGTGTGTGGCAGAGCGTCTTTGATCATGCTTTGGAGCGCTGTAGAACGCATTCGTTCTCCTGAGCGGGTTACCGTTTACACGTAGGAACATCATCAGGGGCAAATACTTGATGCACCATTCGTCACTTGCAGGCGCTGCGAGACGAAAGTAGCTTCTCTTTCTGGATTGGATTTACTTCGGCTGCGCAGAGAGATTTTAACCTTGAACACAAGTACTCGAGCGTGTTTTACACATTGCGGCAGCGTTGACGCGCGGATGCGTTGCTGATGGGGTAGAGAAACGATGGGGAGCGTGATATCAGATGAATCGCATTCACATGGTATTTCTTACCTGCGAATCGATCGCTGGCAATGGTGCAGGCACGATTGTTCGATATGGAGGCGCTGAAATTCACCAGCTGCCTACTATTTTTTTTTGTTGGTACGATTCAACTTTTTTTTTTTTTTTCTAGCTGGATATAGTTTGAAGACCCTGCGATATGATTGCGAATACGAGATGACCGTGTTACGCGGGTGTTGTTATCGGCGTACTTTAGCTAACACGTACAGCGAAAGTTTCTTTGCATCTCCTGTTACGTCTTATTTTCGTTCAAGCGTCACTTGGTAACCAAGGCCTGTACCCTGATATCTTTAGCGTACCGTCAGAATAATAGTCTAATTCTGTCGCTGAGTGGCCGTGGTTGTAGCTTGTATCGTATTCCTCTCTTTTAGAAGCGCAATAAAATTCCTTCAGTTCGCTTTGAGAGAGACAGCAATCACTTATGCCAAATTTCAGTCGTTTACATTTTTCAAGCACTCCTGTTAACGCATCGAATGAAGGTGGAGGGAGAGGGTGGGGGGTTAGTGCATTCCTTGGTGGAATAGAAGCACTCCTCCATTGGTGGGTTTTAGAAAAAAAAATTGGGCGCGAGCGTGGAATAAATTAGCGGAACTCACAGTTGGGGTGTTTCCTGTTGACTACCGCTGTTCTGGGGAAGGATAACGCACCGTTGTCAAAAAAAAAAAGGCCTCAAAACGCTTAAAATGCCCTACTCTTATTGGTCGGCCTCGACCGGTGGACAGGTCGATCAATGGGAGCTGGACATGGTGAGTATTTTGAGACTCAAACTGGTTTCATATTGATAGCGGTGCGCAATCAGGCCTCTAATGTTTTCATTGACGGTTTTGACTGCCGCGGGAACGGTCGCTTTTGCTTTCAAATTGGTACTATGCCCTGCAGTTTGACTCTCACAGTGAGGCACGTATCTGTACTGCAAAGAAGCAGTACAGATTCCTGCCGCACTTAGAGATTACGCAATCTTCATCCACTTGTTCAGCCGCTGATAATTTTTCGAGATATTTCGTTAGACACGCGGAAGAAATCGCGCTCATAACTACGTTTATCCACCGGAGGAGTAGGCAGCCTGTTGTAGTCTACGCTGAAGCTAGAGTGAAGGTGACATTTATCTCCGAAGGTGATGGAGGCTTAGTAAACATCTGTTATAACGTAATTAGCGGATGCTGGAGAGAGTAAAGCAGTCAGCTGGTTGGCTGTGGCCGTGAGGCCTGTTTGTAATAGAAAACTACTGATCAGTTTCGTATATTACCATGGCGGTCTGTCCTTACTTGCAGGGCAACACTTGCCAAACTACCTTTTCTGTTCAGTGATGCTCTAAACACGCTGTGAAATTTGGAAGGCCATGCTATGATTTGCAGCTTGGGGTTTCGAGGGTTCTTATTTGGGCATACTGTACAACTAATCTTTCAATTTGACGCATTCTTTCAACGTGCCAAGTTATAGAGCAGGAACTTGAACCTCTCTTACTGCGTACAGCTTTAAACTCCCTATAGATAACTACTCGTTTTATTCAGGGGTATTTATGTGCTGCGACCACTGTGGTCATTCATGCAGCAGCTGTGCTATACCTTATCATTATATGTCGACATTGGCTTAGCTATCTACAAATGCTGCGCTGGTTTGCTTCTACTGGCGAGTGTGCCTCGCCGACATTCAGGCGACCTTTTGTAGGTCAGGCTACCGGCGTTGTCCATGTCGCTTGAAGCCTAGGTGTAGTGGTGTTCCGGAATAGCGTTGGCGGTTACGGCCGGTCCGTAGGTCGCGAAGCTACCACAGATCATGTTGGCCTTGTCTGTATGTCGGCCTGAGGCGTGACCATGGGGTTGGCACCGAGCACTTCATAGATGGGCTGGTTGAGGATTACCGTTGATTACTGATTACCGTTGACATTGAGGGTAGGATGGGTACCAGGGGGCGGCGGCGGCGGCGGCAGCTGCAATTGGGTGCCTTGGTGTGACGCGGGCTGCCTCCCCTGTTTTGCAGATGTTTGGCGCCAAGGCAGAGTTGCAGCTGCACGCGCAGAGCCACCTGCGGGAGGCCAAGCCGTACCGGTGCGCGCAGTGTAGCAAGGCGTTTGCCAACGCGTCCTACCTGTCCCAGCACGCCCGCATCCACTCGGGCGTGAAGCCGTACCGCTGCGAGCTGTGCGGCCGCAAGTTCACCCAGCTGTCGCATCTGCAGCAGCACGTGCGTACGCACACGGGCGACAAGCCCTACCTGTGCCGGCACCCGGGGTGCGGCAAGGCCTTCTCGCAGCTGTCCAACCTCCAGTCGCACTCGCGCTGCCACCAGGCGGACAAGCCCTTCAAGTGCCACTCGTGCTACAAGTGCTTCGCGCACGAGGACGCCCTGCTCGAGCACATCCCGCGACACCGGGACTCCAAGCACCTCAAGACGCACATCTGCCCCCGCTGCGGCAAGAGCTACACGCAGGAGACATACCTGCTCAGGCACATGCAGAGGCACGTCGCCGCCGTCGCAGCTGGCCTTCCCCAGGGTACCACCGCCACCGTCGTGTCTTCCCCGGCACCGGCGCCCGCCGTGACGTGGCACGAGGGCGAGTCGAGGTTGCCGCACCCGCCACAGTCGCAGGGTGCGAACGCCGCCCTGGCCTACTGCAACCCCGTGTCGTCGACGCAGCAGCCCCAGACCCAGTATGAGCCGAAGAGCGCCGCCAGCCAGCTCATCTCGCTGCACCAGATCAGGAACTTCGCCTCCATGCCTCCGGTCTCCCACGTCTGACAGGAGGACCCCAATGGTGGCGGTGGTGGGCCGCCTCTGGAGACAGCCGGGCTCGTCGACGCCGACCGCAAGGGACGGGCTGCCCACCGTCTTCCACCGGCAGGACTCTCCCGGTGACCTTCTGCGAGTCGACAGGGCGGAGAAGGTCTGCGTTAGGACTGCGCTGTCCGCGTGAGGAAGTGAGTGTGTGCGTTGTGCGCACGCTTCGGCAACATCCTCAAGAACGGCGCCTGTGTGGTAGAGGACAGCTCTGGCCGTATATACGCATGCGCTCGTGCTATGTCGGCGGGCACGGTGGGAGATCGTCGCGCGGGCGTTCGCCTAAGGTCTACCGCACCCTTGAGACACGTCGTCGACGAGCCACTGGAGGGTTCTAACTCAGTGGAGGCAGAGTGGTGCGGGACTTGTGAACGTGGACTCGAAACCATTTGCGTGGCCGCCACACTTTTTCTTCAGGCAACACCACGAATTTCATGTCGTAATGAGAGCAGACATGGAGGTGCTGATCATTTTTTTATGAACCTATGTTTTCATCCGACAAGACCGGGCCATGCCGCTTCATATCGTGCAGTGCAGCTTGCTTTACATCTTTTTCCATTCTTTTTCCACGCCTTCGTGATCGAGTGGCATCGTTCGAGAGGCTATGCTGCTAGTCACACGGTCTGCATGCTACGCGTGTGTGGTAGCGAAATGCAGAACGTCTGTGCATGTTCACGGACCACAGAGGCGATCTAGCTGGTCTTCAAGGACCATCCGTAATAACCTCTGGGTACAGCGTTTCTGAACGGTGTTAGAGCTGCTTTGTGTCGTAAGGCGTTGCACGCGAGTATTTGTGAGCCTGCAGGTAGGAGAACCTTTGCTACCATTACGTGAGGAAAGCTTAACCAGAATCATCAAAGCCAGTTTGGATGTCTGCAAGTGGCAATGAAAGAAAGTGGGTCGCGCGTTGCTCCTGTAAGCTGGCGCAGCCATCATCTGGGACAACCACTCTTGCAAAGTGTGGCAATTATAACCAGAGACAGCAGTTTAGAGATGCTGTTGCACTACAAAAGCTCATTGGTTTGACCATAACCGATTGAGAGAAGACGTCAAAGAAAATGCAGGTCCGAAATAATCGTAGCCAGCTTGGGCCAGCTCCGCAGCAGACCTACTTCAGTTGTTGTCGAGCGGATATTGTGTAGCCCTCAAGAACAGAGTAATATTTTGTGTACAACAAAAAACGTCCTGTAATGGTACAAGTAAGGCACAAACACTCAGCTATAAGAGCGCCTTTTTGAAGGTTGTTTCTGAATCAGCCTGCGTTTAGTAATACTTCGTGTACACATTTTAAGAATTCCAATTTCCGTGACCTCTCCGTGTTGAATGTTGGCCGCAAAAAATAACCCTTTTTGTTGCGTGCTCGCCACATTCCGTAGCTTCTTTTAGCCTAACATTAATATTTGGATGCGTGTTTGCAATCCTTCCAGCACCGGGAGTTTTAGAAATCTTCCCTTTAAAATATGCTTTGGGACGTGGGAGACGCGCTCACTTGCAGAAATTTTTATTTCATCACCTTTCGCGTACGTGTCGTCACGCGCGTCTGATGGTGTGGCAAGGCATAGTTTAAGCTGCGGTAGCTTATTTCCCCCTGTGCTTTCATTTCGACACTCCAGGTTGCAACTGCGCACGTAAATAGTGTTCGTCGAAAATGCTGCAGTCATCCTCATTTACATTTGAACGACAACGTATAAGGAACTCGCCTGGCACCCGTGCCATTGTCAGTTTGTTTTTTTGTGGATGACTTTCCGCTTCTATTTCTGAGAATATTTTCCGCCATATTGGGTCGCAAACTGTGCTCCAATATTTGAGTCACAAACTTTCTCATTCTCCCGCTAACCGAACACAAGAATCTCGTCAGGGTGTGTCATATGTGGGCTGTCGGCCGGGGGTCCCCGTGAGTTGTCATGCGTGGTCATGCTTTTCAGATGGGGTTTGAAGAGGGAAGGAGAAGTGCGTTCCAGCAATCGGAATCACCGACAGCAACACTTTTCTCCTCTTTACAAGATCCATTCAAATTAGCCGCGCGTTCGGTGGAAGCCGAAGTGACCGCGCAAATTCATAAACCAACGTTGATACGGGGACGATCGCTTCGCCAGCTAGCGAATGTACTGCTTTACTGAGCTGGCTTAAGGAAGGTATCGGTGCGGAAATATAGCTGCGTATTATGCGTGAGAAACGTTTGAGAGGACTCCTCGGCTATCGCTAGAGATGTGGTAGTAGCATTGGTGGTTCTAGCTGCCCGTTTATTAACGCGTCTTGTTCATTTTTTTATTTTTTATTTATTTTTACAGCGGTAGCGGCACTTCTCACCTTTCCCCGCATCTTATGTTTTTGTATTGATCTCATAAAATTGAACTTATTGCCCCCGATGACGGTTCTTCCATTCGCGCCTTCGCGAGGAGGTTCTTTTAACGCGTGTCTAATTCACACGGAAAAGAATAGAGACAGAGAGAAAGGGGGGGGGGGGGTGCTACTCCTATGCACATTACCGCATTTAAACTGCATGCAGTAGCCATAACGTCTGTCGGAGAATCGGGCAGTTGGAGCAGTTATACTGTTTAGAACGCAGCACCGTTACAAGCCGGCAGGCACAACTGCGTTCCCAGCAAGGGCAACCGTGCGCTTGGTGATCGTCGTTTCTGTACGTGTCTGATCGAGGTCGGATGCGACATCCGAGGCGAGGAAGCAGTTCAGGGCCACTCCAGCCGAATGAAAGTATGGAGGTGGGAGGGGAACGAGGAAGAAACCTCATTATGATATACGGTTGTCATTTCAGTTTATGTGTGTGTGTGTACATGTTTGACTGCACCCCTCAAAGTGTGATCGCAGTCGTGTGTAACGCGGCGTGTAGTAGTGGTGGTCGGTGCCAGGCACCGCTCTGTTCCGTCTATGTGTGTATGTGTATACGTGCCGTCTATCTGTCAGTGTGTGCGTGTGCATGCGTCTGTGGCTGAAGAATAAATGTTTTGCATCTCTACGTTTTGTGTGTCGCTTCTGTGCTCTCTTTTGTCTCTCTTGCAATTCCTGCTGTGGTGGTGCCTCTGGCTCCTCCTGCCGTTTCAGGGCGAAGATCTCGTATCGTGTCGGGCTACGGTTTGCTTATTTCTCCGGCTACGGCTTATTTCTCCTGTATAGTATAGAACTCTTCACTACTTCAGTCATTATATTTAATCAATGATCTATCTCATTTCTGCGGCTTATTTCTCCTGTATAGTATAGAACTCTTCACTACTTCAGTCATTATATTTAATCAATGATCTATCTCATTTCTGCAGCTTATTTCTCCTGTATAGTCTTCGTTTGGCGTAGATTTGGCCGAGGATGCTGATGGTGAGGAGGGACACTGTGAAGGCGTGGACCATGTGTGGTTAGAAACATCATCGTGCAAAAAATGAGCTTTGCTTCATGTTAAGAGCTGTGTGAGACGCGAACGTCCGAAGTCGTTGTACTGATATAGAGCTGCATGTATACTTAGCTTGATTTTCACCTTCTTTTTGTTCCTGTGATGCCAGTTTAATGCCGAAGATGAGATTCGCATCAGTTATGCAGTTGGTGACAACATTAGCTGCCTCACGCTTGAAGAGTTTAACGGCACCGATACAGATGCTGTGTGATTCGGTAGGAGGACAAACGTATTAAAAAGATGAAAGTGAGCTCGCAGGTGTCGCTAGCGAGATTTAGCATAGTGTGCTCTGCCGTCACGGACCGGTTTCTGAAGACTTTAGTTCCGCACTCTTGCCACTGGCATCCCAAACTCTAATTAATCGATAAACGTTCCCACCACTACCACCCGCTCGTCGCGGAGGGGTTCACGAATCGCGCTGTGCTAAATCTCTCTAATGATATGGCGTTCGTTAAGGCGTGGTGCAAGAGTTTGATAACATATGCTACTTGGGCGTGGCCACATCGGCTATTAGTGTGTGCCGTACAGTACTAGCAGCGTATTCGCTAAAGCTGCTGTTAAGTACATGTAACCTCGACCTTTTGGTTATAAGGCCTCGCATGGACAGTCATACTTTCTCTACCTTGTCTGTAGATGTGGGGAACAGTTATTTCACGCCCGCGAAATCTGTTGAGACGATTCGCACTGACGTTCAGGTGTTGAAATCTTCGGCATTGGAAATTTGTACAAGAACTAAATAAGTATAACCTTCTAGCGAGAGTGAATGCGAGTGGGTTAAGGCAAGAAAGCAGAGGCGAAGAATAATTACGAAACTATCTGCCAAGCATGTTACATTACAACATGACTCGCGTTGGAGTGCCGACGGCTTTTCCCTCGTTGGCTTCGCGCGCGTTTTTGTGCTCTTACTGTTCGGCTTCGCAGCGTGCTCGTCGATGGCGCGGCGCTCTCTTTGGTTTCGAGAGCATGGATTGCGACAGAAGACGAGTGAGGTACGTGTTGCAAGTCATAGAATGCGTATTAACATTTTTTTTTGCTACGTGCCTTGGATAGGAGTTGCTTTTATTTGATTAATGTTTCCTTACTTGGACTAAACCAAAAGCTGTTGGGGTATGTACCAAGTGGCCACTGCATAGAAGCAGACTGTGAATGCGCGTGGGTGGCTTTGCGTGGATGTTGTTTCTCTCCCACTGCTTTAATGATGTCATTCGAAGCTCGTATTTTTGTGTGTACTCACAAACACGCGCACGCACATTCGCACGCATATATTTATGTACTAACTTTGTGGGGCAATAGCTCTGAAACTCGATCTGCTGCTGATCCCAGGGTTGCGGGATAGAGTCCCGACTATACGACGGCCAAGGTTCGGAGGAGACCGAATGCGAAAACGCCCGTGTGTAGTGCGCGATGGTCAGCGCAAGTCTGAGAACCTCAGGTGACCTATATTAATTCGAGGCAGTCCCACCATGTGTGACTTTGTGGCGTTAAACCCTGCATTTACATGCACACAAAGTTGATTTATTCCTCCGTATGTGCCGTAAAGCTTTTCGCAAAGGTGACCTTTCCTCGGTTTTTACAGGTCTACTCCTTTTTTTGTTTGTTTTATGAAGTTTAAGGAAGCAAATAAAATAGTTACGGTATCCTTGGATAATAAACCTTTAGCTATATACGCTATACATTGCTGCTCCTATTTCGGTTTGACTTTAGGCACTATGTGCACTACAAATGAGTAAAAACGGTACTCATTTGTGACGTACCCTGTATATACTCTGCAAATTTTTTTTTTATACATTACTATTGCCGGTATATACGTGCTTATAGGTTACACGGTAACCTTGCGCAACAAAAGATTCATTTTAAAGTTGTGCTTATTCCCAAAAAGTGCGCCAAAAGGTGCCAAGTGTGGTGTGCACTCGTGATTTACTTGACGCGTTGGTATTTCGAGAGCTCTCCAAGAGCATAGCTATTCTAAACTGTGTGCGTTGGAGGAAAAGCGCAGTGTGACAACGCCGCTGGCAACGATAGCGAATATGCACAGGTGCCAAGCCGACCCCGACTGAACCGAACTTATTATTCTTTCTCTTTCGCAGTCTGGAGAATGAAGTTTTTAGTTCGAGTAGGGAGTTTGCCGCACGTGTTTTCAACCCTACCTGTAGTAAAGTGTCGTTACGTATGCGCCGACAGCACTCGTGAATCCGCGCGTAGTCGCACGTAATGTCCCTTGGATTGTAGCAGCACAGCTCGCGATGAAAAGCGTTGGTGGGCTCGAACTGTGCTTTCATGGTTAGGCACAATTGGCCGTATAGACCAACTCCCCGTTTATTTATTCTTTTATTTATTTATTCATGTACAGTCTTTGTCAAAAGTGTAGAGCCCAGGGGACTTGCTTCTGAGCCACTTCAGGCGACTTGTAATGCATTTCCAGCGTTCCGAATCTCTTGATAGTAAGATATTTTTGTCCTACCCTGTCCAATGGGAAGGACCTCCACTAACGCTAAATCAGCGCCGCAACACGGCTCAAAAGAAGACCTCCCCCGGGATCTACACTTTTAGCAAAGGCTGTACCTACAGCGCCCATTGAGGGCATTTTTGTAGGGGGGATACAGTATCAAAGCATACATCGTCATGCAGATGACAGCTTGCAAAACACAATAAAAATAATAAAAATACAACGCATTTCAATGCTGAGCAATCTGATAACAAACGAATCTAGAAAGCAATAAAGACGTAAAAAATGGCATATTGTAATATTAAACAATCGTATACAAAAAAAAAAAAAAAGAAAACGTACAGCAGCACAGCACACAAAAACAGTGCATTTTCAAACGAAGATTGCGGAACTAAGACAACTTCTTCTGGCAATTTATTCCAGTCATGCACTGTTTTAGGAAAAAATGAGTTCTTAAAGACATTTACACGGCATTGGCATTCTTGAATCTTTAAATAATGATCTAAACGGGAGGATATATAGCTGGGAGCTTTCATGTATGAATCTTTAGACAAACCTGTTGCTCCTATAAAAAATATTGTAAAATAACTTAAGTCTAAGGTATTCACGTCTGTCTTGCAATAGAGGCCACCCCAAATTTTTGCACATCTGAGAGGAGCTTTTAGTGAAATCATAGTTTGCGGACACAAACCTTGCTGCCCGTTTTTGAATTTGTTCAAGTTCGCTAATAAGCATTTTTGTTTCAGGATCCCAATTCGCACAACCATATTCTGAGATGGAACGCACGTTTGTTAAATAGAGTGTCTTCTTCAAATCAGTAGGTGCCTTCAGGTCACAAGGCGATTGCAAAATGGCGGAGGGGCTTTTCTTTAGAGCTACGTGAACCGCATTGCGCTACATAGTGTACCTTGGGTGTGACAGGTGCACGGACGTGTACACCCACTTTTACGTTCTTACGCGACCCTTGCCACTACCCACCCTTTCCATTTAGTTTCAATGCAGTTCCTATATATCTGGGGGCCTATAAGCACGTTAATTCGTTTCCAGGATCTCCGGGAAACGACTGTGATGCAGCGATTGGGGCTAAGAAAAAGCAAAAACAAACAAACAAACAAACAAACCAAGGCATTCATTCCCACTAGCATGTATCTAAGTACTTCTTGCTGTGCATCTCTAATATCGCATTCTATCAGGATTTGTTCCGTCCGTTACATCCTATAGTAAACGAATTCGACTTGCCTACTCAGAGAATCCATGGTACGCGTGCTTAGTTATCGCTGCTTGTTAACAAATGAGTGAATTCAAAGCTTTTGAATCTTTCTAGTGGGTAGGAAATGGCTGCCTGCCTTGATGTATACCCCCTTACTGCTCTGGTAAACCAAATGGTGTCCAGCCTACTCGCTGGACATCAATTGCAATAGTGCAATGCGTGTTACATTTCCACTATCCCTTTGCTCCTTGGAACGAAGCTCGTTTTCCTTTTATGTTGTTTTTTTTTTAAAAGTCCGGCGTGGCATTTTTTCGCGACCGACTTTCGTATTGGTTGCTGTTTTATTTACCAGCTGCTCTGTTTACACTAATTCATTAAGCTTTTATGGTGCCCAGCCATTGAAAAGTTGCTTCAGGTAAAAGTTGAACGTGTAGGATCTCGTCAGAAATGGTCGATTCAATGCAGGAATGTAAATAAAAAAAGCTGGCAATTTTATTACGGAAAATGTCTTTATTGCACAATTTGTTTTAGCTGGCTTGGATGAAGCCTGAAGATCCGAGGACGATCAACTTGGGCGCAGGTGCGCAGGATTGTACAGCGAATGAACAGCGGAGCTGTTAACAGCTCCATCACCTGTCAATGCAGCATCTACACTAAGAATATTAAGGCTGTTCTTATTTTAGGCTAAACTTTTACGGGAATTTTTCTTTCAGCATGCCCGCTGTACCTTGGCATGTGACACTTCGATAATTATGCTTTATGAAACATGCTAGCAATTCATGTAGTTGTGCAAACAGAAGTTATTTGCACTTTGGCACTCTTTGTCACATGTGACGCGTGGGAGGTTAGTGTTGTGACCACGACATTGCCTGTGCTTTCGGAGGCGTTCGCTGGAGACAAAAAGCATTCGATCGATATCATAGAAGCTGACGCTTCGCGCATAGCTTGCGGCCGGCCATTCACTAGTGCCGGAAAACCAAATTAGAATCGCTTCGAGTGACTCTTAACGTCTCTGTGGCAACTGATTGCTAACGGCGCTGAGAACCTGGCCATTTCAAATTGTGTGCTGTTCCGTTGAGTCCGCGCTCCAGATGCTCCAGATTGTATCCAGGGCTGTCCATAGTTGACGCGGTCACTTGTCGTTTTATGTGGCAGTGTTTCGAGGCCTCCGAAAGCTATTGGGTGCCCGTCACGACGCCATATTATACGCCGTATTATACGCGGGACGGGAGGGAAAAATTGACACTCGTTCGAAATCGAGCAACCTCGTTTACACAGAATTGATATCGTTTTGCTGCTGTTACGTGACACGACTCTCTCTCTCTCTCTCTCTCTCTCTCAAAGCGCGCAGTATAGTTTCGTCTTCGAAACTTTCTTGCTTTTGTCGCTTCAGGCTGTCTCGTTTAAGTTTCAAAAAGCGGTGTCATCTTTTTCGCTTACGGCGATCTGCACTCTCGCGCTCCTCACATGGGGTGCTGCGTGCTCCGGGCCCGAACTTAAAAGTCGAACTCTGCGGTGGGCGTCACCTTCCGTTGGAACTTATACGCATGCGGCGACAGCGCATGAGATAACTTGAGCTTTCCTTCCTCCACGTGAGAGAGTGTACCGTGCTGACTCAGCGTTTGCACCGGGCGTTGATAGGTGACGGTGGGGTGGTTTGGCTGCCGTGGTGTCGTCTAAAATCTCCAACAGCCGGCGCGCCGCGCACCTTATACACCCGCGGTACCCACGCGAGCCCTTGTGCAACGGCGGAACGTCGTCGTGCGCGCAAACCCCGAGTGGCGCGCGCATCTTGCTCTGAGCCCTCTGCCTAGCCTGGCACCTGTACTCGCTGTCGGTGACAGGGTGACAAAGCGACCGCGGCTCGCGGGCCCCGCATTAGCGCTCGTTAGCAGCGCTTGGGCCCCCGTGCGCGGGGCAAAAAGCGAGCTCGTTTTTTGGACGCACGTGGTCGAGCCCGCTCCTCGATCACTTCCTTTGGCGACGCTGCTGCTGCTGGTCTACCGTTGTGGCAGCTCAGAGGGCCGGCAGCGTGTGTATACGCCTAAGTTGCCCGCTGTCGTATACGCGCCGTGGTCTGTTGTACAGGGCCGAAACGCACTGTGTTGCACGCGCAGCTTGTGCCCTTGCCTTCTTGGACCTGCGGCGCGCCTTTGAGTCTGCCTATTCTCGGCTAGTGCGCGTTGTGCGTCCGGGGCCAGCGCTGGGGCGGTACACTTTCAGACGTTGCCATTTATCATGCATGGGTGGCCTAGGCAAGGGTTCAGGGAAAATAAAGACGAAACGGTAGCCCTAGCTGGAAAAAAAGCGACTAAATTATCTACCATAAGTTACAGAGAGAGTGGGATGTAGAGTGCCTCCATTCGTATACGACTCTAACGCTGGTGTACATTTATACACTGTTATAGTCTAACGATGGTGTATCACCTATTATTGTATCAGATCACTGAACTTCTTGCGACGCGCTCTTTTGCAACAGACTGGACTTGGATGTGTTTCAAGTCGAATTTCTCGGACACGTTTTAATTCAGAGGCAACTGTTTGATGTTATATTGTTACGGAGATGTTTACGCGAATGGTCTAAGCTGCCGCTGCGTGCCAAAAATTTGTTTTTAAAATATTTTCTGCGTTTGCACCGAGTACTAGTTGGAACTGCCATAGAAAACCAATTCGGCCAATTTTCACTTTTGAAAGTAAGTATCAAGACAAATACCACGGGTGGATTAGCTTGGCACTAACCACGAATGATTATGAATGATTTGGACCTTACCTTAGTGGTACGGTAATGTGAAATTTTCGGCTCACTTAACGCACTAACAGGGCAGTGCGATAGCGGTGTGTTTGGATCCATTGCGGACGGATATGGAAGTTGATCGCTGAAGACGACGGCATTATGCGAAAGACCACCCGGCATTACTATTCGTTCCGAGGGTCAAGGTGTTTTCTCTTCCCTGCTCCAAAGTTGCTCCATCCTGCTCCAAGTTAGCAGCTCTTGCCAATATGGCCATGACATGTCTGTGATCTTGTGACTTCGCATAACTTCCGACCACTCAGTGCAGCTTATGCTACCCGACAACTATAGACACATGTTCTCACTAAGACTACAAGCGCTTGACTACTGTTCCCAAGGACGCGGGATCGAATCCCGGCCTCGGCGGCAGCTTTCCGATGGAGGCGAAAAGCAAGGCGCCCGTGTGCTGTGCGATGTCAGTGCACGTTAAAGAACCCCAGGTGGTCGAAATTTCCGGAGTCCTCCACTACGGCGTCTCTCATAGCCTGAGTTGCTTTGGGACGTTAAACCCCACAAACCAAGACTACAAGCCTGCTGAGGGAGTATAGGCCTATATATTGATTGTTATTGTGCAATTATACAACGCGCGAAAAATTTACGTTCAAAAACCCTCTCTCAGGATTGGTCGGAAATTTCTCGGTACGTGCCGTGTGTAGAGTTCCTAGTTTTTCTTTGTTATGTTAGTCTCACTGTACAGCGCGCACCAAGGAGCGATGCTAGCAAGGTCGCGCCACGATTCTCCTTTACTGCGCATTAGGCGCATTACTCGTTCGGGCGGCAGGGCCGCGCACGCAGGAGCCTCGAAAGAACGACACATACACGTTCGGTAACGGTTACGAAACTAGGTTTATTTTACAAGAGTCGGACAGCACTGGAGAGGAGAGAAACATGAAAGGAGGAAAGGGGGAGAGGGAGAGAGCTTTCTGCTGTGGCTTCGGCATGCTGGTCTTCGCGGGGCAGGAGCGGGCCATCTGCAGCTTCGGCTCGGGTTTCGCTTGCGCGTTCGAAGTGCGGACCAATTCCCGGAAGCCGTTTGTGTTCTCGTTTCTTCTTCCTGCGCTCTTCTGGTGTCCCCCCATGTGCAGCGTTTTCGACACGTGTATCCTCCATTTTCTACACCGTGGTTGTTCTTTGTCGCTGTTACGGAATTCGATTAAAGTTCTCCTTGACCGTACTATGCATTTCCGGATTGCTCCCGTTTCCTCATGTCTTCATGGCCAACCCTGAAAGCTTGCAAGTTCCCGCTCCGCTTTCTGACGATGTCGTTTTCTCACATTCGTCATTTACGTGCCGTGTGCTTATGTTTACTTGGCCGTTTTTATCATTTTATCCCTTTCCGTATTGTACAGGAATAGCCGACGAGTAGTACCCTCTTCCGCGCCTTTCCGCGTCTTGTATCTGCGTCCCTTTCCAATTCTGCTTCGCCCTTTCCCAGCGCATAACCCCGCCTTTGATGCTGACAGCGCTCGCTTTCTGTTTAGTTCCTCTCCTTAATTAATACTGAAGCATCGTGTACGGGTGCGTACTTGCGTGCTTTAATTAAGCGAGCGCTCGGCTTCGTGTATAGTGCCAGGACTGCGAGTTTTTTTTTATATGGCTACTGGAAGCAGTTGTTTTTTTCTAATTGGGAAAATAAGACAGAGAGGAATATAATTATACGTTTGAACCTCAAGGGCTTAAACCCTTGGGTAAGCACATGAACAGCGGTTTACCGATTGCAGTTGCATGATGAAGATGTAGACGACATAGCGACCTTGATGAGAGCACAACAAAAACATCTTCATCTGCAGGATTCCACGAATGACAGATACATCACCTTTCCTTTCCTGTAAACCAATTCTAGAACGCCGGTAAACTTTGACGCGTTCAACGGGACGCTGCTTGTGTTTGACAAGGGGCGCGCGATGTACCGTATTCAGCAGGAGGCAGTGTTTTAACATCGGCGCCCTATAGCTATACTGAATATACTGGGTGTGTTTTTGCGTGTGCGCATTTAACTCGATCAGACCTCTATTGTTCACTTCCTGACCGCTCCTTTTTTTTCGTCGCGTCTCTGCCTCTCTTCTTTGCGCCTCCTTTGTGCTCCCCGTCACTCCAAAGTACTCAGACCAGATAACTTTAGCACTTCCAGATATCCTGTCTAGGCGATATAAATGCTAGCATGGGCTCGTTAAGGAAAACTGAAGGTGCAATTTCGTTGCTAACGGAACAACTGTGGACAAAGACGTTTGTGTATCTGCCGTTTCGATGAAACGAGCTAGAGAAAGAGGGAGAGAGAAAGAGAGACGTAGAAAAACGTAAATAAGCGAAACTATACACTCTGCATCGAGTCCAAGACAGGCGACGCACGTTGGCCCCTTTTGTGTTGATGGCTTGCTTTTCCTTGCCCCCTTTCTCTGTGAGCCGACGTTCGTTCGTATAATAATAGCCCTGGCCGAGGTTCGGCTCCGACGCTTAGATCGCGCTCGAGGTAACGGTCGGACGCCGGAAGTGCGGTGTTCGAAACCTGTCTCGATCGGCCGTCGACTTCCGGTCGTTGACGGAAGCAGAAACGGTTGCAGACGGGCAGGCGGCCTTTGTTGCAACATCAGTACACGATCTGTCGCATAAAGCCCCTCAATAAACTAAAAGTAGCGCCAACATGTGAAGTTTGCCGCCCGCCTCCTCTCCTGCGCTCTCCTTCGTCGTTCGGCCCTCTCATTGGCCGAGCGCCGTCACGTGCGCGCGCGCGCTTTTTTTTTTTGCTGGGCGTGCAGCTTCCTCCTTTCCAGCGGGGCGGGCGGCGCGCGCGCGGCACATATCGCCGTGTGTTTTGCTGCCACGCGGACTGCTACTAAATCGTTCCCGCTGGCTATTTAATTTTTTTTTCAAGCATGTTGCGCTCTTTGGCCGGCGGCTGATAGAAGCACGGTGGTGAAGGCGAGTTCAACCAACGCAGACATCGCGTACAAATGGTGTCACGCACTGACTGTTGAAAACGCAACCGTTTCAGCGCAAAATATAAAAAAAAAAACTGCTACCACGCTTCTCAAGTTTCACGGTAGCTTACAATTCAGTCCAACCTGCAAAGAAACCACACAGACTGCAGCTTCCGCAGCCTAGTTAATTTTTTTTTTCAAGCATGTTGCGCACTTTTGTCAACGGCTGACGGACTCAAGGAGGTGAAGGCGAGTTAAATCGACGCCAAAATCGTGTACGTATGGCGACACACCATGGCAGCTGAACACGGCACCGCCTCAACGCCAAATATAAAAACAATAACTGCTACCTCCCTCCCCAAGTTTACCGGTAGCTCACAAGTCAATCAAAGCTGCAAAGACTCCACACAGACTGCAGCTTCCGCCGCCTATAGTTAATTCTTATCTGCAGCTGAAGTTGAAAATACATGGAAGACAGCTGCTGCCACACTTCTCAAGTTTACCGGCAGCTCGCAATTCAGTCAACGCTGCGAAGAAACCATACACAGACTGTTCCAAAATTGTTCCTGTCCGCCGCCTAGTTACAAATTTTATAAAGCATGCCGCTGAATGGCCAAATGTGACGAACTACGGACACACGGAGATGACGGCGAGTTGAACCAACGCCAAAATCGCGTATATGTGGTATATGACACTCACAGCTGAAACTATTCTGGCGGGAAATCCCTGTCAACATTCGGTAATTATGATTTAGCAGTGAGTAATATTTTAACCTGAACACATTGCGACAAAATGCAAGGCTCTGGTGAGACCCGGCGCACGGCCGCCTCGTTCGGCGCGCGCGCGGCGCTGATCGAGACGGCTGTGACGGGCGCCTGCTCCGGAGAGCGCGCGCTAGTCGCGCACCCCGTAGGTGGAGCCACGGTCGAAATGCGAGAGGAGGAGCGGCGCCGCCGGAGGAGGAGAGAGGAGATGGCGCTACTTTTAGTTTATTGAGGGGCTTTACTGTCGCAGTGTGCATATGCCACGATAGGAAAAGGCGAACAAAAAGGGCGCCTCCTCTTAACCGCATCTTCATTCACGCGTGTGCCTACACAGGCAAATGCTTGTCATCTCATCGTTTTTCTTTGTTTCTTAGTAAGGAGGGTGGTGTGAAGGGGATACTGCGGTGTCGCCTCATTGGTCCACGTTCTTGCTCTTGGAGGCTGCCTTTTGCCAAGGAAGCTTCCATTCGCGGGGGTCATGTTGCCGTGCTGAACCGGTAGCGTATTGCCAAACCATATATCCCGTAGGCGCACTGGAGCAGACGACGCTTTCGGCGAGTTAAACGGCGATTGTAGCTGAAAGGTCTCTCTGAACGCAACCTAAAGGTAACATACACTCACTGTAAACGGCGATTGTTGCTGAAAGATGTCTCTGAACGCAACCTAAAGGTAGCATACACTCACTGAGGCAGGAAATGATTATGGGGAAGGTAATTTTTGTGTCTCTGTTGTCATACTGATTGTTACTTAAAGGTGTCTGTGAATGCAATGTAAAGGTAACATACACTCACTGAAGGCAGGATATAATTACGGTGAAGGCAATTGCAAAAAAAATCTTCAGAAAAAAGATTACAACACAGGATTCGAAAAGATGCTTAAGTGGCATCAGTGCAGAGTGATGAATGGTGTTAATCCACTGCGCCACCAATCTTTTTTTCTTTATTGCCGGTCATCACCAACACAAAACCACCAAAAACGACAGGAACGGCGGCTTTTAAATGCGTTCTTATTCGTTTAGACAATATATCCAGTATTTGTTGCCAGATGGCGCTGCTCAGAGGAATCACGAGTGCTCCTACGGGATATGGTTTGCTAATATGCGAACCGGTACTGACGGTTGAACTCTGCAAGTCTGCTCAGGTTCTAAAGGCCCAAAGGCCAATTTGTTGCGGGGGTAATGCTGAATCTTGCGGCGACTCAAACACCTTCCGGAGCCTGTAACGTTGAAGCCGCCAGTGATATAGGTCGCGGTGCCACTTCCAGCGTTTACATCAATTGTTAATTGGGTGCATCCGAATGCTTGCAGGCGAAGAACAACGGTACCGACGGACGCAAGCCCGTGCTAGTACTGTTGAAGTAAATCTGCTAATGCGTGGTCGCTTACAGCAGTTTTCCCGCCTGTAATATCTTCGAATTGCGGAAAAATCGTTTTCTGAAAGGAAAATTGGTAGGACCAACAGATTCGGTCGTTGGAGGCTTAGAGCACCTTTGTGCGAGCAACGTCGTTCGCACTGGACAAGCACAGAACGCTGTTCTGTGCACTCGAATCAAAATTCGAGACCGTTTGGCACTGACGAAAACATAGTTGTGATCAAACGGAATCCGATTATTTTTGATTGGTTAGATGTGCTTTGTGTGTGTGTGTGTGTGTGTGTGTGTGTGTGTGTGTGTGTGTGTGTGTGTGTGTGTGTGTGTGTGTGTGTGTGTGTGTGTGTGTGTGTGTGTGTGTGTGTGTGTGTGTGTGTGTGTGTGTGTGTGTGTGTGTGTGTGTGTGTGTGTGTGTGTGTGTGTGTGTGTGTGTGTGTGTGTGTGTGTGTGTGTGTGTGTGTGTGTGTGTGTGTGTGTGTGTGTGTGTGTGTGTGTGTGTGTGTGTGTGTGTGTGTGTGTGTGTGTGTGTGTGTGTGTGTGTGTGTGTGTGTGTGTGTGTGTGTGTGTGTGTGTGTGTGTGTGTGTGTGTGTGTGTGTGTGTGTGTGTGTGTGTGTGTGTGTGTGTGTGTGTGTGTGTGTGTGTGTGTGTGTGTGTGTGTGTGTGTGTGTGTGTGTGTGTGTGTGTGTGTGTGTTTTTAAAACTGCAGCCATGACGGCGACCTCTTAGTTGCGATCAGATTTTATTTCTACTGTAAATGCCTGCGATTATCACAACCAGAAAAAACAAATATAGTATTTGATCGATCATCAATTTTTCTTGAGATGGAAAGCTATAAACTCATTGGTACAAAGGTGGCTGAATTATTCCTGGTAGTACAAGAAAAGAATAAAATATCGTTGGGGAGGGGGACACGTGGATGATAGGGGAAAGAAAGCAGGGTGGGGAAAGCCGCGTTGCCGGTAGCCGATGGGGCGCCGTGCGCACCCTTGGGTCCCGGCGACGGGTCCCCCTTTGTACGGCGCAGCAGAGTCGAGGGTCCGGTTCGGGGATTAGCCAACGACGTCCGGCCACAGGTCCGGACAGCGTCGCAGGGACTGGAACGCCGCTTTTCTGTCGCCACCTCAGCAAGGTATAGTCCTCTACGTTCGTCGTGGCGGCATCCGCGACATTCGTTAGTGCTACTTATAATTTTTTTTTGTCTGGACAATTTTTTTTTCGCCGCACATTTTTGTGCCATCTCGTGCGTCCCTTGGCGACAGGTCCTGACGGAAGTGTCATCGCTGACTTGGCTGGAAGGCTTGGGTCTGTTTTCATTATCTGCTTTGGTATTCGGAATAGGACTGATTGCAGTAAATTTAGCGGTGAGTACACCATTTTTGCTGCGCCGCCTAGACGCCCAGACTTGTGTTTTCGGACTCTCTTTGCGCGCACTTAAAGGTTCCTGCACCATTTGAAGCATCCATGGACGATGTCGAAGGTTTCGCCGACGCTTGTCGAAGCTTTCTGTCGAGTTGTGCTGACTCGACGTACTTGCTCGTTCTCTCATGGTCCCGTTTGCCCATAATGGTCGTTACACGTCATTAAAGAAGCAGCTTGATTGGTAGCTCTGCGATGGTAGACGGTATACTCATGCGCACTTGTCATCTTGACGTCTATGTGTTTCGGGCTTTTTTGTGGTGCTTGGACTTTTTGTTGCTCAAGTCCGCGTGCTTTACCTACAGCTCCATCAGCCTCATCTCAGGGCCGAACGCGGGAACGTCCCTCTAGAGGGTTGTCGCGCTCGCACTTCCGTAAATATGTTGTTAGCTTGCGATTTCAAAGCCCGTGAAGCTTGCAGTCGCACGAGAGAACAGCTTTGCACCCATAACTTCGATCCTCAGTAGTTGACGCATCTCATTAGCGATCCGAAGGCGATCCTGTTCTGATAGCAACTTTGCAGGAACTTCAACCCCAAGTTAATCAGGCGGAGTCTGAAAAGTGTTGAAGCAGATGCCTGATTTGTTAGGGGAGGGGGGGGGGGGGAAGGAAGGGGGGTCGCCAAATGCTTGTTAAGCGTCGAATCGTGCTATCATTGTAAACGTGGTGAATTTCGTGCCATAAATTCAGATCTTCCGCGTATGCCTGTAGAGCGGCGTTACCTATAGTGTATGGGATTACGGTGTACGGTTTATTATTATTTTTTTTGTTGTTCCATCATCACACCATGCCAGTCTTCCCCACCTTGTCGTTTGGTGGAATCTGTATTTTTGTTAGAAACAACCTTACCAGTGGTGTCGCAGTGCCTTTGAGGTAATCATCAACATTCCTTTTATGGCAGAAATGGGGCTAGAAAACCTGGCAGTTACCAGCATGTGCTCTGCTTAGTCCAACATCTTTGTTGATGTCCAGTCTTGGATATAAACCATCTGAGTGTCTTTAAGAACTTCAAGACTTCGAACTTTAAGCCTTCTGGCCCCGACATGTGCAGCTCTAAGGGAACTGATTGTTAAGGTACGATTTGCACACTTTATTTGGATGGTGCACAAATTGCTCCGACGGACGCAGTGTGTAGGCCTTGCGGTGCAGTCACCTAAACAAGTGTGTTTCCCGCTGTCACCTGCCGTCTTTGGCCTTGATACATGGAAAAGTAATCTGCTGAGCCTCGCTTACTCAACTCTGCCGGGATGACTTGCTTTCCGCGTCGGAAATACCGGAATGGAACCTTTGTCTGTGCCTCAGGCATGGGCGCACCGACATGTTTTATTTATTTTGGTTTCGGCGGCAGCATTGGGGCCAATGGCGGCTGATCGATGGGTCCCAAAGTACAGCTCGAATTCGGGTCCCGCCTGGCCAAGCTGGGGGAGGAGTTCTATCCCCGTCGCCTAGCTACGAGCTGGACAGCACGCTTCGTGACCGGGATGTGGATGCGAAACCGTGGGCATTGTGCGGTGCCATCGCGTTCGCTGGATTCGTTCTACTTTCTCTTTTTTTTTTTTTTTTCTGGGGCAAAAAAATTAAGCGGGACCTGGGCTTGAAAATGTCCGTGTTCTTCGTGGCCGTCATTTGTCGTGCTTTCGGAAGTGACCGGTGAGTTTGTCGAGTTGGGGAATAGCTTCGAGAAAAGAAGGTTTGGAGGGCCGGGGGTCAGCAGTTTACAGTGTCATGACGACTGTGCCTCCTCGGCAGCTCGGAAGTTACTGGAAGCCCAATGCAGGCGTGCTGCTACTCCTGATGAATGTGCTACGGGTATCCTCGAGGAGAGATCGGCTCCTAACGTGCCCCCAAACTTTTGTAACGGCCGGAGCTTTTCTTTATCTCATATACTCCGAACTGGCCAAAACACGCATCGTCCTTCTCCTGCGCAGCTTATGGAAGTGGAGGAGCAGTTGTGCGCCGAGCGTGGCCGACTGTCCCTCCCGCGGGACCGTGTTGTTGTCTTCCCACTTTGCAATTCTTCCTGTGCCCGAGCAGGCAGCTGCGGCGACTAAACGGAATCGATGGTCGTTCGTTGCGACCAAGCCTGCCTCGTTGCTGACGGTGAAGGATGTCTGTCGCCCAAGCGGGGTCCCTGAGCCGCGTATCTTCGCCACGGATCGTGTTTAGAACGCGCGGCTGGGCCCCGTGTCGCATTGGTGCCACTTTCCACTTGACGTGCGCCACCCGCTAACCCCTCCTTCCCCCCTTTCCCCCTCCTCTTCTCACATGCTGTGTGTGTCGGCGATACAGGGCTACAGAGGGAGTTTGAATGTCGCCCTTCGAACTGGAACGACTGAAACGACTGGAAGATTGGTGGCTTAAAAGCAGAGAAGTGACATAATGTTAGTAATGTAAGAACAAAAATTTAATAAATAGAATGATGGTTTAGTTAACCATTCTAAATAAATAATTAAGATATATGGAGAAAAATGAGCATGATAGCTACTGCTACCACACCGTTTCAAAGGGGACGCTCCTATATTCCATCCATCCATCCATCGAAGAATTTAGGACAACTTGGAGGGCAGTCGGGAAGCCATCGGACTAGTTGTGCGTGTCGCCAATGCACGTTTTGTTAAAATCCGACTGCTTCCTAGAGGAAATGATGGCAGAGTCTCATAGCGTTGATTAAAAAAAAAAAAAGCATTGACTATGTGTTTACTGGTCGTGAGTTCGCATCAGTAAGCGCTGTGAGGGACGCAGAAGCGTAGCCCCTGTAACGCCCGGTCCGGATTTTCTTGGTCACATGTGGTTATTCAAGTCCGGCTTTCTGGGATACCGAGGCAGATGTGGGGTATTGTAAGACGCTGTTATGCGCATGTCGGTGGAATAGCGTAAGCTTCCGGTACACGTAGCGGAATTTTGCTTCTGAAATATGACTGTGCGCTCACAACAAATAAATCAGACTGCCTTAGGAAATAAATTATGGGGCGCGTTTTTGAAAATTAAGAGCCTGAAACTATAGTAGCCTGCCGAGGAACGATTTGCAGATATGTTGACTGTTATCGTTAAGTTACGCATTATCCGTGTGTGAAAAAATGATGTTCAATTTTTTTTCCCCCAGAAAACGTCAAAATTTGTTGGTAGGTTAACGTGTGTAGGTAGGTTAACGGTTTGTGTCACGTGGGGTGTGACGTCACGCGCTGCGCCGCGGCTGCGACCGCACTACGCCGACCGCTTGAGTTGGTAGCCCAGCCTAGTGTCACGTGGGGTGTGACGTCACAGCGTCACGTGGGTAAGACGTGGCTACCGCCGCGCTACTCTGAAGGCTCGAAACTTAGAGTATAGTATTGCTTTCGCAATAAAAATCTGCCCTCTCTTTCGATGTAATGCCGCAGTGGTCAGGGACCTAGTGAAAGCGCACTTCTTTAATATGTGCAGGAATAAAATAATAAAGGTAACGGCAAAGCAGAGTATCCCTCGAATTTTCGAGCGCCGTCAATACAGAAAGACAGTGGAATGCAAAATAACTTTAGGGATGTTACAAGGAACGGTAAACTCAATGACCAGAAATTTGGAGCCATGAGCTCTGCGCCGCTCAGTCGTGGCTCATCTTTATCTTCTTCTGAGAAGCTCTTTTTGGCCCGTGAGAAAAATTAAGAGTACTTTGTAACTGCGCATACATACATAAAAGCATATCGCTCAAATTCTTTGCCTCCATATATCGAAAAAACGCCTAATTAGCTGCTGCGTTCAAATTTCGCATTATGGAGTATGATAATCGTCCTTATATTTTTTTTTCTTTTTCTTTTTTTTTTTAACACGTAACGAACAAAACCTCGAACATGGGTGTTTTTTCCGCATCGTATCTGTCTACGTGCGCCGACAGCGTCAGGAATCGAACCAGCGAGTTAGTGCTCAGCAGCTACGGCGCCATAGCCAGTGATTTGTGTGGTTGCCGGGATAACGAAGATGGTTGGCGCTCTCTTGCAGTCGTTGTACACGACGCTGCTGCAGTTGTAGTCAGCTTCAGTGCTGCTTCATATAGGATGTATACGGAAGCTTATAGTAGCGTAGCAGCTCTACTCACGGGAGGGAAGGAAGTCTGTTATCACCTGCGAGAGAAATAAATTTTGGATGTCAGCGCGGGTGCTTTTGATCGCAGCGTCTCACAGGTTGGCCTAGCTGCCTGGCCTGTATTTAATTATGCTGTTAAGGTGCGGATGAGAGTTGCGAACTTAAGGTTTGCTGGTACTGTAAGCCTGTGCACAAGAAGAGCACTGATTCTAAACCAAAATAAATGTTGCTCAACCCACACGCCATCCCGTTAATAAGCCGTAGAGCCCTGTCACAATAAAATTTTCCTAATTAATAATTATATAATCAATCGACTATAAATTACATAATTTTCCTATATATGTAGTAATCACCATCATTATGAGTAACGGGTCAGCTGACCTCGATGCTCACTCGTAATTCTGAACGGCTCCCCGTCGTCCAAGGCTGGCATTTCTGAAAATGAAAAAGTGGACATCATCGAGCATGGGTGCTTCTCTGGCTGCTGGAGGATCTGAGGTATCGTATACGACTTGCGCCTTGTTCTTTGGCACGACCGATTTCCCCTTCAATTGACAAGACCGAATCGGCGGCTGGTCGTCAAGCAGCAGATGTTATTGGGAGGACACTGAGGCGACCGCGTATGTGATATTGTGCGGTTCTCTGCTGCGATCATGCCGCCAGTCTGCGAAAAATTTTACGCCCCTTGTATTTTGTTAGCTTCATAAGTCGCACTGGTTTTCGGGTTTACACGATGTCGAGCTGAACTCAGCAGTTTATGCTTTGCCTCGCCCGCTTCGTCGAATTTATTCGGTTCTTTCTTCCTAGTGACTTTCTGTGTGGCGGTAATTTTATGTTTACGTTTGAGCATATTATAGGGACAGCAAGAGACTCCGCTGTCGCCGTGGCCTTTCAGTTCCTGCGAAGTAAGGAAATATGCCCAAGCCTCAGCGTGAACATATTTTGATCACTATAGATAAATGTTCGATTTGGAGCTTTCAACGCCTGTGTATCTTCGGCTTGATCGTCCCCTCACCCCTCTCTTTTGAACAAAAAAAGAAAAAAAAAATGTCGAAAACAGTTTGCATCTTAGCAATTTTATCTGATGAACAGCTAGCTGCACGATGGTTGTGTCTGAGTGCTTCGATTTGCGCACATTGTCGGGAAGACCTTCACAAAAGAGAAAGTCTGTCTTCACAAAACGGCTCCGTCGCGTTTTGAGAATGCTTCACTACGCAGTGAACTGCAAGCAATGCTGAGAAACTGCCATGAATTTGAAAATATTAGGATGTATTCGCTGAAATTCGAAATATATCAGTATTTAGATTACGAATCGAATAACAACTATATTCGATTTATATTTGAAATTGCGAATATTCGCATACCGCTAGTTGCGTGAGGTCGTCACAGCAATGAGTGGAGTCGCCGCGCCTAGCCAACCTCGTCTCGAACGGAGTGTGGGCAGGCGTGTGGACGTTTCTCTTCTGCGCGCTCATAATTACCCACGCATACGGCGCTAACTAAGCGCTCGATTTCTCTCGCTTGTCCCCGCTGTACTCTCACCCTCAGCTGTACCCTACGCTTCTGCCTTCCTACGCTGCTCTCCTCTCTCCCCAGCCGCATCACCCTCCGCATTTCTTTCTCTCCCCCACGTTGTGCCATTTCTGCGTTTTCTCCATTAACTTCCGGTTTTTCTAATAGTCACCCTTCTGCTTCTCGTAGCTCCACTGCTTGGTTGCGAATTATTCTGCACTTAGGCCTTTTTAGCGCAAAAGTATAGGCACGAAATCCGAATGATTTCACCGCGTCAGTGCACGATGTCATAGCACATGAAGGGAGCATGTGTAGCCACGAATGATGACACGTGACTTACTACCATATCGCAGTCATGAGTAATAGCCATTATCAACGTAGCAGGCTAAGTATTACAAGTTTCTACAAACGTTATAACGCATATGTGTCGCCAGTCTCGCCGGGATTTTTTGTCCACTTCCGCTTCTTTTTTCATTGCAGCTAGCAACTCGCTGGCAAGTAGAATCTTTGAAATTTCTTTGTTGTATTGTCTCGTTCGTGGCAGTATTGTACGTGCTCACTATCGGCTTTCATCTACCAATTATATTAATTCAGTGCATGTTCAGTTCAGTTCAGTCGTTCAGTCGTGTCCGACTCTTCGTGACCCTATTGACCATGTCACGCCACGCTTTCCGGTCTCTCACTATCTTCCTAACATCACATAACTTTATCTGCAGTGCCTCGAGGATGCCATCTAACCATCGCGTTCGCTCAAAGTGTAGTGGGGCCGTGCGAGGCTCAGGGGCATGCATGCCACAAAATCCTCTGTTATAGTAAAGTTATTACTACTACTCCACAAAACACTACCATTAACTTAACCTGAGTTCTTATTTTGCTAGAATCAACACATTTAAACAGCGTTTTCTCTCGTACAATCGAGGTATGGAACAGGCTACATTGCAGGAATAATTGGTAACGCAATCAGCCACTGTTGATCACTGTCTTGAACATTAAATTGTTAGTTTGATTTCTGCATTTGTTTACTTGATTTGCACTGTATGCTACTCTGCACTTTTTTTTTTTTTTAGAATGTGCGCCACCCCACCGTTGCTATAACTTCAGATGGAGCTGCAGTATAAATAAATAAATAGTATTAATGCAACGTGGCATGACTCATAATTATGGAACGTAGAATGAATCAGCACTTGCGATATCAGTGCCGGTTAAGGATCTTCAGGTGGTCTAAATTATCTGGAGCCCTTCACTATGACAGCCTGAGTCGCTTTAGGGCGTTAAATCCCCATGTCAATCCCAACCAAACATAATGCGAGGATTGCGACATTATTTCGACATCAGTTGAAATAGCGCATGGAAACGTGATTAGTTGTTTTTCTGCGGCTACGATATGCAGCTTCCTACGGTTCGGGTCAGGTGTCCACCAGGAAGTGTGACACACAGCGCCTTTCCTTTAAACCGACGCGGCCCGGTGTCTCTTAATTTTGCCGTCAGCGCCCACATGTTTTCGTCCGTGTACATTCGCAGTACTATCGAATGCGGCTGCATTCATGAATCCCACGTTTTAGATTGCTGCTTTCGCGGTGCGTCATGGTATGGTGACGTCGAGTGTTCACGTGATCTACAGGCGTAACACATCCCGCTGACCAATCACCACTCTGATGCGAGGTAAAATGGCCATTTCTTTTTTACCCTACACCACCTACACTAGTGTAGCAAAAAACCATTGGGAGTATAGGAGATTTGCTACACTAGTGTAGCTGGTGTAAGTTAAAAAAAATGGCGGTGGCGGCTGCGTTCCGATGGAGAGGAAACGCAAGGCGCCGTGTACTGTGCGATGTCAGTGCATCAGGGCATGTTGGGAACCTTAGGTGATCGAAAATTATTCCAAAGCTTTCCGCTGCAGCGTTCCTCATGGCTGCGCCTTCAGACTTTAAATTAAAGCACATTCATTGCAGCGTCTATCTGTTAATATAGTTGAAATTCGAGATGGCGAATCGATCCATAACGAAACATAACGAAACATTGATTATAACGATCGTATAGCAATTCCCATGGGAAGCTTGAACACATAAGATAGTGTATCTGATACCTCGTTTTTACGAAGTAAAATACGAAGTAAAATTTTGCAGCTATGGGTTACACGAAATTCCCAGTAAACCCCGCTGGCCATTTCGCCTGGCAAATCTCTTTTTGTAACGGTGCCGTGGCAACTTTGTATTACCGTTCATAACTATAGCTTCTCTGTTTTTAACATGCGGGAAGCTTATCCCAGAACCCTTGGTGGTCGATATTATCCGGAGCCCAAAGCACATGAAGTAGATCATATTAACGCGAAAGCGTTACTTTGCTATATTCACAGATTTCTGTCCACAGACCGTGTCCGTAGGCCGCGTCCACAAAATCGTGTCCGCAGCAGTTGCGAGTAATTGAGAAGTGGTAGAGGTTAATGAGTAGTGTCAGTCGATAGAGGCTGACGTAATGTTGCTGCAGAAAGAATAATTAGGCCTATAAGTTAATTGGGCAATTCATTACAGGCAAGAAATGCAAAAGTCCGCAGCGGTTGTAATTGAGAAGTGGTAGAGGTTAATGAGGGGTGTCAATCGATGGAGGCTGACGTAATGTTGTGTCCGAAATAATAATTAAGTCAATAAACGAATTATTTAATTAATTAAAGGCAAAACACACAAAATCGTGTCCGCAGCAGTTGTAATTGAAAAGTCGTAGAGGTTAATGAGTGGTGTCAATCGATAGAGGGTGATGTAATGTGCGCGAAAATATAATTAGGTAATTAATTATATGCAAAAATGAAAAAGTAAAAGCGAAAATGGTCTCATTAGCGAATGGCTTGGCACCACATTTGAATATATCAATTACTAAACTAGTTAATTAAATCAGTCAATTACGGTGACGTCAAGGATGTGACGTCACGCAACCGGAAGTCGAGTCAAAAAAAGGGCATAGGAAGGGATTGGCGTGCAATTTGAAAGTACCAAAGACTAAAGTAGTTAATTAAGGCAGTCGATTAGGGTGACATCACGCAACCGGACGTAGAGCCGAAAAGGGGCATTGGAAGGGATTGGCGCGCAATTTGAAAGTACCAAAGACTAAAATGAGTAAACTCTCCACTTTCACTCCCCCTTCCTCCCTTCCCTTACGGCGCGGTTCAGGTGTCCACAGAGCAAGTGTGACAGATACTGCGCCTTTCCCTTCCTGTGAACCAACCAACCAACCAATCATTAATGTGACGTAGAGGATGTCACGTCACGCAACAGGAAGTGGAGCCGAGAAAGGGCATAGGAAGTAATTGGCGCGCAATTTGAAAGTACCAAAGACTGAAATGAATAAACAAGAAGTGAATTAATGTGACGTAGAGGATGTGACGTCACGCTACCGGAAGTAGAGCCGAAAAAGGGCATATGAAGGGATTGGCGTGCAATTTGAAAGTACCAAAGACTAAAATGGGCAAACAACAAGTGAATGAAGCAACTAGAAGCAACCAGAAGCAACCAACAGCAGCAGTCGTGCTTTCGCGCTTCCCCAATGCAGATTCTGCAGTGCTCTTTAATTTTTTCATAACAGTCTGCATCTTCATCCTGCATCCCGGGTCTGTATGGAAGGTCTGTCTGTTGTGCCGAAAATTAGATGCGCGGTCCGCTGAGCAATGCTTGCGCGCATACATGCGTCGCTTAAATCGTCGCCGCACGCCCGCCTCTTGCACAGCCGGCCGCTTCGGCTTCAGCTCTTGAAAATCGGACCTACCTGTTATTAATGCGTAAGCGTTAAGTGAGTATGTCGACAGGTTAGTGTCATCACGAGTTGGTCCGCACTTTTAAATTCGAACGAAACGACTTGTAAGAAAAAAAGAATGGTTGCATTAGATAGAGGACGAAAAAATCTCGCTGGGGAAAAATATTGGTGCATGTGGGTTAATTAGGTATAGAGCCAATTAAGTAAATCAGATGTCCAAATAGCCAGGAGGGGTAATGACGACGTCATGAAGTCACGTGGTACTCGACTTCCGGTGACGTAGGCTAAACTTGTGTTGGCGGGAAATTTAAAATGTTTGAACGTGAACGAGCGGGAATAAGCTTCCGGTGGCGGGAAATTTAAAATGATTGAACGTGAACGAGCGGGAAAGGGCGTGATTTGCGTGCACAAAATGGTGGGAATGGTTAGAAAGTGTGAAGAGAGGTAAACAACCAACTGCAGTCTGATGAATTCCGAGAGAACTGCAGAATGTGCTATGGAGAAATGCAAAAGCCGAGCGTTGCTGCTGCGTACGGTGCATCGCGCGCCCCTTTTTGAGCACAACTAGCGTTCCGTTGAACGCATCAGACTTCACCAGCGTTCTATAATTGATTTAAAGGAAAGGAAGGCGCTGTATATTTCACTCGCGGAGTCTCGTTGGACACATATCGCGGATAACACAGCAATGGTCAGGCTTACACGTTTACCCAGTGCAGATTCTGCAGTGTTCTCGCAAATTTTTTCTTTTACATCAACTTTTAAACCGCTGACGTCATCGCTTGGCATGCCATAAGAGATATAAAAATAAAGAAAAACTGTGAAAACTATAGTGTGTGTGAAACGCTATCGCGCCTAACCATGGCCTCTATGTCAAACCCTTAATGGCGGGGCTTAAGTGTCCCCCTAATTTTTCTCCTGTCGCCTCTGCGGGCCGCGGAGGAAACGGGTGCGTTGGCAAAGCGAGCATTCATTCATTCATTCATTCATTCATTCATTCATTCATTCATTCATTCATTCATTCATTCATTCATTCATTCATTCATTCATAAATCTTTATTCATAAGGATATGACCTGAGGCCTAGAGGGGAAGGGGTGTACGTGTTAGGTGAGGTTGAGGGCGCCAGACTCTGACATGAAGTCTAGCAGGGCACTAAGCTTGCGCGTGGCGTCGGTATTGGGGGGCTGTCCAGCCGCCACACGACAGCGGGAGCAAGCATACCAAACGAATGACTGCTCGCTTTGCGGCGAGCCTCCGCGCCCGCTACACATCGAGCTGCAAAGCGAGCAGTCAGTCATTCGTTTGTTATGCTTGCATCCGCTGCCGTGTGGCGGCTGTTCGGCGCACGTGGCTCCTGTTAAACGCTGCCGCCAAGATCCTTTGCTTGGACTTTTAACACCGGCTACATTGCTCTGCATTCACCCGTTGCCGGTAAGCCCATATATTGACATGCACAGTTGTAGCCAAGGCCGATTTGGTTCCGGTTTTATGGGTTTTAAGGCCTAGCTGAGAGTCTCAGGGACGCCGTAGAGGAGGGCCCCGGAAGACCAAGGGATTTCTAACTAAACTATTATAGCACAGTACACGGGCACCTTGCGTTGCGCACACTCCATCGAAACGCAGCCGCCGCGGCCGGAATCGAACGCAGGTGCTCGGGTCCCGGATCAGTCAGTAGTCGATCGTGCATTGCCACTGAACCACCGCAGCGCGGGCAGCCATGGGTCGGGTACCGTTATGAGTAAAATGAAATAATGGCTATAACGAGGTTTAATTTAGTAGTCGAATCGCCAGAATTCGCAGGTTCTTGAGCTACTAGGTAAGCAGAAAAATGACGCGTACCTGATCGATGGACGCCGTGATTAATGGCCGTGTCAGCAGCAGGCTGACGTGCACGCACGCTGTACAGCGTGAAAAAAGCTAGCGATAATGCGACGCGTACTGGCAGTGGATGGGTATGGACAGCATTTGAGAACACCGCTATAATTCTGCACCCAAGCTATCATCGGTTGAAGCGATCATTACCAGCGCGCGGGCGCTCGCTTCTTGGCTGGAGGCAAGCCGGTGTGACACCTGTCACGTTTAGCCGGCGGCGGCCCATCGCTCGCGGTAACCACAGACCATTCCTGCGTGGCTTCATTGCTTTGCTGGCTGATGTTTGACCGTGTTGGCCTTGTATGTTGGACCTTTGCAGAGGTCCTCTTTAGCGTAGTGTCAATACTTCTGGTTGTGCAGAGCTCTGCAACTAGCCTTAGTCCGACTTTGGCCTGGTATGCAGGGTCTGTACCTTGCAGAGTATTTTGGTGTGTTTGGAAATCTTTTCCTGCCGAAGTGTGCCAGTCTGCATGCCTACATTGGGAACCGAGCCTTAACATTCAAGGTGCTGCTTGTTCTTGGTATCAAGTTGGCCAGCATAATATTTTTAAGCACTCACCGACAGAGGCAGAATTAAGGTATTCATATATCGGGTGCATCTTGGTTTTCCCAGGAATTGATGAAGCCTTGAGCTATTTAATGTACGTGCTTGTGTGGCACTTCATATTTGCATCATTTGCTTTCATATTGAGATGGAGGTATGCATACTTTAATGTCCTTCAATCAATAAATATTATTTCATCCTTAACTTGATCAGGAACAGAGCCCCAATTGTTGCACATGATGGTGTTACACCTTAGTGAAAAAAAACAACAAAACTTTCATTAGACGTGTTTAGCACATAGCAGTCTTCAGGGCTGTTGAACTCTACTGAATCCCAGTTCATTGTTATGCTTAAACGCTAGTGAACTCAAAACCTGACTGTGCCAGTTGAGACTAATGATTACTAAAGCATCCGAAAATTATTTAACGATGACCCGAGTCAAAACTTAGATGGTTTTTGAGTCGCACAGCAAGTAATTTCAGAATAGTGTTGGTGTTCTTACATACACCAGGCCTGTACCTGGCCTCAAAATGCACATCCTTGTATGTGACCTTGCCGTTCCAATACTGGGGCCATTTATATTAATCTACACCAGCTATGCCAGTGTAGGTTAAAGCACCTACAATGGTGTTTTAGCAAAACTCGTACTGGTGAAGCAAAACACCAGTATAGGCTTTGGACGTTTCATTTTTTAACCTACACCAGTGTGTCTACACTGGTGTGTGTCTACACCAGTGTCTACACCAGTGTGTCTACACTGGTGTAGCTACACTGGTGTAGCTACACTAGTGTAGCTGGCATAGGGTAAAAAAATGGCCCACTATGTTGCTTGCTTGCTGGTCTCTCACTCAGTCGCACATATGCAGGTGTTCGCGCACAAGTCTGCGATGCAGCAGCACTCGCGCGAGGCCCATCGGGGCGACCTGAAGCCGCACCAGTGCGGCCAGTGCCTCAAGTCGTTCTCGTCGACCCACCAGCTGGCGCAGCACGTGCGCATCCACACGGGCGAGAAGCCGTACAAGTGCTCCTACTGCGAGCGCCGCTTCAAGCAGCTCTCACACGTACAGCAGCACACGCGCCTCCACACCGGCGAGCGGCCCTACAAGTGCCACGTCGCCGAGTGTGGCCGGGCATTCATCCAGCTGTCCAACCTACAGCAACATTTGCGAAATCATGACAGCCAAATGGAACGCGCCAAGAGCCGACCCTTCCACTGCAATATCTGCGGCAAGGGCTTCGCGTCGGATAGCAGTCTGCGGACTCACAGATCCAAGGTGGGTGCATCCTTTGCTCATTCATACACTTGTAGTCGAAACACGTAAGGGAAGAGTGCCTTCTCGAGATTCTCATACTTCTTGTTTCTATGTGGCATATAAAAAGTCGAAAGTTAAAATTTTTTTCCTGTGTCATAGCAAAAACTGTGGCAGTACTACGGATTTATTTCAATATGCAAGCATTTAGGGCTCAATAAAACATCCAGAGTAATATAGTGATAGTGCAGTCTGTCAATAGCAGTATCTGCTTAGTGATAGTATTTAGCGGTCTCAGGCATCCATGCTCGTTCGTTTCTTTAGTAACATTTGGTGATGGGCTGAAGGAGGAACATACTAACATTTTGCTACCTTTGCAGCGAAAAAAGAAAAAGAAAATGTCCTTTTGCTGGGAAGGTAGTTTGCAGTTGTTGTTTCGCTCTTGAAGTAATCAAATCACTTCTAATAAACTGCAAGGCACATGAAAAGTTGCAGATGGTATATTGACAGGTTTCTAGTAGCAGGCAAAATGTGTCAAAAAATTGTTTTCGTTGTTCACTGCAGTATGTACTGATGTGTTACTGTGTTTAGCAGAGCAATAAATTAGTGGCAGTGTTTATTCCTTGTATGGTTTTTGCAGTGCTGTATTTTTTGTTTTATGTAGTGATGGTAATCTTCCTCTCTGAAGTAATGCAGTCTGTAGGGAGCACCTTGAACTTTGGAGTTGTGTGTTGAGCCATAAATGATGTGACATATCCGTCGCTTGCAGCAACACGCGGCACTGGTTGGAGGAGCAGCATCGCAGTCTTGCCCGATCTGCCACAAGATCTGCGTCAACGCTGAAGCCCTTATGGAGCACATGCGCATTTCTCACAAGGATCCATTAACCACCACCACACCAGGTGCGAGATAAGAGGGAAAGCACTAAGCTGGTCATCTCTGTTGGCACTGGACGCATTTATGTCGGTCTCTTTGCATGGGGTCTGCATCTTCTATGTCCTTGGCTTCAGATCTTTGTTACTGCTTTAAAAGAGGGGGCAGTAAGACATTCACAGTCATCTTGCATGCCCTACTGGGCTACTATAGAAAGGATCTCCTGTCACTGTCAGCCAGTTGTGTGCTTGCATTAGTTGCTTCCACTCCATATTTGTTCATCTTGTGCAATAACGACAGTCAAATGTAATGCGAGACATTTGCTGAAATTGCAGCTTGAAAATGTGAGAAGTTGAAAAATTGGAAAGTCACAGAAGGGTTTTTTAAAGACCAGTTCACAAGTGGCAAAATTTCTTGCTCCTACTTCTTCTCAGGGAATGGTATTGTGGAGCCGAGCAGTTGCATGCATATAGCTCGATTGAGCAGTTAGGTTTAAGTGAAGCACGTGCTTCCTGTGTTGTGCCATTCAAGCTCTCTAGAGAAGTGTGTGGAGGACTGTACTAGGGGCAAGTATTAAAACAAATAAAGCACAGGAATGCCATGTTGCTCCAGTGTTTACTGCGTTGAGCTCAGTATAGAGAATGTGAATTTCGATCACTGGAGCCCTTTGAAGAAAAGAATGCTTTCAGAGCGAATACCAGTGCTGCAGTGCTGGAAAGGGCAGATTGCAGTGTTACAAACTGCATTCCTCACATATTATTTTCTTAATCTGCTTTGAAATAGCTTTATTATTGTGCATTTGTAGAGGTAGCAGGCTCCATCACAATGATACATAGACGCGGTGTTTGGTATCAGCTTCTAAAGCATAGCACTGTTTTCATCGTCAGGGAGTACTAATAGGAGAAATTTGAGTTGCCCTGAGAGAAAGTGAGATGCAGCTTTTGCTTCTAACGTGCCTTGAATGCGTCTTTTATACACTAGGAGTTAGTGGTTAGCTATATATATGAAACCATTCAGTTGTTTTTCTCGGTATCAATATTGATTCGTCACATTCGACTATAATACAGCAGTACAGCGGACTACCGGTTACTCTCTATTTTTCCTCGTTTATGGCCGTCCTCCCACAACAATACAACAATACTCGACACTTCCTTCTTCTCTACGCCCGACTACTCCACATCAGTACCTACCCAGTTCTTGTCTCGTGTGCCCAGATGCCGTCATTTTGGCCACCTCAACACAGTAGCGTGCCAGGAAGACCGCAAGAGTTGCTATGATTCTAAGCATCGTGTGGTCTCTTTTCGTCCTGGTGATGAAGTACCACTTTATACACCACTGTGCACTCCTAGCCTTAGAGACAAATTCCACCACCGCAACCTTGGTCCGCACGAGGTCATCAGCCAAACTTCCCCAGTTAACTACAAAGTCACCCCTGTTGATCCCCCAGCCGATCGACGCCACCGTGGAACTGAAATTGTTCATGTTTCTCGCTTGAAACCGTTTGTGCGCCGCGGTGCATCGGTTAGTTAACAGCGGCTAGGCTGGCCGCTTCCGACCCCCTGGGCAGAATGTGTGAGCACCTTCCATGATCTTCTTCTTTCATTCGTACATGCCATGATCTTCTTTCATTTGTACATACCATCGTCATTGCCCCGCGGCGCCGGCTGTGGCACGCGCCTGGGTTTGTGATCGCATTAAAATGCTAGACAAGGCATCGCTGGCCTTGCCATCACGACCTCGTCGTCTAGACCTAGCCTTCTTTCACAATATGCTAAGTCATTACGGCTGCCTTTGGTATGAAATGTTATGGTACCTGACGGTTTGTGCAACGTCAAGACTCTCCGCGTATAGGTAAAATAATGAAAGTAATTAAAAGTATGCTGTACTGCCTTTAAATCTCAGGTGCCTTCTGCTTTGCCATCACTTCTTAATGCGTGGCTAAATTTGCTAGTTGTGTCTTATAACTGGTTCAGAAGTTGCTGTGCTTCCTGTCTGCCTTGGTGTTTAGGCTATAGAGCTAATGCATGGAAGTAATTCGTCTTTCTGATGCAGGTACAACATGGACCGGTGGTGACACTCCAGGTAGCACTCAGTCACCAGGAGACCAAGGTAAGCATTTTGCTGGTGTGGGCACTGTTCTTCCCTGCTGAGTGCACACTGTCTAGGGAAAAAACTTAGTCTCTCATTTAGCATGGACACCTTTTAAAATTAGAGGGTCTCTTAGATGTCTCTTGCGAAAGCCTACCTTTCCTCTCTTGTCATTTGCCTTTTATCGGCATTCGTTGCAGTGCTACAATAATTATAATTGGTTAACAGAAAGGAAAGGCGTAGTATCTGTCGCACTTTCTCCACCAAGTATGAGTTTGGATGGCGCCCTAGCTCCTGTCGCGTGGCGTTCCTTGGCTCACATTCAAATGTGGAATTACAGGATTTCAGGAACACTAGACAAGGAGAACACATTTTGTGGAATCTTGCGTACAGATCCAACACCTCTTAATGCATTATTTGATCTTGCGCACAATTCTCGCATATGGGATTTCGTTCCATGAGCCTAGAAAGGCTTTCACCTTAAAGTTTTTTTTGGTGTAGAATTGGACATCAGCGTTAGGGGCCCTAGCCCTGCAGTAGACAAGAAGACATAGATGGACTGTTGATGAAGGTGATGATGATGAATTTATTACATACATGTTGAGCATTTCAGAAACGTATCTCTGTGGACTGCATTTGATAACGGTGTTTCACTTGTTCGTAAGTAACTGCGGATATCAATCAGACATGCCATGGACATCTCTGTGTGATATTACAGATGTTTTTCATTTGCCCCTGGGTGCCCACAAGAAACTACCTCAATGCTTGTAGCCTGTTATTTACGTCTAGTGGATATCTAAAGTTTGCTTATCATAGCATATATATATTGCCACGTGTTTTCCTTGCCACCTGTTTTATATATATGTATATATAAGCAAAGAAAAGCCTGAATATGCATATTTGAACCATTTGAGATGAGGTATTTCACAAGGTGTAATCAACCCAAGGCTGCAGTATTGTATCTCAGATACCATGGCCACATTTCACCAGAAGCGAGATGTAGAAATGCCCACATGCACTACAGTGTGAAGTCTTGATAGAGAACCTCAGTTGGTTGAAATTAATTTTAGAACCTTCGCTCTGCCGCCTCTCATAAGCCACAAAAGTCTTTGAGATATGCAATCGTAGCAGGTAGCACCACCTTTTGTTTTTAGTCGCTGTACCGTTGGCCATAAACAGCCTTTCATTTGTTCTTTTGCTGTTATCTTTTATAAAATTCCTTTACAATGGCAAAGAGATGTGCCTGATGCTTTTCAAGAAGTTGGAGCTTGTTATACTGTGACTGATCATCGGTAATGTCCACATGCCAATTGAATGCCTCAGCCCACAGTATCCCTGCAAAAGAGGGATGCCTGTGGTGAGGTTTCAAGACTGCGCTCTCTGTAATGCTGCCACTAAGCTGCATAGCCTTGCGCCCCTGACCAGCGCTGTCTGTGGGCGCAGGCAAGCAACAACAGCAGCAGCAACAGCAACAACAGCAGCAGCAGCAGCAACAACAGCAGCGGCGTGCGAGCCAACAGCAGCCGCAGCTGAGCCATGCTTGCCCTGTGTGTGGCAAGGTGTACGTGAATGAGGGCTCGCTGCGCAAGCACGTGAGCAGCCACCCAGAGGCAGCCTCCCTGGGCTCCCCGCTGCGCATGTGGCCCTGCACTGTCTGCCACAGCGTCTTCACCCACGAGACTGGTAAAGCTGTGGCCGACAGCAGCCATACTCTAGCCAACTAGAGGGGTTCATGCTTTGCATGCTGTTCTCGGGTGGAGGTTGGTGGAGGCATTTCTGAGCTGATGAGCCTGATAGCATGCATTGTAAACTACCGTTTTGTTCAAGTGTATGGCACTATCTTTGATGAACAGTTTGCGATGATGCATGCAGTGTATATGATTTTTGGACACACACACAATTTATTTGGGCTGCAATATACGAGTCCTGTGTTCTGCCTGGCTAGAGGATAGGGTTAGTGTAAAGTACAATTCTCTTGTGTCCGTTAGTGCCCAGTGTACCTGTTGGTTGTTGTAATTCTTTTACACAGTTCCTTGAATTTAAACTCTGACGTTCACGACGCCTGCATTAATAATTGAAAATGAAGGGGTCGCAGTTAGTACACAGTTGACCATTTAATGTTTGTGGTTCCGCTCATCATTGCCATTAAGCAGACACAAGCCAAACCTACAAGCATCCTCGAGGAAGAAAAGAGTAGGAGACAGGATAAGAAGGTTAACTCAAGTGTCAGGCACGCTACTCCTATGCCACGCAGGCACATTCATACGGCTCAGTTAAAGTGGGGCTTTATTGTTGGATGCTAGCCTACGTTATTGTTTCATGCCCTTAATGGCGGAGATTAAGGGTCCCTCATATTTGCTTGAGCTTGAAATTCTAAGCTCTTATTTAGGACAGAGGATGTTACATAAACCCCTGTTCTTTCTGCTGCTTATGTCTCTCTGTCAAGTGTACTGCTTTAACTGGCCCAAATTAGTGTGCTGCTGGCAACCTTTGCAGCTGCAGCACCGTAAGAGCTATTGGGAAGGAACCAGTGTTTATGCCAGGCACCGTCCAGCACAGTGCTTTGCTGTAGTAGAATCCCTGTAAAAAGGAAAATACTTTCCATGCATTTCTATCAGAATTCTGGCAAAAGCAAAAAATCAAATACCCCCTGGACATGTAAAAGTGATCTAGCTGAGGTTCCAGCCACGTAGCTTCGGTAAGTTGCCTAGGAATATCTCTTGCATGTCCGTGGAACTTTGTAGTTTGCTTCGGAAAGGAGGTCTGTTGGCTTAGTTAAAGTTTTTAAGGTTCCATATTTAATTTGTTTAAGGAGTATTCACAGCAAAAATGTGCTTGCCGAAACAACAGCAAACTCGTTAATACGGGACCAGACGAAACGTTCGAATAAACCAAATGTTCGAATTATCGTGCCTGAAAAGACTGCCGAAAATAGTTTGCAGGGAACACCTGTATGATATTTGTTTGCATTTGAGATGGAACCCAAGTGACAATGACAGTTTGTCCCGGTTTCTTCAAGTGCTTTACTTTTGCGCACACTGTCGAGAACGTTGAATTGCTCCAAAATCTGAAAAGGCCTCTGCTACCATTTCTGCAGTGCGACACATTACCAGTGGGGCCTCCACAAAACAGCTCTGTTGCATTTTGAGGATGCTCCACCTGCGGTGAAGATCGCAGTGAAGCACGCAGTGCGATGAAACTGCTTGTGTCCAATGTAAGGTTTCAGTGATTTCGGGGTACCGGAAGCAGCATGTGAATGCACGCGAGGAGTATATGCATAGGCGTTAGAACAGCATTATGCTATTCCAAAATAAAAATAACCGTGATGCGCCAAGCAGTGCCTGAAACAGCAACGCGCATGCCCTTTCTCAGCTGCGGGATGGCGTAAAGTTAGAGCAAGAGCAATACTATGCGACTGAGTGGTTATGGGGAACTTCTGACCATCGTTGGGCCCGCCATAGCATGTTCCAAGTTCACAGGCGCCACTTTCCAATGCAACTGAGGTTCGGAGAGGTCTGTTTTGGCAATTGGTAGCTGCCTGTATGGGTCATATCTTATCTTGACCGCCCCCACCACCACACTTTCTCGTCCAAATTAATCAGACCAAGCCCACCCATTGTTTGACTTAACAAGCACCCGCTACTATAGAACTTTACATGGGCATTGGCCGGGATTGCGCCCTTGGTTTAAATTATTCGAATTTACCGGAGGTATAATTAACAACATTTTACTATATGACTGTGCACATCATATTGCAAATGTCTTTTATCAGAAAGAGCTCGTTAGTGTCCAAGCCTCGGAGCAGTCATGACAGGGCCCCCATATTTGTGTAGCTTCATTCACTTTGGCTTGGCAGGTGGTCTGTGCAGTAGCTGTGCTTCAGGTACTCCACTTTTGGTTCAGGCCTAAGTGCAAATATCTGTCCTGGTGGCTGTAACTCTGCTTGCAATCACAGGCATAGAGTAGCAGAACAGAAACTAAAAATGTGCGCTTCAGAAATGCGATTTCGAACATTCCAAGTTGACATGTTTCTTGCAAGTATGGTGCATGACAAGGTGATGGGAGACTTTTCAGACACCTATGGGACGTGGTGTTTTCATTTCGATGCTCCATATCTGGCTGGTGTGTCATACACCCGTGTCACAGGCATAGAGTAGCAGAACACAAACTAAAAATGTGCGCCTCAGAAATGCAATTTCGAACCTTCCGAGTTAACATGTTTCTTGCAAGTGTGGTGCATGACAAGGTGATGGGAGACATTTCAGACACCCATGGGACGTGGCGTTTTCATTTCGATGCTCCATATCTGGCTGGTGTGTCATACACCCGTGGGACGTGGTGTTTTGACTTTGATGCTCCGTCTGGCGGTTGCGGTGGGCTGGCTTGCATCTTGCTTGCTTCTGTTGGGGTGGGCTGCAGGACTCCTGCACCACATGGAGCACATGCGCACGGATCCTAAGCACCAGTTTGCGGCCCAGTACCTGCTGAGCCGAGCTGCCGCCGAGCGCAGGGAGAAGCACGGTGGGCCCTCGGCGGGTCCCTCCCCCGGCATGCTGTCTACACCGCAGCAACAACCGCATACGACGGCGCTGGCCATGCCCCCGCCGCCATCCTCATTGGCCGTGCTGCAGGCCAGCCACCTGGCACACTCCTGAGGCAGGGTGAGCAGCTGCCCACCCCGGTGTGGGCTCTGTCGACGTTGTAAGGTGGGGTGATAGGTGAGAATCCAGAGAAGGGAGAAAGATGAAAAACTCGTGTAGTCTTTTAGGTGTTTAGTTTGGCTGCTTTTCATTCTGATCATTTTGACATCTTTGAAGCCCTTTTTATAATTTCTCAGCGAGAAGCGGATGACACTGTCCCATTTTTGTTTTTGTGCCTTATGGACATATTGTGCACCTTACAGTATAAACAGGGGTATTCTCATTTGTTTACTTTGCAGGCACATCATCATCATCATCATTATCATCATCATCATCATCACCACCACCACCACCACCATTATCATCATCTTCTGCTTCTTCTTTATCAGCCTGACTATACCCACTGCAGCGCGAAGGCCTCTCCCATATTCCTCCTGTGAACCTGGTTTTGTGCTAGCTGCATCCACTTGACCCTTGCGAACTTCTTAACCTCACCCGCTCACCTAACTTTCTGCCGCCTTCTGCTACGCTTTTCTTCCCTTGGAATCCAGTTTGTTACCTTAAGCAATCATCGGTTATTCTCTCTTCGAACTACATGACCTGCCCATTCCCATTTCTTCTTCTTGATTTCCACTAGAATGAACATAATGGAACTGCCCAAAAAGTAATTGGAATTTTTGTGAGAAACAAAGTACTTATTTATTTGGTAGAAGTTTCATCACCAATACCCGACCTTATATGCTGCGCCCTAGAAAATGACATTACGTAAGCCATTGCTAACATTTATCTATGCATTCACGTCAGCAACAGCACAGGCTTTGTGTTTATGTTTGTGTGGTATGATGTGTGTTGTACTGCCAGTAGAAGAAGCCATACTCCATCAAGAATGCAGAAACTAAAGGAAACATGTTGCTTCTTGGTGCTAGCAGGAACTGACAGGAAATTCATGGGATGTGTAAAGAAATTCTTTTGCTGTTGTGCAGCAAACTACCATTAGTACAGACTTTGTTAAAATGGGCTTTCTGATGAGGGGGACAAGAAGAGACTGTTTGGTTAATTTCCCGTAGGACTGAATGTAATTTAAGACAACTTGCTGTTGGGCTAGTTGGCTACAGTGCGTTCTTAAATATTTAAACACTCAAAGCCACAGGCCGAACATGGGGAAGACCATGGGATGAAGTGCTTCAGGCTGAAAAATGCTGGAGCTGCATTTTCAACTGACGAGGTGTCGCGACACGCATTATTATGGCGTATACACCATGTGCACAGCCTGTGGCTGATGGAAAGGCACGTGGTGTACGTGCTCGTGGAGTTTATAACAGCTATGCTGCACTAACAGAGGTGAGGGAGAGACACGAGGCTATCGCGCTGGGCACTTTTGAAGCGCTTGAAGCAGGATGAAAGTAAAAAAGTAAATAAAAAAATAATAAAAACAGCAGCCATTGAAAAGAAAATGGCCCATGTCTTTTGGAAGTATTTATTTATCTATTCAAAATGTTTCCCAAAGCCCAGAAGGGCATTGAGTAAGAGTACAAATAGAAAACATGTGAGAGGAAAAAGGTAATAAAATACAGCGCGAGATACAAAGCAAGAAGTAAAGAGAAAATGTTGTACTACACAAAACACAAAACGCTTATGTGCAAAATACTTGGTGCTATAACGTAATTAGCAGCACGACTGCAACACATAAAGGAAAGGTTAATAGCACAAAAAGACACTCACAAATAGGCACAAATAGACTCGCAGGACTGGCGTCGACTCCAATTTCTTTCTCGGAACATCACGTACAAACTTCTTCTTCAACATCCAAATGTTCCTGCAAAGTCAGCAACGAAGTCATCATAGCATTTTTGGCCAACCCTACCTACCATCATTTAACAGTCGACCTTCATTACTATACAGTGAGAGAGATGGTACACTAATACATTTTGAACCAAGTCTTTTTATAAACGAGGCTTCTAGCAGCTCACGGGCAAGATTGTCTCTGCTCCTGCCTACAATCTTAATTTCTTTGAACTTCGGTTCACATTTTGTCTTGAAATTGCACAATTTGCAATGAAAAGGTATATGTAAATTTTGATTTTTTTTTAGAGAGGGCATTGTTGTGTCAACGGTAGGGCTGCAACAAACTCAAGGTTGAGAACAAAAGCGATGCCAGTGCTGCCCATGCAGTGAATGACGGGCCGAAAAAGGGTTCGACATGGGGCCTACAGAGACATAGAACAGGCGCCCTGCCGTTGGTTCTTGAATGCCGATTAGTGGCCTGATTTTAGCGGAGAAGGCGAAGAACTTCGCATACCTCCTGCACAACACCGATTTCCAGCCTGGTGGTGGTCAGATTCAGTGGCTCAAGGAGAGACCTGGAATTGCCTACAAGGCAGTTGTGGGCGAGGCAGGGTCGCTCGTTGTCGGCGCTAGGCAGAAGTGGCTTGAGGAAACACTGCCCTGCATCTAAGAAGCATATGCGGACCGCGACTTGTACAGTGGGGACGAGACTGGGCTGTTTTTCTAGGTGCTACGGGGGAAGACGCATGCTGTTGAGGCAAGGAAAGCAAATTGCGCGTGGGCATTTTCTTGTGTGCCAACATGGACGGCAGCGACAAGCGCCCCGCCTTTGTCATAGGGAAATCTAAGAATCCCCACTGTTTTCGTGGCGTCGCAAGGATCCCGGTTCGTTACCACCATAACGGGAAAGCATAGGTGACGCGTGAACTTTTCCACGAGTGGCTGGTCGAGTTTGATCAGCAGATGCAGCGTGAAGACAGGAAGTTGGTACTGGTGCTCGAAAATTGCACTGCGCAGAGCTTTTTTTCTTCCCACCTAACATGACTGTAGGCTGTAGGGATGCAAGCATGATTGCTTGGTTCAAGGCACTGTACCGCCGACGTGTTTTGAGCAGGCTCGCGCTGAACCTTGATATTTCTGTTGTTTGAGAACGCCGACCGGCGCTAGACATGAAGATCTCGCTCCTGATGGCAGTACAGCTCAGAGCATGGGCTCCAAAAATGCTCCTCCACCATCATGAACTGCTTCAGTAAAGTGGGCTTCTCTGGGGATGCTGTTGACGCAAAAGGTCGCGAAGCTCCTGCTGACACAGCTGTGACCGAACTTTGGTCTACAGTGAGCAGTAGAGACGGCGACGTGCTGGGGCTTGAGGAATTTTTACAGGCCAACGATACAGTCGCGACAGGTGAAGAACTGACAGAAGAGGCTATCGTCACAACAGTCACTGACTTGGAAGCTGGTGACAGTAGCGACGACGACCTGCGCAGGTTGCGTCTCACCAGGAGGCTTTGAGAATGATTGACTTCCTGTGGGATTTTGTTTTTATTAAGAGAAGAGCCTTCCACTGCAGTATATTCAGCAGTTGGATGCTCTGCAGAAAGATGTTGGCCAGATTGCTGTGAAACAGACAGAGCTTACGGATTACAGGTTTCTTCCCTCTACAAAATAAAACTTGTAAGCTACCTCGTCCTCATTAAATGTATAATTTATAATGCTTTCTGTGTGTTTTTGGCCTAACCCGGTTACAACAATTATATTTCCATGGCACTTAAATATTGTTGTAAGTGGGTTTGACTGTATGCACCATGTAATCACATTGTCGTGCTATGGCATTGGCACTTCAGGATGCTATATTGTCCCAATGCTATAAAGTTTCTCCATTTGTAAGAAGTCTGAAGAAATGAAATAGCAGGAACTTAATGCAGGCTGAAAGCTGAGACACCTTAGGAAAAATTCTAAGGACTGTAATAGTATACATGTAAGAGCAAAACATGCAACAAACATTTTTAGAGACCGAAAGAAAAGACAGGATGAGTGTATTGCAGATATATTCAGTTCCACGTGCTTCTGTCCGATGCTTTTGGCGCATGATGACTTAAAAATGTCGCTGAAACGTTGAAATAGCAAATACTAAAGAACTCTGTCTTGTTGAAATTGTGCGTGGAGCTGTTGCAGTTTTGTGCTACGCTATAGCATTTTCATGACTCCTAATTTGTTTAGTTCTTTTGTGTCGCTCAGATAAACAACAAGAAACACAAGCCAAACTTTGCAATTCATCACTTCACTAGGAAATCATGTAGTTGTAATAGATGCAAGCATACTGCATAGATTGAAAAGAAAGCAGAGATTTGATTTTGAGTTCGAAAATAAGTCCTTGAAAAAATGGCGAAAGTTTTCTTGAAGAAATAATAATTTTCAAGAAGACTGAAGCAAAAACAAGCCAGGATAGATGCCCGAAGCGGGTATACCCGTATGCACTAATGCAAAGAAAGTACTACAATAGCAGCCACAGTGTTGCTGACCTGAAACTCAAACTAATACCTTAATATGAGCGCAGGTCGTGCACACAGAACCTTTGTGGTATGATATATGCTATTTGGGGCTCCAGCATTCCAAAGTGACTTTGGCTGCAAGGAATACTGTAGTTTTTGTGCTCTGGTAGCTTTGGCCACCTGTGGCTATTAAATGGACACTGACATCGCACAGTACATAGGCGCCATGCGTCTTCTCTATCTAAAGCCTTGAGTTGAATCTGAGTTCCTGGGCTCAGCAGTCGAGCTCTCCAACCACTAAGCCACGGTGGCAGGGCTCAAAGAATATTTTAGATATCGATATGTTTAAAGGATGCAGCAACAATGTGAAATAGATGAAACAGAACCAGTGCTCCTAGTTAGAGGGTTTAGTGCAGATTGTTTGAAATTGACATTTACTTGTGTAGTAATAAGTATATATATCTGTGCTGGAAAAGAAGCTGACTTGTTCGTGGTGACATCAGTAGGTCATTTATTTTTATTTTTCGATCTTTCAAACCAACAAGTGCAAGAGCAAAACAGTCTGGTCCAGCGGCTTGTGGTTTGAGCAGTAGCTCTCTTATTTCTTTGAAAATTGTTGGTCCTGGTGCTGAGTTCCTGGGAAAAAAATTATGCTTTTCATATTTCACTGGTACTTTACTGAAGGAGGGAAAAATTGTTTTTAGATCATTAATGGTACCAATGTACCAATGTACCAATGTACCAATGTTTTATGCTTGTGTTCCAAAGTCCTACCTGTATGGTATGGAAATGTTGGATAAACGCTCTAAGACAGGGTCTCATCTTAATCGAAGAACATGCGAAACAGTCCGTCTTAGTGGGTATTTTCTTTTTAACACTCAGTCCGTTCCGAAATATTTAAAGATGCAAAAGCACAGGATAAACTCACAGAAGACGACAGGACAAAGCGCTCCATCCCGTTGTCTACTGTGTGTCCGTGCTGTGGTTTTGCATTTTTAATTATTTAAAAATGCACTGTATAACTAACTAGCCCAACAGCAGGTTCATTCTGCTCTATTTGTGCACACCTTGGGAGGTTACATTGCTTTCTGGTATGCTTGCCTTTCAGTTGGTATGGAACAACTTAGCGAGGAAAGTTGACCAGTTCTGTATCTCACGAGAATATGGGTAAATGTGGCAAAATTTTTAAACTGGATATCCTAATTATGTACTATTTCTTTACTGCATCTTAACTGTGCCTAAAGGCTTTGGTTCTTTGGAAAAAAAAAAAAAAATACTTTGCCATTTTCTTTGGTCTTGAAAACATGCATACTTTTTTCTTTCCATTTAACAATCAACTACTATTTTTTCTGGTGTATAAAACGCGGCTTTTTGACAAAACTTTTGGTAGTGCGTCCTATACAACGGTGCATCGGGCGTCTTAAGTGCGGCTTTTTCGTTTTACGAAATGCTCATAGGAGAACTCTATTATAAAACAGCAATGGTAGCGACGCCTGCGATTACAATGCTTGCAGTCGTTATAGTGTTAAATGATCTAGATTTGTACAGTTGTCTCACTGGCAGAATGCCAAAAGGTGGCGATGTCCATACTCCTCGCCCTTTCTATGCTGCCGGGACAAGCCAGATAGAGCTGATTCTCTTCTCCAGTTACGATTTACAACGTTGTTTGGTGGCTATTGCATGTGTATTTTCTCCCTCCTGCATGTGCTTTGCCACGTGCGTCAGAGCCTCTGCGTGCAGCGACGATCAGCGTAGTGTTTATGAGCAAAGAGGACGCCTGAGCGCTGTCGCGAGAAATCGGCAACCACGTACCAAGATGTAAACTTTCAAGGCTTTGAGTAATAATAAAGTTCCGGCTTTCATTGAGCGAGAGTTCTTTTGTGCATGAGTGTTACCTCTTCTTTTTTTTTTTTTTGTCATTCGCACGCGCACGTAACAAATTTTCTTTCAGGCGCATAGCACTCGATGGTCGAGCAAGCATATATATATATATATATATATATATATATATATATATATATATATATATATATATATATATAGTGAAGTCCTATTACCCTAACCTGAATAAGTTGAGGTGCATCTTATACTGTATACCAAATTTTTGTTGAAATCCTCTATCATCTAGCTCTTTATTCTTGCGACATGCACAACTTGCCTTTTCCGAGAGGGGCGGCCCTGGGAACATTAGCGAGACACCACGTAATTTAAGTAATTGGTTCGATTAAGCACAATAAATGGGCCTGTGTAGTGTGACAACAGCTTCTGGAATAAACCATGTTTCCGGAGAGGTGTCCAGAGCCGTACTATGTCTCCGGGAAAGTAGCAGACATCCTGGTGTCGATGATCGTAGCGTTGCTTAGAGCGGTCCTGTGAGGCCAGAGTGTGTAACTGGGCTAGCCGATTAGCATTTTCAGCATGGCAGAGGGTGCTCGAAACAGAAGGCTTGGTGTCGGGAGAGAACGGCAAAACGGTGTCAAGAGAACTTCGAGGCGGACAGGCATAGAGAAAGAAAAGTGGGCTGTAAGCAGTTGTTTCCTGCTTCGAGGTGTTATAGGCATGTGTAATGAAGGTAAGCGCGTCATCCCAGTTCTTGTACTGACAGTCGACATACATCGCAAGCATGTTCGTCAGTGTCCGGTTTGTACGTTCAAAGAGGCCATTTGTCTGGGGGTGGTACGAAGTAGAGTGACGCAATTGGCAAGTACAAAAGCGCAGAAGCTGTTCCACAACATTTATTGTAAACTGGCGGCCACGGTCAGTTATAATGACACGAGGAGGCCCATGACGGAGGACGACAGCGGGAAGGAAGAAAGATGTCAGCAGTGGTGGTGGAAGAGATGGCGGCAGTTTCCATTTGTCTGGGGGTGGTACGAAGTAGAGTGACGCAATTGGCAAGTACAAAAGCGCAGAAGCTGTTCCACAACATTTATTGTAAACTGGCGGCCACGGTCAGTTATAATGACACGAGGAGGCCCATGACGGAGGACGACAGCGGGAAGGAAGAAAGATGTCAGCAGTGGTGGTGGAAGAGATGGCGGCAGTTTCACAGTAATGAGTGAGATGGTCAACACATACGATGACCCAGCGATTCCCCTTGGACGAGCGCGATAACGGGCCTATGAGGTTAACATCCACTTGCTCATATGGTGTGGTCAGTGGTGTCACTGGATGTAAACAGCCTGGCAGAGATGTTGTGAGAAGCTTGGACCACTGGCATGGCACACAGGAGGTCATGTAACACTGAGTCGTTTGATGCATATTTGGCTAGTAAAAACATTCCTCAATGTGGTACTATAAAGATCCTGGCAAACCCGAAGTGCCCAGCTGTAACGTCATGGTGCATTGGTTGTAGAACAGAAGAGTAGAGGCTAGCCCGAACGACGAGCAAAAAGCGCGCACCGTTAGACGAGCAATTTCTCAGTAAAGCGAAACAATGCAAACACAGAAAGGGTTCGCAGATGCCGGATCACGAGCTTTTCAAGAAGCAGTACCAAGTCTTAATCTTTTCGTTGTTCTTGCTGGAAAGTGGACCCGGAAATGGCAATAAGATAGTTGTCAAAATTGTCTTCATCGCAAAGAGTAATTGTGAAGGCAGCCGCGAGAGGCAGTCAGCGTCGGCGTGTTGGCGGCCACTTTTGTACGTCACTGTAGAGTTGAATTCCTGAAGGCGTAATGCCCAGCGGGCCAACCGATCGCAGGGGTCACGCAGATTCACCAGCCAGCAAAGATCATTTTACAGTGATGATTGTAAAGTCACATCCATAAAGGTACGAAACCGCTGTACGCAGAAAACGACGGCAAGACACTCTTGCTTCGTCACATTATAACTGCGTTCAGACTTGCTGAGGGTGCGACTTGTGTAAGCGACAGCGTGTTGATTCCCACCATTCCGTTGTATGAGCAGGACACCCACGCCGATGCTACTGGCGTCAATGTGAGTGTAGTAGAAGCTGTTAGGCTGAAACATTGCAGTATGGGCCACGATGTAAGAAGAAACTTGAGCTGGTGAAGCGCATAATGACATTCAAGAGTTCATTTGAAAGGAACATCTTTCTGCAAGAGGTATGTGAGTGGGTAGGCTACGTCGGCAAACTTGGGGATGAAGCGCCGAAAGTAAGAGCGAAGTCCCAGGACGCTCCTGAGTTTTTTCACAGACTTGGGCTCTTGGATGCAGCTGACAGCTTCAGTCTTGTGTGGGTTAGGCTTAACACCATTTTTGTCAACCAGATGCCCAAGCACAACAATCTGGCGTTCCCCGAAGCGGCACTTATTAAAACAGAAGTGCCACAGAAGCACCAGTACTCACTAAGGTCATAACATAAACACCGTCCACTAACACTTCCAGGCGGTTCTTTAGCATAACGACGGGTAGAAGAATTGGCAACACCGATGACCTGGCGACCTTACCTCCATCAGCCATACACGCTAGTTTCTCGGTGGCGGGAAAGAATGATGTGGAAAGGGCTAACGTCGGCAGCTGTAAGCAGGAGGGGTCAGGCTCTGGTCAGAAGCTGGAGAATCGTTTCGTAGTGGAGCATAGCGGTAGGGGTCCGAAGGGAGTGGAAAGGTGGGGTCACATTATGTAGACGACTCAACCATTGGCGCTGGTAGTGGGGAGCCTGGTTCTGGCAGTGGCAGAATAGGGATATGTGGTCAAGCATACCACAGCAGTAGCAAAGTGGCGGTTCACGAGCACGATCAGGATAATATACCAGGGAGCAGCTGCCACAGGGAAGTGAACTGTGGCTCACAACATCTTGATGCCGGGAGAGTTCATCATGAACAGTTTGTCAAATTATGTCGGGTAAGTTTGGAGGCTCATGGGAATGCATGCTTGTGACAGTGGTGACATCAGGCAAGCGGCAGAACTTCGAGGTGATGCGTCGCAGTTTAAGAGCTTTGAATGTGCGACAGTGTTTGATAACGGCTGTGGCAGAATCCAAGTTATCTTTAGTGAATAAAAAGTTAGATGTCCTCTGTGATGCCCTTTAAGCGGTGGCCAACTCTGTCTTCTTCAGACATTCGGAGATTTACTGCTTTGCAGAGTTCCAGCACCTCTTCAATGTATGTTGTGCACATCTCTCCAGGCACTTGTACTTGCTGAAGCAAAGTCTGCTCAGCGCATTTCTGTTTTGCCGCAGTATCCCCAAAACAATTTTGAATTTTCTCTTCAAAGTGGTTCCAGCTCGTTAAGGACGTTTCACGGTCCTCAAACCATGTCAGGGCTTTGGCGTCCAAGAAGGAACAACGTTAGCCAGCTTGATTGTGGCGTCTCAGCGATTGTATTTGCTCACTTGCTGATAATGGGTGCCGCTGTGCCTTGCTGCTGTGCGTCTCCTTTCTGGAGCAAGTTCAAAGGCAAAGGTGAAAGTCCAGCGAGTTGTTGGCTCCAACGAGGTCGAGAAGGGTCCGTGGTGATCGTTACAGCACCTGCCACCACACTCTTAAGTTTACTTACAGGGATGACTCCACCTTAGCTTGGTGCATTCACTGAAAGTTGGCGAGCTTCCTCTTTTTCACACTTCCTTCTTCTCTCCTCATCACTGCCTGACAATATATTATCCAAGAATTTTCAAAAGGAATATTATCTGGCATGGCAATTAGCACTTAAAAATTATTTGGTTCAGTTTATTTTTTTTCTGCAAAATGAAAAAAAGAACAGTGAAAATGCATGGTGTCTTTATCATTGTCTAGCTCCCCCATGATTTTGTTAGTTGACGATGTCATTAATCTCTCCCCTCCCTATTGCTTTTTCTTTTTCATTTTACAAAAGCTTCCATTGGTTCTTTGTCGAAATGACATTGTTTTCTTCTATTCTGTAGTCTTCATTTTCATCTGACTTTCTAAAGCACACAGTCAAGAAGGCAACTAAGAAAGTGTTATGTAGAGTGGAAGCTAAAAGCAGCATGTTTTTTTGGCTAGCGGGTGAACACCTTTACTGCTACACTAGGTTCATCCGATATACTTAGGGGAAACCCACAAGGGGTTCTTTTTTCCTTTGAACTGCAAAGCTTCTGTAAAAGTTGCATAGCTTTTGTTTGTAGCTGTTGGCTGTACTTGATGGACGGTAATTAGTAATTGCCCTGTGATTCACTGGTTCTGTTTATTACCTTAATGAGTGTGGATTCAGTGTTCCAAATGAGTTATTGCTTGCAAGGTGAGAGCCCAGGTCGTACGCTGCCTTGTGATTTCGTGTTTACTGCATCCAACCCTGACGACCTCTACTCTCTCTCCCTATCTCACGCTGTAGGACTTCCCCAGTGCAAGCCGCCAAGATGTTGCCCTCCTCCCCCATATCTGGGCACAAGTCGCAGCGGCAGACAAGAAAGAAGTCCGTGTCTCTCAGTGACTTAACTCGAGTGCAGCTACCGCTGGCCGCTTCAGATGGCCTTCATGACTTGGTCAAATGTGGCCTCTCCCATCACTGGCGGGAAGAAAACATGTACAATACCATCATTACTCTCTCGTGGGCCCACAATGGCTGTGGACACCTGCAGTGCGTTTCACATTCAGCTTGGCGTGATACCCTACGTTTAGTTTTGCGCTTGTTTGTTTCTTGCATAGTTGGTGTGTACCTTCGTGTGCTTGTTTTGCTTGCTAGTATTGTCGTTGCTGCGTATATAAAGGGTGCTGCACCGCATTTTACGCTGCCATCTTTCCTTGTGGCAGCAGGTCTGTTTTTGCAAGGGCTCTTTTGTATGTGTGTGTAAGTGGGTTTGCATGCATGTCTCTAGCAGAGAACTGTGACTGCTGTCTTTGCTTCCCACAAGTGGTATTGCACTGGTGTAGTGGAGCACTCGAAAAATTGAGGGTTCCTTTCTCAGAAATTAGAGCTTGCAGTTTTCCTTTTCGTTTTAGTGCTAAGGCAGGACAAAAAAAGCTCGCTGGGTTGATGTGTCAACATGCGATGAATTTCGACACCTGTTTCGGCAGTAAGCTGTGCCAAAAATTCGAGGCGTAGCCCATGCACAAATATATAAGCCTGAATAAATGCTTTAGATGTTTTGTCAGGGTCCTTCAGTATGACAGTTTTTCACCACCCTTCAAGCTGTGTAGCATAATGCAGAGCACATCAGCTAGATCTTGTGTGTGACCATTTGTGAGTAACTGGGGATGTGTTGTTGACTTTAAGTCCTGTGTCTCTCGAGATATTTTTGGCTTAGTACGGCAGTGAGTTAATTAGTTGTTGTAATCGTTGCATTGGAAGGCTGACATACGAGCTTCGTTTATTAACCTCTGCGTATATGCTGCTGCAGACAGTGGCGTCACATTACATGAGGGCTTGCCATGCATGTAGTTGAAAGCCTGAATGCTCCGGTTAATTACAACTAGCATTTTATTTATCTCGTGGTACAATTTCCCACAAACAGAGGATTTTAGTGCATTGCGATGAGAAATGAGACAAGAGCGAGTCCATCCTTCCGCGCAAAGTGTATAAAAAGACCGATGCCACCACTATGCACTGGGTTTGCGAGTTGCTCTTGAATGGTGAGTTACTTGTTGATAATTTTTTTTTTAAGTGAAAGTGAAAGATTATTAGCTTGAACATATTTACAAAGTGCATAAATATACAGACGAGGGTCCCATTGTCAGAAGACTGCACCGGGACCCTTTATTGGCATGCTGCTATATGCAAGTCACGTGAGGGTGTTTGCTGAGTAGGTTCGTGTTTGTTAACTCGAGCTTCGAAATGGCAGTCTGCACAGGTCTTTATAACCATATCATGTGTACTTCACATTCTTTTCTCTGGCATTTCTCGCTTTCTTGTTCGGAAAAAAAAAAAAAAAAGAGAAACCTTGTCTGAAATGTTTGTGATGTAACAGTTTCATCCCTTTTTCATGCAACCCTCTAAGTTTGTTTCTTTGTTTTGTGCAATTTTTGATCCAATTTTCTTTAATGTAATGGGAATGTGTCTTGAGGGCTGTGTGCTGTAGCAGTCTGGGTTAGGTTAGTGCCAAGTGCACTCGCTCAGCGCCGTGGTTTTTGTTTTTGTACATTGCAGTTTAGGGTAAATCAAAATCTTTGGCTTCACCACAGCGCAATATTCAGAATTTAGGCAGTATTTTGGGCTGCTTTCGTTTGCTGAACTCAACTGTAAGGACAGTGCCAGGTTCTTGGACCGTGAAGTGCTTTTAGTTTCACATGTGGGTCACCAACACTACAGAAAAGCTGTATATGCAGTCAACAGCTCAATTTGAATTCCACATGGAGCATTAAAGCTGCTCTGCATTTCTTATTTGCTCTCTTGACCAAAATTATATTTACGCACTACTTCTTGAGAAAACTGTTTCTGCTGCTATGCACTCTGCTTCAGCCAGTTTGTCACCTTCTTTACCATGTTGGGACTGCTTTTCTGCCGTTTAGTTCTTAATTTAGGCCTTACCTTGCATTATAAAAGCTCATGCTGTTTTTGATGAGCCCTCCCACAAATTATATTGTCACGTGTGCTTTCTTTTAAATTTCGGTTTCAAATTTTATACATAGAGTATAGTGCCCTCAGGTTGTGCTTTTTTGGCCGGGTGGATTTTTTAATGCATTAGCTGCACTGTTGCAATCCAGTCTCATGATTCAAAACTGCAGGATGTAATTTTCAACAAATTTTTAAGAAATAAGTTTGAAGTTGAGAGTTCTATGGAAGCCTGTTGGTTGGTATGGAGAACAGTTAAAAATAAAGGACGCCAACCAAAATAAAAGAAAAAAAGGTGATGTTTCAGTTCCCACTTGGGAGTCTAGTGCACAACGAAGGCTGAATGAAGGATTGTCGCCTTAAGTATGGCACGCGACATTTCCCAGACACCTCGCGCATACCGGGGGAAAATTGGCATCCTGATCCACGCAGGAGCTCGAATGTCATCTTCCTTTCTTTTTGTCACCATTCATTTATTGTCAAACACTGTAAGTTTGATTTAGGATTAGTGTCTGAGATTCTCTGCAGCTTCTTTTACACTGATTGCTACACATTTGACTTGGTCACTGCTCTGCACTGAGCATCAAAGGATGTTCATGGAATTAAGATTTACTCAAGGGCTGAAATAGCCATGGGCATCTATGGAGCATCCATCAGGCATTATTTTTCGATTTTATGAGTACTTATGAGGTATCTGAAATGCTCTTAAACATCTGTTCACTGTCTGATGGAAATTTCTGTGTAATTGTTTTAGATGCCATGCGTATATCTTAGGTGGGTGTTTGATTCTTGTAGCAAAAATAAAGCTGCACCGATATCGTTTTTATGCTTGGGTTTGCTTACAAAAGGGTGGCAAAATCAATCCATCGTTTAAACAGTGGCAGCAACACTCCGAACTACAGGTTCATACCATGCCTGCTAAGACAGAGGCTCTGGTTCAAATTTTTTTTTTTACCAGCAAAAGGTTTGTGCTCCATTAAAGGCTGACTGCTCAGCAGCAAGGAATCTCTTGTAGAAAATATTGGAAAAACAGATTTGTAAGGTTTTTTATAGAGCATATTGTGCATAAACGGGTTTATAATGGCGGGACTGCCATCATCAGTGCTGTGCCACTGCTCATGTGCTCGTGGCATTAGCCGCTGCGGCCACGTGGTGTCTGATGTTGAAACGTAGTACTCGACTAGCTGTATTGTCTGTCAATGCATTCCATATATAGCTTGTAAGAATTAAGTCTAGTCTCTTACCTGCAGATCTGCTTTAAATCTTTTTATGATTCACTGTCCTAATCTTGAAAATATTTGTGTGAAGTTAGAGGCATGCATATTGGACCATCTGTCTAGTTTTGTCATAAAACAGCGATGGTCACATGTGCAAAGACATATTCATAATTTCTTTCAATTTATAGTAAAATTTATGTCAACCCTACCTTTTGCTTGAGTAAATGTATTTCAAATGTTAAGGGTAATGTCACGGATATTTGTCACCCATAAGTCCATAAGTAGACGTGCAGAACTTGTACGTGCCCAATATGGATGTCCACATAGGTCTACATTTGGACTTATAATGGATACTTGTGGGTATCCATTGTGGATATTCACAGGATTGTGGATATCTCTGGTTACTTAGTCTGGTACAGTGACTTGTGCTCTTTGCAAGGCCCTTATGTCACATTGCCAGATTTCGGAATTTTTATATCAGATGTTTTGCTTTCTGGTCTTGACCTTGACTGCAGTATTATATTTGAATGCGCTAGCAACGACCCAGTTTAGGACTACTATCAATGTGAATGGCTGCTTCCTGCGTAGGAATTGTGCTTTAGGAGGTATGGGAACTTCATTACAGCTGATGTTGTTTACTATTATGCTGAAAGGATCATGTTGGGAGAGCTGGATATTTTTTCTCAATATCCTGTCAACAGGAACATACATTTAAATGAGCATTTGTAAAATAATTCCCAAGGGCACTTGCATTGTATCTTATTGCTTTTATTCACTGGAGATAAGCGAAGCGTGCAAGCAATATGTTTTCTCAAAAGGGATAAAAGTTTTTTCCGGCTGTTTGTGTGGAAGTGTGTTTGAAAACAGGCTCATCATAGACAGGTAGGCACTTGTGTGCAGAATATCAAACTGCTATTGAACTGTATTGGTACAATGTTTGCCCTTAAGGTGGAAAAAATGATTGCTTACTAATACCATCTTTCTGTATTGGATACACATTGTCCAAGCTAGGGTTGCATGCTTTACTGGACTTATAATTGTATAAATTCATACTTTGTTCATAGCTTGTGCAAGGTGGAAATGCTACAGGTCTTGAACACATCGTAGTACTTTAGTGTAATAATTATCTGCTCACTGAAAGAACAACTTGCAAAAATATTCACTAGAAATCAGCATTTATTGCCACAGTTCTCTTTCACCTGTGGGGTTTTTTAAAGAATACCGTGCTGTTTGAAATTAGCGCTGTGGTGAATGGGCTTGGTGCATGGTTTTGTTTTGTGTGTTGTTGCAGTAATGTTTTCATTTTCAGTGTCATCAGCTTCAACCTTTAACGCATGTGTTTGAAGACGTAACTATTTTGTGGGGTTTGTGTGAGAAGTATTTTCGGTTTGGTAAATTGCAGTCAAGGACTGAGGTTATGCTTTAGCGTAACATGGGCTTCAGCCAGAGAATTTACACCTGCGCATATATGTATGTTGCAAAATGTTGGCTGATGTTTGTTCTTTGACGAGAAGAAATATGGTGATGATGGCTGGTGATGTCAACATGGTTTTATCTGTTTTCATTCCTTGCAGCCTGCGATCATAAACACTCATTCATGAAGGAGAATGCATTCATGGTTTTCTCTTTTTACTTTTTGCGAACTTCATTTTGCTTGCCAGCATTTGATTGTTTCAAAGGGCTTGAAAGCAAGGACCAGCAAACTTAAGTGTGTTTAATAATGCTGATTGTCCTGATTTACTTTAATTGCTTTGGCACACATAATTATGGATTCTTGGAGGTATTTATTTGTGTAATGACCCCACTTTTTTTTAAGGAAAATTGATGTCAGTTTAGAAGGAAGGTTTAATACTCTTAAAAAATTGACATAATTTTTTGGCAGTGGACTGCGTCCACCCAAATCACGGGTTGATAAAGCAAACATACTGAAAACCAGGCTTGCCAACTGGCACTCCTGTCAAGGCTGCTAGCACTCTGCCAAGATCGCCCCTTCCCCACACCCACCCGTCACTAGAGGTAATCTCAAGAGACACAAGGTGATGTTATTGATACGCAGCATCTTGGCACGCTGCCAAAATATGTGCTGTAGACTGCCATGGTGCGAAATGGAGGGACACGATAACGACTAACTTTTCTTTTTTTTTTATTCTCAGCTTAAATCTTTAGTGGCAAATATGGGAGGTGGGTTTATTATGCGAGAGGGTTTATTAGTGAGTAAATAGAGTATTATATTAAGGGCCTAGCATTAGGCTTAAATCTGCTACATTTTTGCATATACAATTGGCTTGCGGAACTCGTGCTCCTTTGACAAAGCTGGAGCATGCAAGTGTGCGAGCTTCCTTTGACTCACATTTGAAAAACACAAAACTTTTTTTTATATATTTTTGTTATGGCACTTTATTTCTAATACTATTTAGTTATTCCATTGATGATGGGGGCACCCAGAATCATTCTGCGGGTTTTTAACCAAGAGTATCTATTTCTGCATTTTTTTCCCTGTGTTTTGTGATGCGCACAATTGAGCTGTTGCAGTAGAGGAAGCGAACATGCCTGCTACATTTTTTTTGTTCCATAAGTATTTCTAAAGTTTTCTAAATATAGTTTTTCCTGTAACTCAGTTATGCACAATAGTTGCACCTTGAGAGAGTGGACTGAGCAAGCAAGAGTGAAGACAGGGATGCAGTGGGCACCAAACAATCGCCGATGTTGGGTTAATAGGAACTGTAATTTTGTGGGCATCCACTAATTATATATATAGTGGGGATCGATGGCGCGGCCTGGCATCACGACATGGCGGATGAGTGATAGCGTTGCTGCCACGTCTTGACAAGCGGGCCTGCTTCTTGATGTGAGGTTTGGCGTTATAAATACGCAGGTATATATGTGCTTGGCTACACTTTAAAAATAAATGTTCATTTATATGAGAGCGCATGGAATCGCTAGTTTGCGAGTGGCGGGAAAATTCCGTCAATGTTGCCACATGTACCAAACTTGCCTCCGTAAAGCGTGGCAAAAACTAAACGGCGGTTCTTCAGAGAATAACATAAGTGGTCATAGCCACGAGGCAGCTATGAAGTCACTCAACTGCCGCTGCCGAAACCAAGGTAACCGCGCGCTCACTTCTGCCTAGTCACCTGTCAACCCCGACGTCACTCAACCGCAGCTACGCTGGAGCCGTGGCGCTCGCTCTGTCTAACAGCCTCCGCTGCTTTTGAAAAAAAAAAAAAAAAAAAAAAGATGAATCGCCTCCTTGGCCAAAGCTATTGCGCGCTCGCGCATGGGCTCGGGCAGGTGCTTGTGACATAGGCCAGACAGCTGATTGCGTTCTTCCTTGATTCCACCATATCTGTTGGTGCCGAAACCCGAGGACGGAACAAAGACCTTTAAATTCCGGTTAAACGCTCTCATCCGGTGGCGACGGATTGCAACAGCTCTCGACAATTTAACGGCAGCAGCCATCATGGATGATCGAGCGAGACTCCTCATGAGCTGTCTGCGTCTCAGAGGTCGCGAAGACGATAGGCCGAATCTGATCATCCAGTGGACGTAGCTTGCCGAGAGGCTGTCACACCGAGACGAAGAGAGGCGGGTTAAGCGAAACGTGCCGCCACTTTTGCTTTGATTATTTAGGTTTAGCAGGGTTAAACCTCTGTCATTTTTTTTTTTGTCCTAGCCCCAGAAGAACAGTTCGGCGTCTTTCGTCAGGTAGGTCAGGGGCTCAGCTAGAACCACTTATACTAGCTTATCTTGGATTAAATTGGCGACAGTATGCGCAGAGGCCGAGAAACCGACGCAGGCTCCGTTCATTCCTTGCCTTGGGGGAGGTGGTGGTGCAAACTTTTATTGTCCGGAAAAGGCGACACCGGAGCTCCGGCACCGCTCGCAGGCGTCCAGGGAGCCCGATGTCACCCCAAGAGGCAGGGGCTAGTAGACAAAGCGGTTCGCCGCTTCGGTTGCCAGACGGACAATGTTGGCCTGTGTCGCCGGGTCTTCGCTATGAAGCGCGGTCTCCCATGCTTCTGCGTCCTTGAATAAATTGTAGCCCGGGGAGTGGCTGCACTCCCAGAGGATATGTTTTAAAGTTCCTATATCGCTACAGAATCTGCAGAATTGGTCCTCCGGATTTCCAGTTTGCGTGAGGTATCTCCATCTGGGAGACATGTGGTTCTTGGCTTGCAGGCGGCGCCAGGTGACTGCCTCTGTGGATGTGAAGGACCTATCTAGGGGTGGGTATTTCCGCCGTCGACTTGTAGTGTTCAATGACTTCGTTGTAGGTCGCGAGCGTCTCGACCTTAAAGTTAGGTTGAGGCAGGCGTCCCCCCCGGATAATGAGCGCTCGGGCAAGGGCGTTGGCCGCTTCGTTTCCTGGTATGTTGGTGTGAGCTGGGGCCCAGGTTAGGATGATCCCTCTGTCTATGTTGCTTTTCGATAATATGTTCAACGCGTAGTGTGATATTTTGCCTTTGCAGAAATTCCTTATTGCTGATTTGCTGTCACTGATGATCACCTTCGCGTTCGCACTAACGCACGCTTGGGCGATCGCCGCTTCCTCCGCTGCCGTGGCGTCTACTCCGCTTGTATATATCTTGCCTTGCTCTATTCCGGACCCGTCACTACCACCGAGACAGAGTTCCTGTCATCGTCAAAAGCGGCGTCTGTGTAGGCAACCGTCTCGGGTGGCATTCTGCTTAGTTTTGTTACCAAGTGTTTGGCTCTGTGCTGGCGTCTTTCCTGATCGTGTTGTGGGTGCATGTTCTTGGGTATCGGTAAGATCGTGAGGGCTTTCCTAATTTTGGACTCAATGTGGGACGTCTGGTATTTAGTGCCTCTGTTCCCTTGTAGTCCTACCCAGCTTAGAATTTGCTGCCCTGTCTCAGTTAGACTTAGGCGTTCGAGTTGCGCCGTTCTCGTTGCTTCCGCTAACTCTTCCCATGTGTTATGCACCCCCATTCCCTCTAGTGCCAGGGTTGAGGTCGAGATTGGGAGTCCCAGTGCTCGTTTCGTGCATTTCCTTATTTTGGCGTCTAACTTGTTTTTGCCTGCTTTTTTGATGTTGAGGAATGGGGTTGAGTAGCAGATAAAGGCCTGGACCAGCCTCAACTTGTTCTTCTCCTTTAGCCCTCTACCTCTGGCCGAGATTCTTCTAATGATGCCTACCGCTTGGTTTGCATGCGCGTCTAGCTTAGCTATAGTCGTGGGATTGTTTCCTGTTTTGCTTATTAGCATGCCCAGAATTCGGATCTCATCTACTTGCACAATTTCTTTCCCGTTCAGTTCTATCGAGATTCTGGGAGGAGATGCGTTGGCTGCCCTCGTCCGAGGCCTGATGATTAGTAGTTCCGACTTCGTCGGGGAGCAGCTCAGCCCCTTATTTTTGGCATGGAGGTCTATGATGTCGGCTGCCCGCTGGAGCCTTTCCTCGATAGACGCATCACTGCCCTCATTGAGCCAAACGTTGACGTCGTCTGCGTAGACGCTCGTTTTTAGCCCTTCGATGCTTCCTAATTTGCGCGGGAGGTCTTTCATAATTAGATTAAATAGGAAGGGGGATAAGATGGCCCTTTGTGGGGTGCCCCTGTTTCCTAATTTAATCTCTTCCGAGCTGAGGCTCTGCATATGCAGAGTTGCTGTTCTGTCTTTGAGAAATGATTTGACGTAATCAAAGGTCCTCTTCCCTACGCTAATATCTGACAGGCCGTCAAGGATTGCCGAGTGGCTGACATTATCAAACGCTTTGGTTAAGTCTATGCCCAATATTGCTCTTGTATCTTTGGTCTTTTGTTTGTCTATTATATCGTGTTTGAGCCTTAGCATGGTATCTTGAGCGCTAAGGTGTGGTCTGAAACCTACCATCTCGTGGGGCCAGATGCTGTTTTCTTCCGCGAATCGAGTTAGTCGCGTCTGAATTACCTTCTCCATTAATTTGCCTAGACACGAGGTGAGTAAAATTGGCCTGAGATTTTCTATACCCGGGATTTTGCTCTTCTTATGGATTAAAATTATGTTGGCATGTTTCCAGTGTTTAGGGACGTCCCCGGATTCCCAAACTTTGTTAAAATATGCTGTAAGGTGAACTATAGAGTTGTCGTCTAAGTTCCTAAGCATGCCGTAGGTTATCTTGTCTGGCCCAGGTGCTGTGTTTCTTTTGAGGTCAAAGAGCGCGGCTCTGACCTCTGCTACTAGAATGGGTTCGTCCAGTAGCGGATTCTCCGCCCCCTGATATTCTTTATCCACTGCCGGGAATGCGGGGCCTATATATATGTCTTTAAATCGGTCGATGAGCTAGCTGTTCATCAGTTCCGTCAAATTTGTACCTGGCCTTGATTTGCTCAATGTTGGCGTGGGTTTTGGTGTTGGTGGGGTCTATGAGGTGACGTAGCATCCGCCACGTGTTGGGATGGCTCATATTCTTTTCTAGCTCGTCGCATTTTTGATCCCACCTTTTCTCTTCTAGTTTGAATGCGTAGCTCTCTATTTCTCTATTGTGCTCGGCTATTTTCTTCCTGACCTCCTTGGGGGGAATGCAACCACAGCTGCTGTCTTTTCGTGGTCTAGGGGCAAACGCCTCTAGCGTTGACAATGTGGTCGAGAAACTTCCTCATTAAATGCAAAGTGGCATTTTTGGAGCTCGAGACGGAGACCGGCGGAACGGATGGCCTTGAAAACAGCGCACGAACTTTCAGGTGCTCTTCAAACGTGTCCGAGAAAATCAACATCGATGTATACGAGGCACAACTGTCACTTCAAACCAGAGAGTACGTGCGGTACCCATCATTAGTTGGAATGTGGCAGGGGCCGAGCATAGACCAAAATGGATATCATCAGGCGCAATAGAGCGGTCTTGGTCGCGCTCTTCGACCTGTATTCGCCAATACCCGCCGCGGGGTCAAGTGACAAAAAGTGGGTGGCATGGCTAAGGCAATCTAGTGATCAACGCGTGGCTGTGGGTACACACCTTTTTTTCGCAACGTTGTTGGGGCGTCTGTAAGGACAATAGACGATGCTCGGGAGCTCGGTGATGGTTGGATGATGTCCTAGAGCGTTTCAGTTACTTAATTGGCAGCAAATATATAGTATATCGCGTTGTTTTGAAGACACCCGGTAAGGACGCCGACATTATAGTGGCCGTTGGTCGCCGGCAACTGTAATACGGTGCTTCGTTAAGGGCGTCTATCGGACCTTGCGGTTGACGCAAAACATTCGCGGAAGGAATTGCAAAGACTTTCCACGCAGTGGTCTGTCTGGCACGTGCCGGTTCAGATTGGTCGTAATGGTAGGCGTCACATCGATATCGTCGAGGCCCGACGCGTTGGATAGAGTGCACTGTCCCAGATACACTCTTGAAGTTGTTCAAATAAGCGACGTAAAATGTTGGTGTTAACACGTAAATACCACCAAGATTTCGGCTAGCCCATTCTGAGAAGTTCGAAGTGTCAATTACGGCTCGCTCGATCAAAAATATGATACCCAGAGCTTTTGAAAGTCGAAAACTGCACCATATATACTCACGAAGAAAGTCCATGCCGAGAATTATATCACTCGAGTACTCTTGTAAGACAGCAAATGTGCCAGTGAAGGTGAAGCTGCGGATCTGTTTCGAGCAGGTGCACACGCCAATCGGCGCGTCATCACGTGACCACCGGCGATACGAATCATTGGCCCAGACTAAGGCGTCCGAACCTTAAGGAGTATCGTGGCTAGCTAGCTGCTCATGGCAAAAAAATCTGCGCCAGTAAGTGCGGTCACGTCACAACTGTCGGCGGTTACAAGAACCTCAGCAGAAACCAGTCGTTTGCAGCACATCGGTGAGGCCGTCGGATCGGGTCGTCGGGTGGAAGCAGCTGTTGAGTCTGAGCAGTAGCGGCGGCCTCACCCACGGAGCCGCCGCGTTTAATTTTCCCGGCGAAGGGACGTGCCTCTGAATTGCCTAGAAGAGGAATGTCTAATGGGCGAAGCAAAGCGCCCCAGAAATGATGATCGCGATTGCCGTTGCTGCGATGCCAGTGGTAACTCGTAAACGACCAGGCAATCCTCAATTGCCGGCCATCTTTCACCATAGCGGGGTCAAGACACGTCCGGTGGGAGTCCTCTCAAACCCATCTTCCGGTACAGGCAGTCGCGAAGAATATGGCCGGGCTCCCCGCAGTGATAGCAGAGCGGTCGTCTGTTTGGTGTGCGCCACAAGTGCACTTTTCTGATATGGCGCCGGTCCTGCAGCTGCCCGACGTTGTTTTTGTTGTGGCTGTAGGAAGAAGGAAAAGAAAATGCATGGGCCTGCTACTGGCTCTGTAGCTGAGCCACCTCCGCTGCCTCGTGCGGACAGCAGACAAAATAGAGAAGAAAGGAAAAAAAAAAGAGGGAGCTGGAGAAAGACGCGCGCCACAACAACGGCCGTCGTCCACCACCGAAGCAGTGGCGGGTGCAATGACGGCCTACAACAGATAAAATTCGGTGGCTGGCTAGCCCCCGCCGCAAGCGGCGTTGACCTACGGTCCAAGCCCCGTAGGGCCAGGAACTGCCACCCTTCACCACCTCCCTCCGCTCAGCTGCCCGACGGTGCGGGGCGAAGGTAACGGTTTTGTGGACCGGCAATAGGTCGGAATGCAGGCGGGGGGGGGGGGGGGGGGGGGGCGGGGTTGCGATAACATATGATGTATGGCTCTTGTAGGGGTGCTGGTGGTGGCTGCACCGTTCGTTCGATTTTTTCACAGACGGCATCCCCTGTAGAAGGTAAGCTTGAAGACGGAGCATCCAAGCAAAGGTTGAATGTTTCGCAGTTCTTCATCGGAAATGCTCTGCACAAACTCACGCAGCGCCTTCCCTCGCTGCTGGCATGAACGCGCAGTGGTATGTGGCCGCTACACTTGCCTGACATCCGTATTACGCGCTTATTTCCTGCACTGATCGTTCGTGGCTTCTTTGGCGAAATTGGTGACGGTTTTCGGAGGGTCGCGAATGAGACCAGTAAACCGCCGCTCTCTCACCTCGCACACGAGGTGCTGTACCTTATTTGCCTTAGGCATGTCGGGTCGGCCCGATTGAAAAGTCGTGTCATGTCCTCCACAAACATGGCCGAGTTCTCATTTTACTGCTGTAACCTGGACCAAGCGGCGATTTCTGCTTCTTTTCGCAAACTGGCTTAACGTGGCGAACAGCTCACAGCGAAAAGCTTCCCAGTTGGCAAAATACTGCTCGTGGTTCTCAAACCACGTATTCACAGAGTCCTGCAGCCTAAAGTACACGTTCATAAGATTCCGCTCGTCGTCACAGATGGAATGCGATCACACGGTCGCTATCTGCCTTCCACCTTACTCCGCGTAAAGCATTCAAGAATGCAATGAAGATTGTACCGCTAAAAGGGCTGTTTCCGAATGTGTCGACCCCTTAGCCTTCTAATTATAATTATACATTGGAAGTGACGACCTGCCTGGCTTATTACCGCCAGACAAACCTTTTTGGCCTTCCTGACCGCATACTCAGTTATAAATTGTTCCGGAGAGATAAGTCCCCTGTATGCCCCGTAGACATCCCACAAAGTTATGTCTGTTCTGAGACGTGCTTCGGTTTTAAAATATGGCCAGATTCGGACTTGCAGATCTTTATATGACGTGCAAGATAACGCTGGGGGTGTGTACATTTAAGTATGCAATGTCCACCAGATATCCCGAGGACCAATAGCAGGCCATTCATTTTTATCTGTATTTTTGTTTCTGTAGTTCTGTAGTTTTTCTGTATTAGATTTCTGTTGTCTGTAGTTCTGTAGAATTTTTCTGTTGTAACTACAGAACGTTCTCTTGCCACACAGGTTTCCCGTCAAAAACCGCACAGAAATTCGGTCGTAACAGAAAATTTTCCGTAGTTTTTTCCAACTGGAAGAAGTGCTACACTGCCAGACATGCAAGGATTTGGGGCTATTTTTGGGGCACTCAAACATCAACTTTGTAGCAGCTATATTCAGATATCAAGCAGTTTGGAGCAGTTATGTGCTATTTCAGGACGTCGCTTGTCTACGAGGGTATTATGAAAAAATTGAATCTCGGCATATACTAATTTGTACGCGCCTGTGAGCATCCGCCTCCCATCTGTTGGCGATCCGCGGACGCAATGCGGATGTCAACATTCCGGAAGCGGTGGTGATGGCGTTGGCACTTTTAGTATTTAGTTTGGTGTTGTAGCTACGTACCAGACGCCTGTGGACTGCTCACAACTGCAGCCGGAGACGTCAGACTGCTGTTTGCATGACAAAGTTGACACGAGAAGGTTGAGAAAGAAAGAGAGAAAGAGAGAAGAAGACTGTTTACACCGAGATGGACCTCGGGGCAGGGGCTCAGCGAGAGGGAGGGTCTTCTCCTTGCCGGCTCTCCTGCGCCGTGGTCGCAGAGAAGGTCTTGGAGGAAGCCTCCTCTGCCAGGCGTAGGATGTAGGACTCCCAGGTAATTTGATTAAGGGGATCAGTCTCTTTAGCTACTGGAGATTTGTGGCATTGCCAGATTAGATGATTTTGACTCAGAGGTACGTTGCAGAGATTGCAATCCTCTGGACCACCTGTCAACTCATTATGCAGAGTAACATATGGAAAGAAACGATTGGCTTGAATCTTTCTCCAGACCCTGTCTGGATTCTTCAGACTAAGCAGAAGGATCCAGATAGGTCCCTAATCCCCCCAGAGAAGGTTTAGAAACCGAGGACACAGTAAAATTTAAATGCTGCTGACCTTAAGGGCACGCGCAAGTTTGGGTGAGTGACTAGCTGCATTGCGTGTTTCGAAACAAAAAATACAACTCGGGGTGCGTTCGAAAAAAAAAATGCTTTGATGTAGTCATTAACTGAAAGATTTTATTACGCTACAATGACATAGTAGCGACATAGTAGCTTTACGGGCACTTAAGATGGAACTGCACACGCTTTTGTCCTTGCGAATGTGCATGCTTCTGTATTATGTATTATAGGACCACGTGGTTCGCAAAAACAAAGTACAAGAACTGTACATTGTGAAGTCTACGAGCATATGTTGTGAAATCTGCTATGGAAATCGCAGTGCCTATATGCCTCTTGGATATCATCTTTAACTCCCGTATGGGTGAAGAAATTTACGAAAAAAGAAAAGTGTCACTAGTGTGCCGCCTATATTAAGAGGCCGGTTCTCATATACACCGACGAAAATGAAGTCCACATAACTTGTGGTCAGTCAGGCATACCGGCCACTCGCACTCCATCTATACTATAAAAACGCACTTCCGCTAGCTCGCTGTCCACAAGACCACAGTCGGGCGCTTCAATTCTTGCGATGCATATTGGTGTGTTTGAAGCGTCTCCGACGAATACACTCGCAGGCAGTAGCACGGGCTATGTGTGTGGTACATGCGGGCCGAAAATCACAGAATGGTTATGGTGCTTCGTCAGGAAGCGCGCGTCGCCCCATTGGAAGAAATAGCTGCCTGCCGTGTTCACAGACAGCAGCACCATGGCCAACAGAATGGACTTGCCGGCCACGCCCACGAAAACCTGGAAATGAAAAGCAGACATGCTTGTTGATATATTAAATTTTACATAGTAGCTGCGGCGAACCCTGAACTGGTATGACACGTTGATGCACCTGCAAGTATAATGTAGCACTGGAGACCTGAGCGCGTACACGGATTGCAAAGATCTTGTGGCTGTTACAAGCATATGAGAGTTTTTAGATTTCCTCCAGCGACTACACGCATGATGTCAGCGGCGAAAATAAAAATTATTACAGAAAATGAGAGGCGTGCACCAGGGTGCTATCCTGGCCGCAGTCATGTTCAATCTGGTGATTGGAAGGGCGAGGGGGTTACTGTTAAACTACGGCGCGTACCAAACTTCCGCCTGATGTTCTACGCCGATAACGTCACGCTGTAGGCTGACATTAAGTAATTCGCCTCACACCATCGCGAGTCTGTGCAGCAAGTACTGGACAGCTACCTAACGATCACTGGCAAGATGATGATCATCGGAGAGGACATACTTCCTATAGTAGGGGGTCAAGACATTGAAATAGCCAATGAAGACACTGCGCCTGTCCACCCATTCCTCTAAAGAATGTTACGGAGCTGTGTGCTTCAACCTCTGCTAGACATATCACAAACAGTTATGCAGACTGTTCGTCCGAAGGGCTTGCGTGCAATAAGAGACGAATGCGACACACGCGAAACGCCGAACTTTATCGGTGCGCCGGTTCACTGAGGCGAGTAACGAGGCGCGGTCAACCGAGTACTCAATGGGAGTCACAAAGTGCGACGGCGGAATCCAGCTAGTGGCAGGGCATAGATTGCTTCACATGCCTCCCACAGAAGACTTAAGAGAGAAACGCAACTACCGCTAGAGTTGGGACAGTCTTGGGAAACATATGAAAACATAGCTTGAGGGTTATAGCTTGGAGGTAAGAGTGACCCGAGTGGTGAGACAACGCGGCCAGCGTTAGTACTAAGGCAGCGTACGTGCTTTCGAGAACAACGTAAGCGACCGCCCGCTCTTGTCTCGGAACATCTGGACCAGCCTGTCCTGGACGACAGCGCCATTCCCACACGCACTATTACGGCAGAAGCATGCCCTCGCAGCGCATGGTTCGACCAGTCAGGATCCCCCGCCACCAAAGTTTCCACGTGGCGCACATCTCTTTATACATAAGGTTCAGGCGGGATACCTGCTGACCGCAGACGTATATGCATTTGTCAAAGGTATACTCCCGAGAAAACTTCGTAACACGAGTTTTTAGCACGCGAGATTGACCACTTTGAACAAACACCTATTACATGCTAGAATGCACCGAAAGCCACGTAGGTGTATAAGCGTGTACTATAGACGCCTGTCCAGCGATGTAGTGGGTGTGCTGCCGTGGCTATCACGATGAAGAAATAGCACCTCAAGAAACATGAAACCGCTTACCGTGAATGAGCTATACCGAGTAACAACGCTCTCAAGGCCGACCTACGCAGCCCCCCCCCCCCCCCCCCCCCCTTCCCCCCGTCTTCTGTATATTTGCATAAAAGCTACACTACGCGGGTCAGAGCCGAGTTTCGCGTGAGTGTGCGCCGCCCGTTATGCGTATGCGTGAGAGCCGCGTGACGTCACGAGAGGCGCAGGTGGGCGTCTCCTCACCACAGCCGGTGCGAGCTCCTCGCCGCCGCCGGTGTGCGCTCCTCTCCGACGCGTGACCTTTGATTACAGTGTTCTAGCCTTTGATATTTAGCCGGAGCCGTGTTTACGACAGCTGCGCCGCGCTGAACTGTGCATGCTTTACGCTACGTATATCCAGGCATAGCAGATCGAGCTAAGCCACTGCCAATTTTTCTTATAGAAGCGCGGATCTAAAACCACATTTTGTCGTGATTTCGGTGCATGGTAAAGGTCCAAAGATGCTCAAAATTATCTGCAGCCTTCTACTACTGCGCGCTTCACATCCCTGGTGTAGCTTGGAAGCGCTGAAAATTGGCTTGGTATTTTGCATTGCTGCTCGCATATCGGTGCCACGATAGCAGGTGATAGGAAGAGTGGCGGGCCGATTCAGCACTGTGGGTGCACACCACCCCTTGAACAATTCTGCTTGGAAAGTTTGTTCTTCGCAAAAATACGCGAAGACCGAACGGTAGACCACATTCGGCGACTGAAGGGTTTAGGCGTGCGCCGGGCTAGCTGAACGTCTGTTCGGGACCCGCTCGCCTGTGACACTTCGCAAACAGAAAAATGTGTAAGACTTGTAAATATGTAAAATGTTTATAAAATCAAACTTAGCGTTAAAGATAAAAAACGGCCGCATGAAGCCGAGGCGCCGGGATTTTTAAAAACTAGTTCCGCGTGAGAAACTACTAGCTGACTGACGCACTGCGCCGTAACTAGCAGACCACAGAGTTTTTTTTTTTTTTTAAATACCAAGTTAAGCAAACAGCTCACTTCCGGGCCTTTTTCTGCGATATAACTTCTTCGATTGCAATTATTACCTCTCGAGAAGAACGCAACATCTTGTACCGGCTTCCTGCAGACTTCGTATCGTGATCCCAGCGAGAATAACTACCAGGGCAATTAAGTCTCCTTACGTGCTGCCAATAAATATCGTTAAGTTGTACTGTTTCTCTTCTGTTGCGCCTTTTTTCGACCGAGGTAGATAATCGTTAGCTTGGTTAACACGTGCTTTTATCAGTTTGGCATTATTTTGCGTGGTTTATTTTGAATTCTACTCATCGAGGCCTTTTCAATGATATATAACTCCATGTTGTAGCCTAGAGTTAATCAGAATATTGTTAATCACATTTAACGAATTAACGGTTATTAATTAAGAACTACAATTTATGTAGCGCAGTCGCACTAGATATGAGCTATCCAGCGATATATAAAACTTAAATTGTAGCGTATTGTTTAATTATTGTAATTAGTTAATTAAAGCAATTTAATTACGATATGCAATTAGTTCAGTGCAATTATACTCGACATAAGCGCGATATATAATTTAACTGATGTCGTAGCGTATTGTTCAATTATTATAATTAGTTAATTAAAGCAAATTCATTACGATATACAATTAGTTCAGTGCAATTATGCTCGACATAAGCTATCCATTGATATGTGACTTAATATTGTAGCATAATTATCGCCTTAATCCCAATTAAGTAAATAACGACAGGTAATTGAGACTTAAAGTTAGTAAAGGGCAATTGTACTCGACCAAGCTTTCCGATATAACACGTGCATCTAATATACTCAACGTAAACTACACAGCCACTGTAGACACATTCTTTCTGTTCACACACATTCTATGGTCCCTGCTATAAACGTAACACTGACCAGCTGCTGAAGGGACACGCTCCGGGCCTCGTGCAGCATGACGATCGGCAGCGACACCGGTCCCAGCATGTTGCTGGACAGTGCCACCGATACTGGCAGCAGGTAGTACAGCAGTCGTGTTCTCGACTCTGAGGCCTGCGCAAAATGCAGTGATTAGCTTGGAAAGAGCCGTGCCATCTGCTGGATATACCGCTGCAGTAAGCTTTTGAAGCTGTGACAACGTACAAATCAGCATTTAAAGGTTTTTCCCGCGATTCCTCCGCATACATTGAAAGATCGAACTTTTCTGGTGCTTTCTCGTAGCTTGAACTGTTGCGCCTGCGAGTACGGCTGGCTGGTCGCCAATGGACTATACGTAAATCTGGATTTAACGACACTTTTTTTAAGCCAGGGGATTCAAGCATGCAAATGTATTGCGTGTGATTATTCAGTCTATCCGGATCAAGTTCGAAAACAGCGCTAGATAAATCGAGTTCGAGATGAGAGGAGGAATCATACGATGGTGACGAGTACGGGTTGCAGAAGACGGCACAGCTGCGTCACGCCAACGACCTCGGCCAGTACGCAGGCTACCGCCGTGAGCAGCAGCTGGTTGGCGAAGCGCGAGTTGCCGCGCCAGAAGCTCGGGCTCACCAGCTCGAAGAAGCCCTCCACCAGGCGGCCCTCCTGACGGGGCGGACGACATGCGCATGCGCGAACAAGAAATTACACTGTACAAGCATGACTCCTGCAGGATTAGAAAATAATTTCGCTGAATTTGTGAATGTTTTTTTTTTCTTTTTTTCTTTTTTTTTTTTTTTTTTGCTGTTAACACTTACGTGCCTTCTAATGCTCGGGGGAGCACGAAATCTGACGCTAGGTATACATGCGTCAGGTGCGGGCAAGGCGGTCGCTTTCGAAAATCAGCTGCTTGTAGCCTTGCGATCATGATAGGCTTAATAAAAAGTGTCCACGATTCGGCTAACGCTCGGACTTCGGTAATTCTGCTGTATGAGGTGCTGGGCCCGGGAGTAGGATCAAATGAAGACTAGGAGTCTTTCTTTTTTCGACTCGACGGGTTCTTCATGTCAATGTAACCGCTACGGTAGGTATCAAAGCGCGCACGGGGACCAGGAACACATGATTATTACCACCGTGAAGTGCGTGATGAGCTGGGCACCTCCGAAGACGCACAAGACGTTCCAGGGTATGCCTGAGACCAGATTGTGTCGCTGGAAGGCCCTGTGGTCGCCAAGCCATAGCGATGAGCCGGCGGCAACCACCACCAATGCCGCCAGGATCCACACTTGTCTGTTGGACGGGAAAGGGGAGCAGGCCTTAAAGACGTTGGTTAGTGTGCACAGCATCGCGCCGGGGAACAGAACAGATGTGCCATGTTCTCCTCCTCTTCATAAAAAAAGTTCTCGGACCGTTACTTTTTTTTTTTTTTTTTTTTTTTCATGCTATGTATAATCACGTGGACGAACACCCGTGCGGCTGTCAGCTGCCTACTTGCATCCTTATTAATCCCGGTTATCGCGCAGTGCACTATTTTTTTTTTCCCTCCACGGTAAGCTTCCGCTTCCCTTCTCCCATAGACCATCTGATTGGACAAGTAGTCGCCGATATGTTTCTTTAGGAGCACGCTTTATAACAGAGGTGGTGAGGAACTTGCATCACGTCCCCAGTTTGTGACCTTTCTTAAAGGAATTCAGCCTCGAATCATGCCTGGCGGCAGTCGTATTTGCTAAAAGGCAACGTTGTTCCAAGCGTTCAGGCTAAGCATTTTCATGCCACACAGGAAAGCCCTATTCCTTCTCTAGGTCCTCACTGGTATACCATATGTCTCGATGTTCTGACCATGAGTTTCGCGTCGCTCTTGCATAAGCGCCTTTATCAGCTGCAGAGGTTGCATGAAGCGCCTGTGACCTAACGAACAGGAGTGCTAAGAAGCAGTAAGCTAGAGCTTTTCCAAGAGCATGTGTCCTTACTGTTTCCAGTTCAATGGTATTGTACAGGTCATCGTCTGCAGGGAGCACAATGCGGCATTGCAAACTTTATTCTGGCCTTTTAATGTGCCAATCTAGAAGCATATTTGGTACTTCATTTATCAGCATACCAATTATCTCGGCTCAATGTCCCTGTTACGTTTGCATATCCCAATTTGAGTGTGTTTAAAAATCTTCAGTTCACTGTAGAGCTGCAAAAAGATGTCACTTCATCCCCTCGCATATACAGCTCTTAGAGCTTTATGCTCCCAGTATTCGGACTTGTATTTAAAACGCGGGAAGAAAAAAGAAATCACTTGCACTTGAAGCGGAACTCGCTGAAGGACAAGTATATATGACACGAGCTGTGCGGAGCACGTATGAAATGCATAATGTATTTGGAGCAATCGTTAGATTTTCCTTGTCATGCTATTTGTACGAGTATGAAATTTAAGGAAAAAAATAAGGCAATTTCACTGCGATGAGCTGGCAAACATAAATTCAGGCCACGATCACTCATTACATGAATAAGTAGGAAGGCGTTGTCACTGAACACGGTAGACATGTTTAAAATCGCATAGTGTTTGTTAAATAAAAGTAAACTCACGTAGGGTGCGCGCCAATATTGACAGCGCCCATCAGGATGACGCCAGACGTGATGAGATAGACCAGGAACAGGTATCTGCTTCGCCTGTCGACGGCCAATGTGGTTATGGAGAAAAAAAAGGAACAAGATAGATTTTTGCAGAGACTTCCGTAAATTTGCGTGTGATTTCTCAAAAATCTCTCTGTGGTGTATACAACGTTTTCAGCAGCCAAGCCGCTTCGCAATGAGCCTCGGCAGACATTACCGGCACGGCATGATCGTCTAGATGGGAACAACTACGGTAGCCGTCTATAAGAAACCTTATGATTACTTGAGCAATTCGTATCGGATCCCCCTGCTAACAAATTAAGCAGTTGGTGTAGGGAACAGCATGCAAGAGGCCCTTGCCAATTTTGAAGGTCAAGAAGAAGCTAGGCTGAACGATTGCCTTAAAAACCAAAATGCGGTGGCAGATTTTATCTCCCTTCTCCAAGAAAAAGCCGCAGGCAACGGAATCAGCCATTCGAAATGTGAAAATGTTGATGGAGGAGTGCACAGTGCAGTAATTTCCGGTTTGATTATCAGGGTAATGCTCGTCGGTGATGAGTAGTGATAAGTGCCTACAGCTTCCCCCCCCCCCCCCCCTTCTCTTTGGAAAGAGGGGGGGGGGGGAGGCTGTAGGCAAGACAAACGCTATTTATTATTTGCAGAAGGAAGGACGAGAACTGTGGTATTTTTTTTTAATAGTGCGATAGCACTTATAGCTCGTCCATAGCGATTTAGACGATGTCTGCCACGAAATGAAGCCTCAGCCAAGCTGAGTACAGGAATAGGTGAGCATAGTAATGGAACAAGCAAAGCTCACTTTTGGGGACGACCTTGATAGATCCTGAAGGACATATGATTGAAAGTGCACGGTTAAGTACATTGTACAAGTCTTAGACATGTCATGGCGCACCCGAACTTTTCACATTGGAATGACCTTCGCCGAATTTGAGCGTTAAGTTCACTAAAGCTTCGGGGAAAACTAGCGTGACCCATGGCGTTCTCGACACTGCCGTGGTCGATCCACACCAAAAATGGACTTCACCCACCTCCTAGATTAGGGTGGCTCATCACAGGATTGGCTGTTAAATTAAAAAATTGAGTTGATCGCGTCCAAAATCGAATTGGCCCACAACCAAAATTAGGTCGGAAAGTCTTAAATGTGGATGGACAGCCCAGGTTTGGACGACTTTGCAAAATGCTACGTTGTTTGGCTGAGTCGATCTGTCTCTGCTTTATTTTAGTTTTTGAAACTTTGTATGGTAAATGCGGCTTCAGTGGCGGATGAAAGTGCGAAAGGCGTAACACGTACCGTGGTGGTGGGGGAGGTGGTGGTGGTGGAGAGGTTCGCTTGCTCTGCGCCGCTTGGCTGATGGCCTGGTCAGACGGCGAGTACTTGATGGCCTCACTGGAACGCGTATACATAGTGCCGAGATGTGTGTGACACCTTTGCAACAATGTGCAACATCCCGCCGCGTTTGCTTCTGGGGATCTGTATTGGTGACTTACTTTGCGTTATTAGCATTCCAAAAAATCGAAATTTCTGACGAATACTGGTTATCACTCTTCAAAGTTTATGATTTCAAGAGGTGGCAGTGATCAACTACATGGCTTAGAAGCAGACTTCTTGAGTGATCTTAAGGAAGAAAACAGCAGCAATGACAGGACAGAGGGATGGAGATAATATATGGCCGTCCGATGCTCTGCCTCTGTTCTGTCCTTCCTGCGGTTTTGTTCCTAACGATTTCCCGTCAACTGACCTACTACCAAGTTCTATTAGGTTCTTGTGTATTGACAAAGAACTATATATTACCCGTACGGGTTATATGCGACCGGAAGCATACGAAGCAGGCTCCGGTGTACTAACTGCTTTCGTTCGTGTTCTTTGCAGAAGTGAAGTGGAGGGAGGGGCGCTTTCTGCGTGACGCTTATATTACTTAAATGGCCCATGAAATGCTATTTACTAAAAACAGAAAATTTGCATGAGCAATAATGGGCAGACTATTAGACCACACCGCAATGCAAACCTTTCTTAAGCTTGCTCCATTGGTACTGATCTTATTGGCGATCGAAAATGATGCTACCCCCCCCCCCCCCCCCCACACACACACACACACCTCAGCGCACCCGGCGCGCAAACAAAAGTGAAGAGAACAAGTTGTGATGGCGCCCCAGCACACACCGTCCCGGTCGCATAACATGGGAACGTTCAATGAATGGGCGCGCACCCAGCAAGCTGCAGTGACGTCATCGGGGAGGTTTTCGTGTGGGATGTGCGGCCCTAATAGATTGCGAGCGGCTGCCAGGAGTACTTTTTAAACATTATTTTCAAATTATAGGCTCCTTGCAGAGCCTTCAAGTTTTATTCTAATACTCACAAAGGCCACCTTTATGAATTTATTGCATTAGCATATTTCCTCAAATACCGTGGGAGGACCAAAATTATCTCATGAGGTGCCCGATGCAATTTACGACGAAATTTAATTTTAGGGAATAAAGTGGAAATATACTGACGCTTCCAAAACCAGAATTCAGCTTTCCTGGCAATGGTATCTTATTATAAAGATTATTGTCATCATCCCCACCATCAACCCGTATCGACCCACTGCAGGGCACATGCCTCTCTCATATCACTCCAGTTAAACCGGCTCTTTGTTAGCTTCAGCGGCATAACTCCCTGCCTCCCCTGCAACACTTCCCTTATCATGGTATTCAATGTATTCCCCTTAGTGACCATCGGTTTCCCTCTCTTCGCACTACATGCCCTGCCCATGCCCATTTCTTCATCTTGGTTTCCCCTAGAATGTCATTAACTCGTGTTATTTCTCTGAGCCACTCTGTATTCTTCCTATCTATTAACGTTACACTTACCATTTCCAGTTCCATAGCTCTCTGCGTTGTTCTCAACATAAGCAGAACCCTATTCGTTAGCCTCCACGTTTCAGTCCCACAGGTGAGCACAGGTAAGATGCAACTGTTATATACCACGGTACCGGTAAGCTGCTAGTCATAATCTGCGAGTACTTGCCAACCGCGCTCCATCCCGATCTTATCTTTCTAGTTATTTTCCTTTCATGGTCCAGATTACTACCTGTTCTAAGCAGACAAAGTCGCCTACAACTTCCAGTGCTTCACTACATATTGTAGACAGCTGTTCCTTCCCGAGGCCGTTGAACATTACCTTAGACTTCTCCATACTGATTTTTAGGCCTAACTTCTTGCTTTGCCTGTCTATAGGTCATCTATCATTATTTACTGTTCATACCCTTAGTTACTTAGCAAGGTAATGTCATCAGCGAATTGCAGATTACTGAGGTATTCTCCAATAACCCATACATCTAAGTGCTCTCATTCCAAATCTGAATACTTCATCTCAGCAAGCTGGTAATAGTACTGGGCAGATCGTGTCTCCTTAACTAACTCATTTCTTCATAGGAATTTTGTTACTCTATGCAGAACTATGGTTGCGGAGCAGCCACTAAAGATATATTCCAATACTTTCACATACAGTTCGTCTACAACTTCATTTCGCAATTCCTGCAGGACTGTCGAGGTTTCGACTGAGTTAAATGTTTTTTTTTTTCGTAATAAAGGAATGTTATGTATAAGGGCTGGGTATAGCTATATATAAGGGATGGCTATAGCTATAGATAACATTTTTCACCTGGCTGATAGTATGGATATGATCGATAATTTGATTTATTGTTATTCTTTTAACATTAGGATGGAACTGCCAGTAATCACACTTGTGCACTAGTTCGAATTTAGTTTTATTAATTACGCATCAAAACTCCGTAGACCACACTTGTAAAGGCTGAAAAGAATTACGCCTCAAATCATCTGCACACGAAGTCTTTACACCAGTTATGGGATATATATTTGGGAAACTTGCAGTTTGAGTCATACAGTGAAGTTAAAGGGACAGAACATTGGCGATAATATGCCATGAGATTACAGTGGAAATGAAAAGATCATGCATCATATAGTACAGATCGAGCAGTATAATATCAATGAAAGAAATATTTATAATTCTGTTCTATAATTGAAAAGCTCCGCCGCGGTGGTGCAGTGGTTTTAAGATTACCAACTACTGTACCGGTGTACACGTGTTCGAACCCTACCGCCAGCGGCTGCGTTTAGATGGAGGCAAAACAAATACGCATCCGTGTGCTGTGCGATGTCAGTGCACGTTAAAGATCACCCGGGGGTCGAAATTACTCCATAGACGTCCACTACGACTGCTATTGCTCTTTCCACTTTCACTCCCACCTACCTCCCTTCCGTAACGTCGCGGTTGAGGTGTCCACAGAAACAAGTGTGACAGATACTGCGTCTTGCTCTTCCTGTGAACGAATTATTATTCTATAATTGAAAATCACAAAAACAACTGAGGTGACCTCTTGCGGTGACACGTTGTTACTATCATAGTAGCCCATACGAAATCTCAGTAAAATATCACACACTGTTCTTTTTTCTTCAGAAGCGCACGTCATGTTTCATTATATTTTCCGCTCTCCCCAGTGCGCCCTCAAGTAAATACCACCCCTCCTTTCGCATCGCCAATGATCTGCATTCAGCGTTTGTCAATAGATGGCGACATTGTGTTTCGAATTCCTTAGATGAGGCGGTGACCACGGTCCACTAAAGCTTTTGTCGATGATGAGTACGTTTTTTTGCCTTATCAGCCTTGAATGTAGAAACTTAAATGGGCGTTACTGTACACTAAAATGTGTAATTAGTGCCTGGAATGTATAATTTGTATTAGTTTTCAGCACATCAAATTTGTCGACGCCTAATCGTCATCGCGGTTGCTGCTAATAGTTTCCATCACTGGTTGGTTGGTTGGTTCATAGGAAGGGAAAGGCGCAGTATCTGTCACACTTGCTCCTATATAAAAATAACAACGGGCTCATGCACTGATAAAAAAAAAAGAAGAAATCCCCCGTAAATTTTTTTTGCAGTGCATCTAACAAAACTGCTTGCATATAGAATGGAACTCGTAGACAGGAAGCTTATCAATGCGCCGGAAAAAGTTAGATGCCTAACGTTCACCGTTCTGTCCCTTTATATAGGAAGGTTTAGTTTGTTTTGATTATCCCTTCTGACATATACTCTAGCAGTCATGCTCGATCATAGGCTAGTAGGGTTTCATAGTTTCCATTTGATAAAGCGCAGGAAGATCAGGCACTCTGCTGCTCACTGGTGTTGCAGGTTTGCCACGTAGAAGTAGCCGCAAACGAAGAGCGCCACTCCAAACACTCCTGGAAGCGTGAGTAGCGCCCACAGCCACAAGCCCAGAGCACCGTCATCATGGTCAGCACTGCAAAAGTAGCAGTTTCACATTGCTGTTATGTCACGCGGGTATGCACACCACTGCAGAGGGAGGGGGAGGGGGGGGGGGAAGGGGTTGCAAGTTAGTTTAGTTTATGGGGTTTAACGTCCCAAAGCGACTCAGGCTATGTAAGACACCGTAGTAGAGGGCTCCGACAATTTCGACCACCTGGTGTTCTTTAACGTGCACTGACATCGCACAGCACACAGGTACCTTGCTTTACGCGTCCGTCGAAAAGTGGCCGCCGCTGCCGGAAATCGATCTCGCATCCTTGGACAAAGCAGTCGAGTGCCCTAACCGCTAAGCTACCGCAGAGGGGCAAGTTGTAAGGTCTCACGTCTTAAAGGCTGCGCTGAATTGGAGTTCTTATGATGCCGCTGCTGCGGACTTGTCTAGTCGCTGTACTCTGATATCGACGATAAAATAAAAATCTATACTATTATAGAATTGCGTGCCGTGCAGAAGAAATACACATTTTATACTGCAGTGCACATACGGCCGCGTTTTCAGAGGCAAAAAATAAAAAAAAAAGTATTTTTGTTCTGCCCTGTCAACGAAAGTTAGAGATCGCACGGTGGCCTAAATTCGGAGCCTTCGACTATACGGCGTCCATAAAGTCCATGTGTAGCTTCGCGATGGTACAGCCCACATCTAACGAAGATATAGTTTGAAAACCACGTTGCGGTCTGCTTCTGTAAAATGGAAACACTGTAAGCTAAATGGCAGGTTTGTAATTGAAGCTGCGCAAACGGTGTCTACAATCTGTCGCCAACATTTATCGCATGTATGGGCAGGTCTAAAAGTATGCTTCCATCCGAGGGGTGTCTTAGTGATTCGAGCATAGGTGGAAAGGAAATATGAGAGAGAGAGAGAGAGAGAGAGAGAGAGAGAGAGAGAGAGAGAGAGAGAGAGAGAGAGAGAGAGAGAGAGAGAGAGAGAGAGAGAGAGAAAGCGGCTGGTGCTCGCTTCGCACATTGTTTTATACAAAGGGCAGAAATTATTCTTCTTCTCGAGTTTTAGAAACTACCTTAATTGTTCTTACTAAACTGACTGAAATTGACGAAACAACTGAAAATAAATGTTCTGACAAGCACTGACAAGAATAAAATATGGCAGCCTGCTTCGTATTCATGCAATCTTTATACACTCGAAAGTGGAGGAGTCTCAGACTCCATTAATTAGAGGTAGGTGTCTCAGACCCCCCCGAGACCACCTTGACTTTAAGCTCGGCGTATGTGGTAAAGGCTAGCATTTCGTAGCTTGGAAAGGGGCAGATGAAGAAATGCTTATATTCTCAGAGCGGCCACGAGTAAAAGGCGTAATGTAGAAAATGAACCTGAGCGCTTATGTGGCTTAATAGAAAGAATAGCCTGGCACGCTGCGACGGTTTGTGAATTAATCCAAACGACGTATAAAAGAAGGCTCAAGTCTATTACAGCAGCAGTATCTTTGCAGTATTAGCCCCTTGTTTTAGGCTGTGGAGGCACCTGAACATTTAAGCAGCGCTTATTGCTTAGTTCAGGGATCCCTGCCTTCTGTTGTCTATTTCTGCGGTCAAACACACGAGCCAACAGAGTCTGTCCGTGCTTACTGTGCGGTTTCGGCAAGCGGGAGTGCGACGCGGGATGGCAGCGTCCAGAGGCTGAAGACGTTCCCCACCACAGCCATGATGACAGGCCCTACTAAAAAGGCGGTACGGATCTCCGCGTATTTCCTGCGTACAGAGGCGCGCGATTCCGATGCAGGAACAGAGGGGATGGGTCAGAGCACGTCTATACTGAAGTCGATTCGCAACGCACCTATACTCCCCATGCTTTGTTTACAGGTTGAGAAAACTTTACGGGTGACTTGCGCCCCCCCCCCCCCCCTCCCCCGTTTTATAGCGAAGCTCTAAAAACCTCTACCGTCCAAGGAATTTTTCGTGTCGTCGTCGTAAAAATGCCAGGCCTTGGAGGAGGGGGGGGGGGAGGGGGTGGAAGGGGGTCATTTGAATAAAAATTCGTCTAATCGCTGGTCACCTGAGGTTCGGACATAAGACGTTAAATGGTTAATGGAATAGTGGGTCGAGTTAATGCTCAGAATCGTTTGCCGAGTCGAGATCACGTGTGAGGGAGCAGTACCAACGACCTCTGGTCATTGAAACCGTAACGGGCCTATAAATTTCGGGGGTCATGGGATGAATTGTTAAATTGGTTCAGAGGAAAGGAAAGACGCATGTATTTTTCACACTTCTCGGTGGACATGCGAACCACGCTTAAGGAAGGGAGGAAGGTGAGAGTGAAACGAAGATGCTTTACTTGGAGGGCCCTGGAATATGCGTCAAAATAGCGCGGACGTTGATATAGCCACGGGGACGTGCAAACAGTGCGGACGTCAGAATAGCAAAAGATATAAGTCTAAATGGGGTTAGAACCGCCGGGCCTGTGTCGAATTAGATAAGGAACGTGTAATTAAGACTCATTAAGATAACATCATCGAAAAAGATGTAATTTGAGCTTTATATCTTTTCCGTCCAAGGAAATTTTCGTGTCGCTGTCGTAACCAAAAAGCGCCAGGCCTTCTAAAGGGGTTGACGCCATTCGAAGCCCTCGTGTGAAGTGCAAACCGCATAATGTATGATAACGGCGCCTGCAAACAATGCGAATCACGTTCCTTTTCCCCGCGTGTGTTTCCCGGTAAATATCATGGTCGCGTAAGCTAGCAGCTGGTGTAGCAACTCATTTAGTTCATTCCAGGCTGCTATGAGTAGACCACAGAAATAAAGACGCCAGATACGAGTGTGAATATTCAAGTGAACATTGCAATCGGTGACTGGGTGTCATTTTACAGCTTCACTGTCCAAGCACCTTCACAGTGTGGATTGGAGCCACATTTTCTTCCCCGGGATTTTAGGGTAGTGCTTTCTGGCTTGTAGTCTCTAAGCGGAGAAGAAGCTTCCACCGCCTTTTCCACATATATAAGGAGGAGGGACTACAGGCCCCTTTACAAGATGAAAATCAGCTTATATACTCAAACAGCTTTGCATCGTCAATGTCTATAATGATTAAAGCTTATTAGGAGCCATTAAGATTATTGAAAATTTACCTGTGTCTTTCCTCAACCTCGAAGGTTTGCTCGTCCACGTCAGAAATGGGACCTGTAATGAGAAAACGGAACGAAATAATCCCATGGATAATTGACTGCATTTGTCCAGGCCTCATGGGTACCTTCATATTCTATACGATACATATAAATTTTCCTGCGGCTGGCATCAACGATTGTAAGTGGTTCGTTTTAATTTAATGACCTATTAACAAGCCGGTACACAGGTACTTCACATTCGGTAAAAAAAGCCCCTATGTTATGTCCCAATGGAGCCAAATACAACAAACAAACAAACAAACAAACAAACAAACAAACAAACAAACAAACAAACAAACAAACAAACAAACAAACAAACAAACAAACAAACAAACAAACAAACAAACAAACAAACAAACAAACAATACATAATTGTAATAACTATCAGCGCACTGTCTCTTCACCTATTCTACTATCGAATCTCATAAGTTGGTGTTGAGCTTCGCCGAGGTGGCGCAGTGTATAAAGCGCTGGACTGCTGTGCGATGTCAGTGCACGTTAAATAACCCAAAATGGTCAAAATTTCCGGAGCCCTCCACTTGTCACATAGCGTGAGTCGCCTTGGCATGTGAACCTCTATAAACCAAACCAAACCAAACCAAATTGGCATTGATGCACCGAAAATACTTTGGGACAGTTGTCAATGACATTTTATATTCCTCGCGTGCTTTATGTCATTGCGGCCGGGGGGGCGCAGTAGTTACGGCGCTCGACTACTGTTCCCAAGGACGCGGGATTGAATCCCGACCTCGGCGGCCGCTTTTCAATGGAGGCGAAAAGCAAGGCGTCCGTGTGCTGTCGATGTCAGTGCACGTTAAAGAACCCCAGGGGGTCGAAATTTCCGGAGCCCTCCACTACGGCGTCTCTCATAGTCTCAGTCGCTTTGGAACGTTAAACCCCACAAACCAACCAACCAACCATATGCGTATGTGCGTTGTTAGCCCCAAAACGCCGCAACATGCGAACACAAAAGGGGTAGTAGCATTACTGGCGATGGAAATTTTTGTGGAATTTTTTCTCTGTCACTTTGTAAGTGTGTAGTATACTGAGCACTCTCTCTCTCAGAGCTATCAATGCCTCCATGTTCTCGATTCCGCTTCAACCGGCCATGTTGATCGCTTTGCAAAACATCCATGTTTCTTGGGTTGTTACTGTTTTTTGATGGAAATGAGTCCTTAGTCTACTAATCTACTCTAAGAAGTGGTACGTCTTACACGAACTATTCTTAACAAATGCCAGAATTTTCGTTAATAGGAAGTTTAAATAATTTTCAAAAGAGGTTAAGCAGCGAAAATGGTCATGGTTGTGAAACTGCAAAATTGTAAAAAACTAAAAAGAATGAATCAAAATGAGAAATTTTAGTCGCGAAACGCAAACATTAAAATAAATTGATTGAATAAATCAACCGCCTACCATTTCTACACCCGCTCTGAAGTCCTCCGAGTGTATTATTACTTTATACCTATGACCGCATTTTCTTAATTTCACTGCCCGCATTGCTAGCCTGTATATAACAGATATTATCGTGGCCGGTCTGAAAGGTTTTCCAATTCAAAATCATTTTTATTCTGTCGCCAGCTGTCTAGAATTAGCCTATCGCTTATGCCTGTTGCCAGTGCATTTACAACTTTTACACACTTCTTGGTCCAAGATTTTTGTTTTTTTCACCAGCTTGACTAAAATTCCGTAATAAGGCTGTAGATGTGCATTTAATGACATTTGCTTCTTCCTTTTTCCATTTAAGATTGATCGGTTCAAAGGTGCTTATTATTATGTTGTCCTGTGTTGCTCCCTAATTAGGGGAGATTACCCTATCTTCGCTTCTGAATGACTCAGCCATATTTGATGTAATTTAGTTCGCAGTGGTCGTCTCTAACGATTTTCACTCTGCATCTTGAATCCTACTCTGCTTTCTTCTTTAAAACTAGGTAGCTTATATGGATCCAAAAGTTTCTTGGTCCGCCTTTATTTTCCGCTTTGCTTGGCCTCGTCGACTGTTGTCTTCTTTCCTTCATATATACTATATCCACACACACGAAAACGCACGCACTCTCCCTACTTCTCCACGGCGCTTCTTCGGGTTCGCGCCACATATTTTAGCTCCAACGCGCAGCCTGCCGACGAGATACCCAAATTTGACCCCAACTCAATGTGTCAACTATTATGCGGTGTTCTGCGATTTTTTTTTTTGTGTTGTACTTGATTCTTTTACTCTGTGAGATTGTCATCCTCTATACTGCTCACACCCACTAGACGAACTTTGTTCTTTATTTATAGTCCATCCTACCCTGTAAAACGATTTCGCTCAGTCTGTTGATTATTTGTGCATTTCGCGAAATTTTCTATGTCTGTGGCATCCAGTAACATGCACTAAGCCAGCTTTTCTTTGACATAAGACAACGCGTGTATATTCCTCGTATGCATGGAAGCAAATTGTTTGTAGGTGGAGTACATAACCCTTTCCGTCCCTGTTTCCCGTCGAGCGCAGCGTTCAAAACAGCGAAAACTGCGTTCAAAGTGTTGCTGGTGCAAGTGGTATACCTGGAGAGGCGCTCGTCTTGTGAAAACCCACGTCGTGTGCAGAGCGGGTTCGGCTTCGGTGGGAGTCTCCACTACTCACGCGCGCGCTCCCGTCCGCCAGCGGCACGAGGCCCGTGGAGCTGGCAAGCCTGAAAATACATCTCCTTTAGCTTGCGAAGTCTTACACATCTTTAACAGTATCGCGCTAGCGATTGTTCCTCAGTGCACCGGCTGCCAAGTTAATGAAACAGAGCGGAAATCGAAAAAGGGGAAGACAGTTCGCGTCGTTCATTTAAGACAGCTTTGTGTGCTTGGCGGCTCAGCTTAGTGCGAAGCAGATCCGACGAAGCTAGTGTTATCGTCGAATTCTAAATGCGTCGATGCAGGATTAGAGTCCTCATCAGATTGAATTTAACTTTAACTAAAAGGTTTCATTACAGACGCATAGCTTTGTTTGTGCATGTAGCGGGTCTTGGGTGGACCTAATGAGTTATTACTTGTAACGAATTGTTGCGCCCATACCAAGGGTCTTCTATAGTTCGCTTTTTGTAGCGATTGCAAGCAATTTCCTTGGCACGCTAGGCTGTTTGTCGCAAATGTGTGCTCAGTCACCGATTGCTAAGCAAGTTGCGACTTCTTTTGCGACAAACAGCCTAGCGTGCCAAGGAAATTGCTTGCAATCGTTACGAAAAGCTATCTATAGCAGACCCTTGGTATCGGCGCAATCCCGAATAGTTGATTCAAGTTATCATCGATCTTTGAGAGCAATATATCGTACCGTCCAACAGCTATGCGCCAGAGAACCCTTGCTGGATGGCGAAAGTAATGATACGGCTGTGTGTTAGCGGCGTTAAGCAAAACACACAGTTTGAAATGAATGCAACTAAACGTGTTCCACTTAAATCGAGTCACACGCATACTGCAGTGAACATTATTTCGTGCATCTTCTCTCCGGAGTCTCTTTATCTCATGAGCTTTACTATCGTCCATCAAACCATTAACAGTGCTCGGGCAATATGGCACGTTGGTTGGTTCTTGAGTTGACTTAAGCTTCCCCTTTCCTTTGAGCACGCGTAATTATCAAGCAGCCAACTTCCAGTAGACGCCAGTTAGTTCTCCTGAGAGCTGCGCCTTGCATTGGTTCATTACCGTATATGGTGCAGACGGAATAAAATTGACCAGGTCGCCACGAAGACAGTTTAACTTCTTCCGGAGTACAAAAATTACTTTTTCGATGCACGGAACTCACTTGGAGGGGATGTTTGCGCCCTGGCCTTTGCCAGACTTGCATCTAGGGGAACCGCCAGTGATGCGGGAGGCTGAAGACTCCCGCGACGTGGTAGGGACCGGCTGCGTGACGGTGCCGATGATGATGACGCGACAGGTAACTCCGGTGGCTGCACCATCACGGTCATCGTCCGAGCTACCGTCGGTGCTACCGTCAGCAACGGAGCCGTGCAGATCGCGGTGAGACCTGACGCTGGCGGCGCTCTCCGTCGACGCTATGCAGAAGCGTGGTGTCGCCATTGGCGATGAGCTAGTGCCAGATGCCTGAGAGCCGGTGGAGGAGTGCGCGGTGCCGCCCTGCTCGTTCAAGTTGGAGCACAAGGAAGGTTCCCGAGCCCTAGCGTCTCCGCTCACCGTGGATGTTTTCTGCACACGGAGAACCGCAAGCAGGATATTTCTGCCAAATATTCCTAAAGAGTACGAAATATGTGAGATGCTGAAAATTTGTCAAATAGGATTTAGTTATCACTGCACAAGACTGAAACTTAAAAATAACCCAACCAGTCGCGCGGTATCTCGGCAGCCATGCATGACTTTTGGCAGTTCAGACAAAGATGGCGGGTTCGAATTCCGGCCGTAATGGTCGCATTTCTTTTGGAGGAGAAATACGTTTACGCTCACGTGCTGTGCAACGCGAGTAGTAGTAAATGTTTTTTTTTTATAATAGAATAAAATAAAAATAATAAACGAAAGAAAATATTTTTTGCCTGCCCCGATATCTGCTATCGAAATGAGCTGAAGCACCTGAACTAGGGTGGCGGAAATATAGAGATAGTAAGGAGACAGGTAGGATAAATCAAAGAGGTAAGCGACAGGGAGAAAGAAGAGTTTAGGTTAAAAGGTAAAGGAGTATAATATAATATTGTACATTCTACTCAGTATGGGTTTGTTCGAGGCCCGCCCGCGATTGACTTTACACGCTGGAGCACTCGGCGCTGCGGGTGAGCCTCCACAATGTGCATTGCGTAAATTCTTAATGACAGAGACACAGAACGCGCGTGGATGGCGTGTTTATTTTTATTTTATTTATGTAATGCATCGTGAGCGCACGATTAAGAACTAAAGTAGTCAGCGTCCGAGAAGACGGTTGCAGTGACGGTCAGAACTACTGCCACAGTCTCTGCAACATGCATGGCAATAGCCCATGAAGCTGTGACTGTTTTCCACGCCTAAACTTGCGAATGAATGAAATCAGGTCTCTCCAGAGATGTGCGAGAGTATAGCTTGGTTTATCGCGCATAATTGTTAATCAGGCCTCTGTGAAATAATAAAATAAATAAATTATGGAGTTATACGACCTCCACCTCGCCCTTGGCAGCCTTCGAACCACCCTGCAATAGAGCAATAGATCACCCGTAAAAGTTTATGGAATGGTTCGAGAGTTCGTTTTTGTTACATAATACGACACCCACTTACAAGTCCCACCGAGGCACGAATGTAAAGCATTTTTAACAGCTGTTATTTGAAAGCGACAGTGATAAGACTCGCTGTGCGAGGTACAACAGTGCCTCAACCGCACCTTGCTGGCGGAGGCGGTTGGTATCGGGGCAGCTGCTGAGGACGGCATCCTGGCCGCAGCCACTGCAGCCATGGCATCCGCCATGGTCTTGGCGGGCGGCTGCCCCTGTGGCGAGAACCAGTTGAGCGGGTGGTCGGCCAGGATGTGTGGTGTGGACGGGACCGACGACGAAGGCGGTTGTGAGCGAGGAAGCGAGCCCAACAGCCCTTGGCGCTGTAGCATCAGCATGACGCGCTCCGCTTCGTCGGCCGTGAACAGCGCCGGGTCCCCCAACGGAGAACGCTGCGGTGCCTCCTGAATTGGAAAAAAAGTAAAAAAAAAAATGAGAAGGCCGGGTTCAACGTTGCTGAACCGAATGTGGAGTGAAAGCATTAGCTGCAGGTGACAGAGCATTTTTCTTGTTCTTCTTCTTCCTCTTCTTCTCTGTCTCAGCGATGCCGCATGTGGAAAAATTAGCACAGCCCGCATGTCCGATTAAACATAAGCGCGTGCGCGTGAATAAGTAACGCTTGAACGCAGTCTGTGCAAGAAGCATGCGTGATGGGGCGGAACAGAAAATTTCATCCGGGTCTAGTGACCCCGTTCTACTCTGGGTACACTACCTGAGCCGTTTAAGGCGAGTATATCGATTGCCTGCCTGGGTCCGGTCTGAAGAAAGGCACTGTTTAGAGGAGGCACTCCCTGGTTATGCCTTACTGTCCCCATCGATCCCGCAGTGTCCAGATATCAAATGAGTCACTGTAAGGGGACCTTTTTCACGAGCAGATGAAAAGAGCCGAGGGAAATATGCCATTTTCGATGAGGTTCCCCACAAATATCGCAAATCGTTTCCAGAAAGGCCGTAAGCTTGGCAGCAGTGGATGTTGGATTCTGTCCTAAAATCGACGACTCGTCTGCTGCGCCGGTATCAACACGGCCAGATGCCACCGAGGCCTGAGGTCACACACGTCCGTCAGTGCATACGTGAACACGGTTATAATATTCTGCCTAGAAGTACGCCAGGGCAAGCTGCTTCAGTCCGCCGACAACTCTCATTACTTAAGTGCACCGCGAACATGATATACAGCCTCTGCTCATCAACCACGATTGCCTGACGGTGTGATATGGAAGGGCATATATTGGGGGCACTTCTTTTCGATGGCAGTGCAGTGCACTTGAGAGTCTGGATGAACTACCCGTCTGTCTTTGATGCTGTTGTAGCCGTCTATGGTTGCTAGCTGCATCTGTTCTACGCAGCTGCAGTTCGATGCAATATTTTACCTCGGCGGGCAATCACAAAGGTCCTCAAACGTCGTTTATTATCGAAATACCAGATTATCTATAGCCCGTTTTTCGATGAAACATATAATAAACAACTCAACATCGCGACCTTCTAAGCTGAGTTCTAATCTGTTCAGCTCGTATGTGCAAAATCTGGGATACGCAGGCTGCATGCAGTTCAGGCTGCCATTTGTAAACGATCTTTCGTGGGATCCCATCTAGTCTTTTCAATACGTTGGTTTGAGCCGGAGGAATAATTATAACAAGTACTTTCTCCTGCGAGTCGTGCGGAGGGAGATGGACGCTCTGGTGGAGGCGCGAATTCTAGATTGCACGAAGTTTGCCCAAAAACCCAAAGAATGTGTAGCAGAGGACCTCAGCCGTACTTACGGCGTTCCTTGGTGAACTGCCTTCAAGCTTAAGAAAAGCTTCGGTTCACAGCCTCAGCTATTAAATCTTCACTAACTAGAAACTTTCAAGCCATAGCTCCAGAGCAGTCGATTGACTCCAGGTTCACGCATTGCGTTCTTTAAGGCACCTACCTCCAGGTAGTGGAGTCCGGGTTCGATGAACGCGAACAGAAGTACGGCGACCACCGTTGCGGGTAGACGTGTGGCGAGCAAGAAGGCGCCGAGGCACACGGCAGGGAAGAGCCACCGCAGCCGCACGCGGTCATTCTGGCAGCGGTGGGCTAGCCAGGGCGCCAGGTGAAAGCGTACATTGCGGTCGGCTGCCGAAAGCACCAACATCAGCAAAGCCTCCAGCACGTCCACCTGGGCAAAAAGGTCAAACGCCATCGCCTTTCCGTCTCGTATACTTCGTCTATGCTTTGTAATTCGGCGCTGTTTAGGTTTCAAAGCGTTGAGATATACTTTTATTTGAATGCTGGTGCTTCCGTTGAGGAAGCTGGTTCGCTTGAAGTGTTTTATTAATGTGCGCGGTTATGTCCAATGTTTGCTAATAGGCAAAATGAAGGTTTGAACACTGAGAAATTTCTTCGGCTTTAGTATTCAAGAAGCAGTTTTAATTTCTCCACTGATAAATTCACCTGGTAACACCGAATACGAGGAAGGCGACCCCCGCGTTGAATCTAAGAATTTACACAATATGCACAGCTGAAAGGCGACAGAAAGGAAAAGCGACAAAGAAGCGATAAACTACGACATCAAACTGAGCCGGACGCGGTCATTGTGAATTGTCAAGATGGGGTTGGACGATCCAAAAGCATCTATGGCGGCCGTGTGAAGCACTGCTCGTAATTGCACTTGTTCTAAGGCCGAAAGAACAATAGCGCCTCCCTTCCTTACTGAGAAATCAGTTTTGTCCAGTGATCTTCTGAGCGGGAGCGTGAACATGAAAATTCACGTGGTCCAAGTAGAGTGTGTCTAGCTAACTGAATTCATTTTGAGGATTATTTCTTCTTCAAAGGTTCGTAACGAGGTTCACTTTATACACTGCTGTTACCAAAAACTATATCCTAATGCTGATGTTTTTTCTGCAACAAAACTTTTGCACCTGCAGTACGGTTTGAACTTTTCGCTCGTGTCGTTTCGCAATTTTCGCAAGTGTAACTGAGAAGCAAAAATAAAAACATCGCTACGAATATCTTAATATAAGCGCATTGCAAGGCGTGCTGAAATTCACATAATCTGCCCGATGTACAGAAGTAAAAAGTGCCATCATATTCTTAGGAATTAGTTTGTTTCGCGTCATTATTTTTGTACATGCATCGACAAGCGAAGTAATTTTAGGATGCCACTAAGTCGTCACGTAGTGTTATCGGTATTTGATTCCGTACCGAGAAGAAGGCGGAGGCTAGGCGTTGCGGGTCGGAGACCTTGAGCAGCGGGGCGCAGCACATCAGCAGGAATGCGTGGGTCGCCTTGGGCATAGGGCCGATGATCCACCAGCTCAAGGTCAGCGTCACGCAGTACAAAGAGTAGGAACGCTGCGAGTAATTTGAGATGAAAGTCACCCGAGCACTTATTAGACGGCAGAGTGTTAAGCATCTGCCCTTATTTCCTTGTTTGTGACGACCTCCCTTCGTAAATTGGGGAGAAATACCAAGACAAACGGCGTCAGTAGCATGTGTTCGTGTCACAAGATTTACACAAGTGTAGATGATACCTTTGATGCTTTCGATAGTGTAGGCATATTACAGGATCGTGTAGGCCCCAAGTCTTTGGACTACGCTCTGTTTGTATTTACAAAAGCCGAAGTAGTTTTATCAAGACGGCCCCTTACCGCGAATCTCTGTTCCGTTTCCTCTTTGTGTTATCTTTCCTTGCCGCAGCCAGCGCCGGGCCTTCTGTACAGCAATCAGTGTGACTTGTCTATCCTAAGGTCCTCTTAGGGCGACTAAATTTTTTTCAGTGACTGATACGATGAGCGCGTGTTTCCACTAGACTAACGTTCCCCAATGTACCTGGGTCTGACATGGAAAATTTTTTGTTTGATGCTTAAATCGCGCGCTGGTTAAAACGGTCGTTCCGATTCAGAACTAAATAGCGAAAGAACAACGCGAAAAAAAAAAAAACTAGGACGAAGGAACACGCAAACACAGGATGGGCGCTGACTACCAATTGTTTATTTTTTAGAACCAAGCATGACAAACACCATACACAGTGGACCATGTGGTAGCCTACATGATAAAGCGAAGGGCAATAACACAGCAAAACTCAACACGCTCATAACACTCATCACTAACTCATTACGATAACACATCAAAGTTTTGATGTCTTTGCTTTATTATGTGACCTACTACGTGGTTCAGTATGTATGGTGTTTGTCGTGCTTGATTTTAGAAAATAAATAGTTGGCAGTCAGCGCCCGTCGTGTTTGCGTGTTCCTTCGTCCTCGTTTTTTTTTTTTTTCGTGCTGTTCTTTCTCCTTTTAACCATGAACGAACTAACCCAGGCAAAAGTCTTGATCCGATTAAAAAGACTGCGAAATGTGAATGTTACTGCCGAGTTGCTACATTTTTATTGTGAACACAATTGTTCGTACGATTTAGCAGTGTATGCTGTACTAGACGAAGGCGAAAATTATCTGCTATAGAAATGATGGATAAAACGAATTGTCTTCTTTTGGTCAGAATCTGCAAGCCCTTTTGCCTCTCTAAAGTCGCCTTCTTAGCCAGGTGTCGCTACCATAGTATGTTTTAATCCTGCTTACACTGCGCTTCCTTTTTGTGACGGGTACCGATATCGCGGCTGTCGTGGTGATGATTTTTAGTGTATTTGGAAATGCGGCGAGTAGTTATAAAAAACACCAGATGGCCAGCTCTGGAAAGTTTTCAAAGTAATAGAACTGAGAGCAGCAGTGGAGCAGGTTATGTGCAGTGTCCGCCCCCTCTCCTCTCCTTTTTTTTTTTAGTGCGCTGTGCTGAGTTTCAAGCCACCTAAGCAACTAAAGCTATCAAAAGAACTAGGGTGTTCTCATTTTTAGGTGGCGCTGCCAATGGCAATAGCCGCAATCAGCAACGGAGTGCACCAAACCCCTTCATTTCTATCGATAGAGCTGTAGAAGAAAAAATATGAAATATTTAACAAGATCACATGTAGTTAATTTGAGTGTAGTGCTATTAGGGCTGTGGCCCAAGCGGTTCATCTTAAATATATCTGCAGTTAGGGTACTGTTAGCGAAGCAAGACGATTACTGCTCGTGAGTAGTTTAGTACTCACATGTGTTCCGTAGAACAGCATCGGCGACAGGTAGAAAGGCATCAGGTAGCCAATGTACAGGAAGCCACGCTGGTATCCTAAGGAAGGGACAATAGAAGCTCATCTCGGGGCTGAATTACATTGAATGTTTTATCAGGGAATAACTCAGTTGCTGTATATATCGCGCACACATGATTGCTGCTTGCAATGCAATGACACACGTCATGTGAATTATGCCATGCCTTTCTTGCTGCAACTCGTAGAGAAGGCGTTTTCAGCTCTTGTACTGTATCGCTTGGCAGTAGAAACGATTAGAATAGAAGCAATGGTGTGTTCTGTGTAAGCTGGTTCTACGAACGCTAAGGTTATCCCTAAATGGCCTATGCATTTCTTTTCTGACTGCCCAGCCTGACAGGTAGACTGTCAGTATTAGACCAAAGATTGTGCAGTAAGCATGTTCGACAACTGAAATGGCAGTCTCTAACAGATGCCCGCTTAAGACAGCACATGAAGAAACGCCTCAGAAATCATTACCTTTTCGAGTGTAAGGGACCCAGTCATGATGTGCTGAAAGTAACACTGCGACGGCATTGAAAACTGCACACCGTGGCTTAGTTTATTGGCGTTTGGTTGGCGAGTCAAAGGGCGGGCGATAGAAACTCGATAACGGTGGCCTCATCTTGATGGCGACGAACTGTAGGAATGCTTGAGATCTCTGTGATGTCAGCGCATCGTGAAGAGTTTGAAGTGATCGACACTGACCCCGTAACCGCCCCTCGCAGAGAATCTCCTACCTTATGTGAAGATTTTGGGCGCTAACTCCCACACACCAGCACTGCAGAAGTTGAAAACTGGGCCTTTTAAATAGCGTTGCGGCTCAATGACACAAAGCATGACTGTAACTGGCGGAGAAGGAACGGTGCAAACCCTTGTTCCTACCACGGGGATTCATCAGCTGTACTGATGCCCCACAGCACAGTTGATGCAAAGCGCGACAGGGACATGCGGCGGCGCTATGTGCTGCGTACCGTACCTCTATCATCGGGGCTCCTCCTGCACTGGCTTGGCATGAATGCTGCACGGAAGCGAACGGCGTCCACCGCTTGGTTGCTTCTTCATCTGATGACGCGTGACGCGCGAGATGCACGCGGGCACGAGGGATCACGTTGCTTCTTCGTCTTCTTCGAAGTAACTCTTCTTTCACTCGGCATAGTTCATAGAGGATAATAATGATGTAAAAAGTTTGCTGGGTTCCATAAAAATGTTTTCAAGGAAACTTCGACTCGACATATTTTCTCATTTTATCACGCAGTATATTAATTATGTCTGACGCCTACATGTGTGGCTGATCCCCCCTCGTCGGTATGTGCCATTATCCGAGGCCACAAAACAACGACGACTTCAACCATTCTAAGCAAGGAAAATTGCAACAGTGACTTCGTCTTCATTGTATTCATTAACGTTCCGTGACATGCTGAAAATGAGAAGTCGCTTCGTGAGCAGACAATAGTTACGGTTAACTTGCGTAGTATTCCAGCTATTAATAGCCCCAGTTGACAGAATTAATAATCATTAAGGGACAGCAGTGGAGTTAAATGGTTATGGATTTATTGCGCCGAATGTTCTCAGATTTCACTCTCGCTTATCTTTTCCCTCAAACACCACCACGGGTTCCACACCTTCTTTACTGCCGCTTATTCCTAGAGCGCCAGAAAAGAATTACAGGGGCGAACTCTCAGGACCTGAGAAATGATCAGCGCTGACTGATGTCAGGGATGACACTACAAATGAATGCCGCCATATAAACTGAAATGGCCGCATTAGCTCATCAGTGATCGGGTAGATGCATAGCTGAGGGAAGTATAATCTTAACCATGGTCTTGTTTATTGCCTCCGACTCGAATTCGGTTAGCCAAGTTGACCTTCACCGGAGGATGGAGTCTGAGGCAAAGTCTTTATGGTGGCCGTGCTTGGGCAGAGAGCAACGTTGTTCTGTACAGTCTCTCTTTATTTTCCTGCTGGGGAACCAGTCTTACTGATGAATGGGCTGCAATGACGCTACAAAAACAACACAACTACAGACTGATACAGCTAGCGCTCTATAATCTTTCAGCTGTCCGCTTTGGCGTTCGTTATTTTGGAGGCTCGGGGCAGCTCTAGAGGCTTTTTGAGATTTTAGAAATTATAATAAAAGATGTAATGTAGGTTTTTACCTCCTTGAAGACGCTTATACAAACGTTGTCACCCATGTGACACTTCATTTCGGTGCGATTCGTTTCTGAGACCTTCCGTTTTATGTGGGCACAGTTCAGATTATGTCTCGAGGCAATGCTGCATTTTATACTCCGGAAACATTCGCTACGCGTTCAAAGCAGCCCCCTCAGCTTCCCTAATAACAGTATCAAAGATTGCATTGGTCCTCGCAGGTACTTTATGAAAAGACTTCTATTTCAAAGGAATTTCGCGTGGTTGCAGCTCCCGTCAACTCGTCTATGTCATATGCTCTCGTGAGGTCATACAATCCTCCGAGCAATCAGGGCCTGGTCATGTAACCTGCCAACCACAACCTGTCAGATGAATGCTCTTGGTTTTCAGCTCACAGCGTCGATAACACCGACGGTGGGTTTTCTAGAGAACGGGGTCTTTAACGCTCATTTATTGCTTTCAGGAGCCCGCAAAAGTACAGGTGTTTGATACTTTATCGGGCAGTGAGAGATCCGTATCTCACTTTAGACAACCTAACCTAACTTAACCTAACCTAACTTAACCTAACCTAACCTAACCTAACCTAACCTAACCTAACCTAACCTAACCTAACCTAACTTAACCTAACCTAACCTAACCTAACCTAACCTAACCTAACCTAACCTAACCTAACCTAACCTAACCTAACCTAACCTAACCTTATATAGCATTCGTAGTTGCAGTGGACCCAAAGCCCAGAAGCTCACATTTTAACGACGCAGGCCAACACCCCGGTGTGTTTAGAAAATTCTACTATTTCATACATGTCCGACATTGCCCAGCAGCTAGCAATAAGCTCCAAATGCAAAAAAAAAAAAAAATTACCATGTTTCCAGACATGAATTAATTTACCCTGTAAGCTTGAAAAAAGTGCTCCCATAATTTACATTCCCGGAAACACGAGGGTACACACAACCAGTTTCTTCGAAATCACAGCGGCGCTGGAGATCTTGTTGCCCAGATTTCAGCATGAAGAAAACATAATAGATTAAATCAAGATTTTAGTCATCCAAGAAGGTGAATAGGGGGACAGGAAAAGAGTCGTTCTACGACAGCTTACCTCCACGCAACAGTGGCAGCAGAAGCTTAAACAAACCCTGAAATAGTCGCAGCACTATCATTTTATTTGCGTGGCCGTCCCATTTGAGATTGTCTGCAAAGTAAACACCATGTAAGCCCTTTTACTCATGGAAGTATATATAGTCCTGAATTTGTAAGCTCATATCTTCCTTACTAGCAGTGTGTGTGGCCTTTGAGTGAAATATCAGCAGCTTTGCCTTTTTCACTGTTTACGATTTTTTCTTTTTGTGGAATAGGGTAAAATACAGCTGCTGAGGAGTGCATGAAGCATGCTGCGACATCTGTGGCGGGCCATCTCTTTTTGGCAGGACCACGCAGAATACCTTGGCACTTGACCGGAAGTAACTTGTACGACACAAGTGCATATTTTTGATCCACATGCTCACTTTCCTGGCGGTCTATCGCTTCTAGTAAATATGTCACTTCATGTATCGAGACTGACGACTTGCTTTTCCATTAAAGTTACTTGTGAATGCACTTGTGACATTGACACTTGCCATTCATAGAAGACGACGGAGAATTGAACGGGCGATTGGGAAAAGATAGCTCGTGCTATAGTGTTCTAGAACACTATACTCGTGCTGACCTGGCTGGCTGTCGGTGTTCTCCGTCGTCTTCTACGAATAGTATGCGCCAATATTAAATTTAGATGGAATCATTTAATGCTCAATGACGCTCGCTTCATTCCTCCAAATAATTCTCAACATGAGACCTGAAACAAACAGTTCTTTCAGGTTGTTGGTTAGCGCCTTTAATAGCGGCTTATAAAATTAGAGCACCGCCTCTGTGCGTACGAGTAATGATATGCGGCTGCTGTGACCATGGACAAACGATCGAATCCTGGCTGTGGTGGCCGCATTTTGATGAAGAAAATTCCCATGTGCTGTGCGATGTCAATGTTCGGTAATAACGATAGTAGGTTAAAGTTTATCCAGAGTACTTTATTGTGGCATATCTCACAGCCAAATGTAGATTTTAGATTTCTTTTAGCTGATTATCCCACACACACGTTTTTTTTAAACAAGATAGTTCTGGCGAAGAGCGGTTGGCACTGACTAGATTCAGTTGACAGTTACTGCATTCCATCGGCTTTCAGGCAATTGAACTGACCCTGCTGCCCTTTTGCCATGGATTCTACTAGAACGTATATCTATAGCCTCTTCTGTGTTATGGCAGATGTTTAGGTTCAGGTTCAAGTTCAAGTTCATTTCCTTTCTTACAAAGGAAGAGTCGGGACTAAAAGCTGTGCTAACAGCTAGACTAAAGGTCCTGACTACTTGAGACAGCGGCAGCACAGAAGGAAGGCAACTTTCACATCATTTCATACCATCATTGGTAGGTGATATAGCGTTACACTTACGCTAAGCGCGAACACACTTGCACGAAACAACACAAAAATAAACACCATATTTAGCGAAAACAACTAGAATATACACAGTACAGGTCTCACAGAAACAATCACCAATAAATTTATGTCTGCCTCCTTCACATACGGAAATTGTCACGGCAGTAATCACGGATTTTTGGTTTTGAATTGCTGGTAACATAAAAATTATCATGGCTTAATTTGTTTAGCAAGACGCGAAGGTTGTGACTTAAGGATTGGTTCATAGAGTAAGTTCTGGGTGTTGGTGTGATCTAAGTTTCTCTGTGCCTCGTGTTACAGCAGCTGATGTTTTATCTGAGTTGTACAAGTGCAGTGAATGGACTATCACATTGCTGTGAATGGTGTTTATAGCATAACATGAACCTGTAAAAGCATAATGCAAAGATCGGAAGGATATCGTACTTTATAAGTATATTTCTTGTGGGAAAAAGATATGGTACATTCGCTATAGACCGGGAAGCTTTTTTCTGCAGTAAATGCAACCTATGTAGATTTGTTCCCCAAAACAAGCTGCAGTATTGAATATGAGTTTGTACTAACACATTGTAGAGCAACATCTTTACCCTTGCTGGAAAAATATGTCTAAAGCGCTAAAGTATACCTAGAGCTGAGGAAACTTTCCAACAATTGTGTTCTATGTGTGCATTCCAGGTTAGATTAGTTGAAAAGATAAGTGCTAGCGTTTTTTACAGAAGTAACAAGCTCCATCTGATGGCTATTTAAGACTATTTTGAGAGGGGTAGATATTTTCCTTCCCTTCGAGAGGTATAAAAGAATTTGTGTTTTTGTAGAATTTATGCGCAGAGAGTTTGCATCTGCCCACAAGTGCAGTTGATTAAGTGCATCACTTGCTTTGCGTTCAACGTCGGCTTCAGAAGTTCCTGTTACAGAGAAGGTTATGATGTATGAATTGAGATGAATTTTTAGAAATCCTTTAGCGTCATCTTTAACGCGTCATCCTTTAACGCGTCATCTTTAAAGCGTCACCTTTACTTAAACTCCAGAATCGGCGTCGTTATCGGAATCAGCGTTTTCGCTATCGGCGTTGTGAGAAACAATTAGAAGGGTTCAACGCTGCTGAATCGAATATGGAGTGAAAGCATGAGCTGCGGGTGACTGAGCGTTCTTATTCTTCTTCTTCGAGGATGTTCAAGGTCTTTCGTGACTGCGGCCACGGACTACGCGACGGGACGAAACCTGGCGTAGTATTGCTTTGGCAATAAAGGATCGCAATTAGGACATTGACAAGTGCCAGCTGGCAAGTGACATGTCTGGGCGTTGGTTGGTTGGCGGGCTGCGGGACATGGCGAGACCACATAACATGGACCTGTTGCAGGGACTGCTAACTCCGCCAGCCTCCTTTGATATATAGAAAGCGAGTTGAGAATCGAAACCCATGAAACTTTTGTGTCCAGAGTTAAAAACGCTACTCTTAGGCCACGCACTCACGTTGGAATGGCTTGATTAAAGCTAGGTTCTGTGTCTTTCGTGTGGTCTCACATAAAGAGGTAGTTCGCGGCTCTGTGCTAATGAGTATGTGTGAGATAAGGGAGCGACAAATTAGGGGATTAGGGATTAGCGAGTCGCAGAGCGGACATACGCGGAAGAGGATCGGCAGGGGAGCCGGCAGATGGCACCAATTAACTGTGTGACATACCCTTAAAAGGGGAACTTATGTGCCTACAGTTTTTAATAGCGCTCCTTTGTTTACTTTATGCTATATAGATGGCAACATAAGATGATCTATTTACAACCAGTTCATTCGGTAAATAAAAACTCTGCAATGACAAGCGCAGGTATCCGAGATAATGGTACGGTCTCCATAGGCTACTCATTATGAACGGGTTTCCGCAGTGCTGCCGGCTGAAAGGCTTTTCTTGTGAACTGCATTAGCTGCATTCATGCTTCAACGAGCGCTTTTTGCTTTTTTTAAAGCACCTTATTTTGCAAGAATTTCCTAGAAATGATGCTACATGATTAGCCGCGCTGCGTCACCATTGTTTCAGTAGATTGATTGGTCGATTAAAAAGTGGCGAGTGAAAGCTCTGAAGAAACAAACTGCAGCAAATGTTTTTGTCAAAAGTATGTGTAAATGTTAAGTTTCACAAAATACTAGAGGGAAAAGGTCACACTACCGCCCATGTTAAATTCTTTCAAATTCCCGTCATCAACCCCAAGAATCCTGATAAATCAGGTTTCTTATTTGGCTCGTCTAGCTTGGATAGAAAATGTGGATTCTGCTTCAGAATTGGTAGCTGCGCCACGATGCTCACCTCTGTGTGCGCATAAAAGATATCGTGTTTTTTACTGCTAAAATACATCTAATGCAAAAGAAAGTTCGGCCTTAGGCCGGTGTGGAAACGCCGCATTTCTTCGAGGTTTGCCTGAAGAAGAGCAATGCTTTCATAGATTAATAAACCTTTCTGCCCTACCCTAGGTACACAAAATAAAAGACGAGGACTTCACCGAATTGCTGCGCCTCTCCATCGTGGGGGAGCTGTTGCGGTAAACATAGCAGCCAAAAAGGGCGGAGGCACCCACTCCTCTTTCGGCCTTTATTCACCTATGCTATTTACACAATGTAGCGATTTTTAGAGTTCAATAAACGAACAGATGTACCAGTTTGTTGCCACCAAAGGTGCCTGTTTAATAAAGCAAGTATCGCCATTAGGTTTTATCATTGCGTTTTCGTTTTCATGCGCTCAAAAAAAAAAAAAAAAAAACCCGAAACATTTTTAATGCCTTCCTGGCAGTTCGCAGAAATTAGTTCTCTCATAACGTTTTTAAAGAACCCGTTACCTAACTCCTCACTTTCTTAAATAAAAATCTGCCGAACCTACGGTAGCGAATACACCACCGATATCGCCCAGGCTCCAAACAGTGCATACGAAAAGCTTCACGAAAGAGCAAATAATTTGGGATCATGCGATAGACCCGTAACGATGCCTAGGCATGAGTTTCACTGTCCGCTCAACAACTCACTGTCTGACTTTACAGGTAATCATTCGTGGCTGACTTTGCATAAGAATACTAGCGTTTTTTTTTGTTAATGATAAAACATGGTATGTATCATGCCCACGACTACTAATAACTATAACGGCTGCCTTTATTCTTAAAGCAATGCACACTGAAATCGAGAAATATGCTCTGCAATTGGATTTCCGGAATATTTGATTAAGCAGCTCACTTGTAGATATTTTCATGGCTCCCGTTTGTTTTTCGTGTGTTATTTTCTAACTTTAATAATGCTTATGTATGTTTTTGTGTATTCAAGTTAATAGCACCGGTAAAATTGTAGAGATCCAGGTGTTTAGAACCAAGTGCCATGAGCGTAAGCTACACTCGCTATCGACCTTGGCTCGCATCCACGCTTGACAGGCTTCTCGGCAATGGACTATATAATGTAGTCTGTCTTCTCGTTTTTAGATGATCTCGTCAGAATTTCTGGCACGGCTCCAGTTTCTCTTTTAGCGAGAGTGGCTTCCTCTCCGTCAAGCAGCCTGTTTTTGTCATGCTGCTTAGTGTCTTCCCTGACACTACGCTCGTGGTCCTCTCCCGCACTCGCCCAAATTGCGTATACGTTAGGGCATAGTTAGCTAGCTTAAATGAGGGAGCAGCGCAGATGAAACTTCATGAAAAGACAGCGATGTTCATCGCACAGAGTGAGAGTGTGTTGCAGTTTTACACAAGTCGTGATCAGCTTGTGTCGAGTGCTGTGTTTCATCGCGTAGCCAGTAGCGATAAGTCTCCAAATATAATCAACCAACTGACCCCTGTGTTAGCATTGTTATCACCTGTGGCTATAGCATAGTGCTCAGTGCCTAGGCACAGCGATGAAGACGATGTTTGTTGCGCGGCGCGAGAGTTCACGGCCGAATGTTTGGAGCCAGATGACTTTGAGGATTATCTTGGGTGCTGAAGAGCTTATGATCTAAATATCATCGAAGAGCCATAAGTTCTGCCCAGTGAGTAATTGAGGCACCCCGCAAGGTCTGAGAGGACGATTGAGTCGCTACTTGCGCTAACAGCAGGGGTGCTTCTTTCCGCCTGCCTGGTGCGGATAAAGCATGTCGCACTGTGCATGTTCGTAACGTTCTAGAGTGACATAATTTCGACATCACAATTCACGGAGTATAGAACGGCGGTCATGTGTAATATAGCAGGGAAGTTTAGTAAGACGGCATTTCATCCAACTGGTCTCCTGGGGTAGAGGCGAGGGCTAGTCAGTGATACGTGACGAACAACTGCAGCGTATTAACCCACTATGTAATCAAGTGATTACAACTACTACATTTGAGGTACACAGGTTTGTCTCACTTTTGAATCTGCGTGAACACCTGAGCATTTTAAACATCTTTCGAGGAACTTGCATTTTTCATTGGATGTTGTTGAGGACGTTAATGGAAGCTAAAATATTATAGGTGCCGTAAGTCGGCAATAATATGCTTGTGCGTTTTCAGTTTTACGTTTGATACAAAGCTAAGCAGCTGAAATATCCCGCCTACATTTCTTGCAGCAGCTCAAATACAGAGGGCTGGAGAAGGAGCTCTTAGACAACAATGTTTTTATAGTTTACTCAACTTTATTAATATTTTTTTTACCGCGGCCATCCCATGGTAAACTGAAAAACAAAAGAATGATTATAAAACACAAGCTTATAGGAGATTGCGCATTGTTACAGATTATCACCGAACGAGGGACTCAGAAGGCGAGCAGTTAATTATGAGCCTAAAGAAAACAGTCCACAAAGTTCGCCTCTACAGAAGGCCCTTGCTCAGGCCGCAAAAGTTCGAAAAGCGTCTTTTCGCAAGACGATAGCGCATTGACAGCCACTGGAACAAGAGGCGCGCATGGCGGCGGTATCATGTGATCAAATATGTCGGCGCCCATGCTCCGGCACTCTAAAGCTTCTATAACACACCTTGAAAAATATTTCCGGCTACGGCACTGATCGCGGCGCCACTTTTTCGTCTCAGTAAATTGGAGAAGATCGATGGCTGCGATCTCGAGCTTGTAGATGGTGGTAGCCGCTCTTTCAAGTGCTTTCGGAGTTTTGTGGCTGGTGGAAATGACACGGCCTTCGCCGGCATTGAAATTTCGAGCTAGGCAGGGCAAATGCTCTCTATGGCTGCTTTCGCAGCTTCAGCCGTTGCTGGCACCATTTCTCTTTAAACTGAACAGTGCTCTTGGTAGGCCTCGTAGCCTTGGTACTCTACAAGCCACTTCTAGCTCTTTTTCATGCTGCGTAGGGCACTCGGAATTCCTCAGTATTTCGCGTGTTGATGTGCCGTAGCGCTAACCTGCTTTTCAGCTTTCGTGAAGCATTTGAGCCGCTTGCCTCGTAGCCTTGGTACTCTACAAGCCACTTCTAGCTCTTTTTCATGCTGCGTAGGGCACTCGGAATTCCTCAGTATTTCGCGTGTTGATGTGCCGTAGCGCTAACCTGCTTTTCAGCTTTCGTGAAGCATTTGAGCCGCTTTCTTGGTCGGCTCTTCAACTTTATGTGCGGCCAACTGAACCTGCCTGAACGACCTATGTCACCCTTCATATTTTCCGATTTATTTATCTTCACTCCACGGCCATGACGGTAGCGCTATTGCTGGTGGAAATTTGGAAATGAAAGCGAACTAGTTTAAGGTGACGACAATTTACTAAAACAACCACGGCAGTGTGAGAACAAAGGAAGAGGTGCGGTGACTAACAACTTTAGTTTATTGCTTGACCCCGGGAAATAAGTACGACAGGTTCAATCGCTAAAAAAAGACAAAAAGTCTCCAGGACGTGTCAGTGGAAATTGAAGGCGATATTTCTCTACATTAGTAGGTGGCGCAGGCCTATAGTTGTGAAGGTTAAAGTAGGCCTTACGCGAAAAATTAGGCAAATGTTTAACCCTGCTAAACCTACGTAGACCCGCCTCTCTTCGTATATCAGTACGGCATCCTCTCGACAAGCTACGTCCACTGTATGATCGGATTCGGCCTATCATCATCGCAACCTCTGAGGCGCAGCTAGTTCACGAGGCGTCTCGCCTGGATCATTCATGACGACTGCTGCTGTTAAATTGTCGAGAGCTCTTGTGATTCGTTAGCACCGTCTAAGAGCATTTCACCGGCATTTAAATGTCCCTGATTCGTTCCTGCATTTCGGCACTAACGGATATGGCGGAATGAAAGAAGAACGCAATCAGCCGTCTGGCCTATCTTATGGAAGCATCTGCCCGAACCCATGTGCGAGTGCGCTAGCTCCGGGGAAGGCGGCGCTTCGTCTTAATTTTCAACAGCAGCGGAGGAGGCAGAGCGAGCACCACGGCTCCAGCATAACTGCGGAAGAGACGCGTCAGGTTGTCACGTGAATGGGCTGAGGCGAGCGTGCGGTTAACTTGGTTTACGCACGCTCAATGGCATAGAAACCCGAATGGGACCACTGTAAAGTTAGCATTAAGATACACAGCTAAAAGAGCTTAGATAAGACATTCTAACGAGGATCGCTGCTAGATAAAAATGAATGGATCTGCGAAAATCAAATGCGACACAGCTCCGTCCCCTGTAACTAAATTTTCGCTTTACTGTGCGCGATTTGATTTCTTTGTTCGCTATTCATTTGTGGCTTAGACGAGTTAATGTGAGGCAACAATATTGTAGTAATTTGAGCATTTAATATTTCAAAAATAGCCCGTTAACAATAAGAACCTCCGAGTGATATCTGTTAAAGCTCAATCAGCTATCGTTATTTCTTTAATGCGACGCAGTAAGCAAAACACGCAGCAACGGGAGTGGACCGCAGGCTTTTTGGAATGCGACACGCGTATGGAGGGCAGTAGAAGCTCACAGTAAAATCTCACATTCACAGTTAAACGAAAAAGTAATGTAGCGGGAAACTGTTCGTGAAGACGCGTATCCGCCCAAAAAGCCGCCACTTCTGCGTTGCGTCCGGGACGCCGAGCGCTGACTCAACATAGTAGCATCGTCCGGAAATGGGCGCACACAGCGGCAGTTCGTTTTTCACATGGTTTCTGAGCAAGCACGCAACGTCTTCGCTTTGTTGTAAAGCACTCATAATAATAATAATAATAATAATAATAATAATAATAATAATAATAATAATAATAATAATAATAATAATAATAATAATAATAATAATAATAATAATAATAATAATAATAATAATAATAATAATAATAATAATAATAATCGTCATCATCATCATCATCATCGAGTTGATGCCGCTGGCAATAGGTTTCTGCCCGCGTTTATTCCTGGTAAAACGACCTGATGCATTGACCTTGACAACAAACAGCGGCGCCATTTCATGGTGGCTAAAACATTAATTTTCATTATGTTGTTGCTACACATAGACTGCTGACGCATGCAGCATTTATCAGTGTGCTTTGAGCGGCTTCAAGAATTTCGCATGGAACTTGATTGCGGTGCTTACAAAACATTTTTGCTCTGTCAAAAAACGGTTTGCATGTTGGGCTTTCGCAATCCTTACAGTGCATTGCTAGACTTTCTTTCACTTTGGCGTGTGCATTGTTGTGATGCTCTTTCAGGCATTCATTGAGGCACTTTCTTGTCTGGCGTAAATATTGTTTGCTGAAGGTAGCGGAATAGTGTAGACTCACCCTCCTGACATGGCACGAATTGGCTTTCGTGCTTTGCGGAGCATTTTCGTGGATAGATTTTAGGCTGCTCACAATTTTACAAATATTACAAAGCTTATCGGGGCCGAGAATACAATTTTAGCGTTCTCTCGATTGCCTGTATTTTTCAATATATGTGGGAGATGATGAATGTAAGGACAACTTATACCTTTTCATTCACATCTGTCGCATATGGGGTATCGTTTCTGTTCGTTCAAGGTGGTCTCATACTTGCAAGAATAGTTTTCGGTTATTGAGAAAAGCAGCAGGCGGGAGTTTGAAAGCTATTGTTTGTTGAATGAGCGCAGGATTTCTTAATTTGTTATGCACTTTATTATAGTAAGGTTTGGCTGCGACACGCTTTACTAAATTTGAATGACAGGAAGCAAACGAAAGGAGCGGTTTAGAGTTACGTGTTCATGAGATCTAACAGGTATAATCAGGCTGAAATTGAAGCTTAAGGGGCAGGAACCTGATTGTGTTAACCTGGGGGCATTCAGTTGTAAGATTGAGCGGATGGAGGAAGCTTTCTAATTTGTTTTGCATATGTGACGCAATTATGTCTAAATTGCTACCATTGACACCTGTCAGAACAAAGCAGCCATCAGAACCCAGCAGTCATCAACCAAATGAAAGCACCACAGAACGCTTGGCCCTCCTAAAAAAAAAAAATTGTTGTTTTGGCTGTAGGAAGAAGGAAAAGAAAAGGCACGGGCTTGCTACTGGCTCTATAGCTGAGCCACCTCTGCTGCCTCGTGAGGACAGAAGAAAGATTATTTCGTATATTGAAGAGGGACCAGAGCGTTCGATCGTGAGGACAGAAGATAAAATAGAGAAGAAAGAAAAAGAAGAGGGAGAGAAAGACGCGCGCTGCAACAGCCGTCATCCACCACCGAAGCGGTGGGCGTGGGGGGTGCAATGACGGCCTACAACAGATAAAAATTCGGTGGCAGGCTAGCCCGCGCCGCAAGCGACGGTGACCTACCTGTCCCAGCCCCATCAGGGCCAGGAGCAGCCACCCTCCGTCACCTCCCACTCATTAAAAAAAAAAAAAAAAAAAAAAAAAAAAAAAAAACTTTCAGCTTGATGTCCTTTTGGGCCAGTGGTAGGTCACTATGTAGAGGGTATAAGCACAATCTATGCATACCACTTTTTCTGCAACGGGATGTTATCTTCTAGTGAACAAAAGTAGATGTTAAGTACATATGTAAACATTCTAATAACGCCCCACAGAAAGGTCGGTTTCATATTGGAACGTTAGACCGGAATTTAGTGGTAAGCCATGGTGGAAATTATGCGCGTGTGACGCCAACGACATGACACTTAGTTTGCGGCAGAGAACAAAATGATGCTAGTGTAGTCGATGCATGAATTACTTGGTGATAGTAGAAATGTTCGAACTAGTAGAGACACACTAGCAGCGGTGATTGCAGGTTCCGCCTAGTGGTGCAGCCTCCACTGTACTTGCATACACAGCAGGCAAATCCGGTACACGCTTATGTGCCCCCCCCCCCCCCCCCCCCCCTTTCTCCCGGTTGTCTTGCTAAACGTCTCTGTTTCTGTGTGGAGGCGGCACGTCGCGATCGGAGGAGGATGCGCGGAATGCACCGCCCTCTCATCTCCTCGACAGACCTTGCTTCCCCAACTTTATCCTCCTCTTTCATCGCTCCTTCCATGGATCAAGCCAATGAAATAGCTGAAAACAATAATACAATTTCGAGCGTCTGCAGTGTCTTGCAAAGAGGGTAGATGCAAGGACGAAGCCACCTGTCATATCAATCTTAGCTTCGAAGGGAATGAACGAGAGCTGTAGACGTTAGAGGTATTTTTTGAGCACAGAAATGAATACCAGGAAAATATCCTAATTGTGCACATAGCTTTCGCTTTGAATCTACCTGCTACTGCTGGGTCGCATAATTAGTCGAATGTTTGGCGTCCGGACGCCTCGTGCGCAGATGGGATGCAAGGGGCCAAGGGCAACGGACTTCTACTGCCTGCACTAAAGGAATGACGTAAGGAAGCTAGTAGCGAACGCAAAGTGTATATAAGCACGCAACAAACTTTCGTGTAAATCAGTAGCTATAGCCTGCAGTGTAAGCAGTCAAGTGTACTCAGCTATGATTTCGACCAAGCTGCTGCCTTCCTTGCTTCTTGTGGCCACCATCGTGCTTTTGTAAGTGCCTCGAAAATCATGCGATTATCGTATATGTTTAGAGTGAATGTTTTGAGAACCAGTGGCGCACCGAATAAATGGGCGCAATTTTACAGAAAAATCGTACAGGACAGTTAAGGATATGACATCCTCTCAGGCTTTGCTTCTCTTGGGAAACTGTATCTCTCAAGCGTGCGCTCCGAAAGCTGCATGGTTAGTTGGCCAAACGAAGCGTGATACGTGCACCATAATAAGTTTGCAAACACAAATAAGTGTCAGTACTCTATAAAGTGGGTGGAATTGAACAAACATAGCAAAATAATAAGTTTTCTGTGGCATTTGAAGTCTACATAAGTGCAAGATTCTTCATTTTTGTCTAGCATTTTTCTAGTTTGATTCCTGCTAAGCGTCAAACAAAACTTTGTCGGAAAAAAAGGGAAACAGTGCTTACGAGATATGAGATACAATAAAAGTTCTGACAGATGGAACGTTTCATACAGGGATCTAATGGTCGCGAAGGGAGCTAAGAATGAAAAAGAAACATCGAAATTGTCAGCACTTTCATTTACACCGTACGACTGTCTTTTCGATCGGTGTATGTGTGGTGGATGTTCAGTAAAAGAAAGGACGAAACGAAGAAGGACATACAGAGAAACACTTAACTAGAGCAATTTTGTTTTCGAGGAGCACAATTTAATCAGCGGGAGCACGGGAGCGGTAAAAGGTTTAACTGATGTGAATTCTTCGCCATTATCGCAGGAGGGTGACAGCCTTCCACTTACACCAGATATGTCTGAAGCGAGCAGGCAAATATACTTAAGATGCTCAGAAGGTTTACACGATTTCTGAAGCGATAGTGCTAAATGTCACAATGGGCATCGTTAGCGAAAATTCGCGTGACATACACGGCTCTGGCAGGTGTTAGATGGAATGCATCATGAAACTGCGCAAAAAGCAAGGGACATAGAAAAAAGCGACGGGGCAAAGCGCGCTTTGTCCCGTCGCTTTCTTCTATGTCCCTTGTATTTTTGAGCGGTTTCATGATGCATTTTAATACTAGCCACCAACTAGCCCGTCTCTCACTATTATACTTGTTAGACGGAAGCAGACACGGCGTGGCACTGATTGGTCGTAGAGTTGTCTGACTTCACACGACCACGTGACATGATGTATTTGGCAGGAGGCGCCAACTCGTGCTTTTCAGTTTAGATGGGAGGATTAGGAGAATAGAACTCTGCAGGGCCCTTGCTTCTATTCCGTGTAATGCGTGCTGCCCCTAGGCATCGTAGGCACTTTCGGGCGGCATGGCTAAGCTGGGATTACTACCAATTTCGGATGGTCTTTCACTTAACCTGGTAGCTTCCTACTCTATGCTAATGAGTGTGGGAGACAATACACGTACAAAGTGAGAAAGTTGGGATTAAGAGAGTAGCAGAGTGAGTATACGAGAACGATGGCCAGCAAGTGGAGCCGCGGAAGAAATCCGTTAATGCTGTCGAATTACACCGTTAAAGGCGGACCTTAAAGGAGTATGAACACCTAATATTAGAGCTCATGATTTATTCTTTGTAATGATGCGTATGACATTAGTGCACACGGATCACCATGGGATATGTGCTTACGACCGTCAAGTAATCTGCAATCAAACTTGTTTTCAACCTGTTTCGGTTTTGGTTTCAACAACGGAGCGATGGCTGTGACGTCAGAATCAATAGGTGACGTGAGGGATGAAGAGCAACAATGTAATAATTCATCTGTCGTTTTAATTCACTGCCACGCTGACGCCGTTGTGCCTAAAAAGGAGGGATCACAAAAGAATCAGCTATTATTTCTTCGTTTTCTTCATTCCTCACGCGACTTGGGCTGAGTTGGGCAAAATGTCAAGTATGTACAGGTGTTGCGATCCCCGACAGATTATGCAAGTAAGCTGGGCATGCGTCAACGCCGTTTTTGCTGCACCAATACCAGAGTGCATTCACCACACAACAGTGACCATGGCGTCATTTTCGGGGTCGACGCAACGTCTTTCATCTGAGTGGCGAGAAACGTTACCGACATATATTTTTATGAGGATATTCTTCATCGCCCCGAGCAAGAGCCAGATAATCAGGTTGTACTAAGAACGAAAATTGGACGATTTGTTTACTCCCCATAATTCGTTCTTCAGTGTTTTTGTGACTTCGCTGGCTTAGAAAAAAAGGTGAATTGGAACTTAGGGCGACGATTGAGGCACCTTAAAAGGAAATGGCGCATAGCAGCTCAGATGGAGCCTTCGGAAGATCAAGGGGAACTGCTCGACAGCGACAGAGGAGGATATAAAGGCCGCATGTTACTATCGGGCCGTCTTTCGTTCTATGCAAGAAATAGAAAAAAAATGATATATGAAGACCAATGCATCTTCATTGCTAATCAATATAAGCTCAACAATAGGCTCGACAACATGCAGAAAACATAGGAAAGTAGCTCTCGCTACGTATATCCTGGCGTAGCCGAGCTATACCACTGTAATATTTGTTTTTCTTTTCAGTCTGAATATCAAAGTCAAAGCGCTGGCCAATGGGTGGGTACAAACGAGCTGAGCTGTAGAATGACGCTAGACGTTTCCCCGTTATTCACGTAATTCTTGCGCCCCTCTAAAGTTACAAGGGCAACCTTAAGCCGTGCGGCTGAGGTGTATTCTGTGATTAATTGTGTCACTCGATGAGCTCTGTGCGACTCGCTCGAATGACCGTTCAATTGAGCTGGTTCTGTTCCTTCAGCGTAATTACATGGAACATGCTAGCATCACCTAACTACGCCGGCGGGTATGCTGAAGGTTGGCTCTGCTAGAGACGTGCTTTTTTTTTCTTTACATTTCGGATATATTCCGAAAATTTGCGAAGTGAACATCGTGTACACGTCCCGAAATAGGCGCCACTGCAAACAGCTGCAGACACGACGCGAGGTGATGATTGGGATATAGTAATTTTCGGGCATAGTAGTCATTTTTTTTATCGAGAATCGCAGCAGGAATCTAGAGTTGTCCAAGCAGGAGAGCGTTGCGTAAATGCACGAATCAAATATGCTTTCTTGCTATTTTCTTTTCGCCAGCCGCATTTCGAGTGTTTAACATATTAGATAGCAATTGCCGCAGCCGACAGAATTGTTTTCTGTCTTTTTATGATTATTGTTGATATTTTTAATGAGCCACTACCACCCCCTCATTTGAGCGTTCAATGAGCAGGAAGGCAGTGAGCTGCACTGCATGATCGTGTGGGAGAAAAACGATTTCTGAAAAACCGCTATCCTGGCGAGGTGCACTCGTAATATTACGGAATGATTTAATCTTGTGACCCTAAATGGTAGAAAAAGACATAAAACATATCTTCAAGTTTTGTTATGATACACAGAAACATACTAAATAACCGATCGTTAGTCTCGCGATTACCGCCATACATTGAAGGGATATAATTTTAGCTTACTTAAAGGAGTATAGACACCAATTTTTGAAGCGTCGGAAGGAATACGATTGCTTTCCTGGTTATACAGAGATGCTCCTAGAGTAATCCCAACCTCGCACGTTTCCGCAAAGATATTTTAATTTGATTTTAAAAACAAGCCACGTAAGTACTCCGTTTTTGAAAACCCATCGACAGCGACATCTCTGTGACGAAAACGTGTACAGGGGTAAACAACATGATGTCATCAAACAACTGTGACGTGGAGTCGGCAAAGCAAAGAACAGTGACGACATATGGCCGGACTCAGAGTTGCCGCGACTTCGTGCCTCCCAAGCCCTAATTGGACGCATCCCGCCTTGGCCAATCAGAACACCGCAAAAGCGGGACACAGTTTGTCCACGACAGCATGAGCCATTAAAGGCCTTAATATGACATAATTTAACGCAAATAACTTCATTTCACAGCTACAACACTCTCTGATACCATCCTGCCTTGGTATAACATCAAATTTTCGAAAATTTGAACGATAGCGGTAGTTTTATCGTCGAAACCACCCGCCGGCCCATTACGCTCAATGCTTCCGAGCGGGCGAGTGGGACCCAACATGCCGCCGGATAGATCAGTGTCTCCACCTTGAAAGCGGAGGCGAAAGGCATCGAGGCACACTACATTCTTCTTCTACTTCACACGCCTGGCTAACTTCATTCGTATCGGCGCATGCATGTCTCCACAAATATACATTGCCTGACACGATGTTACACAGCCTTCCAGTCCCCTGCGTATACTTTTTCCCTCCACCGTCACAGCTGCCTATCGGCACGCGTCTTGGGACCTCCCCCTTCAGAATATGCTCGATGATTGTGTGTCGTCTAGAGCCGCCTGTGGTGTCTTGCGGTTCGCAGATATTCATAGAGGTGTCGCGCGCTTTCGCCTTGTCTACTTAGTTTAAGCTGTGTTAAACGTTTCTTTAAGTGTTATCGCAAAAGCTCGACATGGTTCAAATGCACTTCGTAATTTCGCGCGCGCCGAATCTTGAACTATTTCGAGTGGTCACCACACACCACAGCGAGAAATAAAATAGTTTTCTTCGTCTCTGCTGTTTTCAAGACCCTTAGTTTGTCTGTAAATGACAGCGTGGTTTTCTCTTTTTCAGGTGTGGAATGGACACATGTGCTAAAAATGTCTTTGAAGCGGGAGTGTTTGAAAACTGTGGCGGACAAGTAAGTATCGGTGGCAATGAGATCGCTAGAATGCGGTGGTCTACTATAACTTTTTTTCAGTGCTCTTTATCCCGAATCGCAAATATTTAGCTTACATTGCGTAAATTAAGGTTTCAAGTAATATTAGAAGTTCGCTACGGCAACCAGGGAGATCCGTTAGAAGCAAGCTTATAATTATTCGGGCGTTAATGTGAAACTAAAGACGACATTCAGGATGCTCATCGCAAAGTTACATTATTAGCACTTCAAGTATTTGCGAGAATGAGCAAGATTACAAGACGGGCTTCTTCGCAGAACGCTAAACGGACCGATGAAGCTTTATGATGACTATACTTGCCTGGTTACGGCGCTCGACTACTGTGCCCAAGGAAGCGGGATCGAATCCCGGCTTCGGCGGCTGCGTTTCGATGAAGGCGAAACGGAGTGGCCTCCGTGTGCTGTGCGATGTCAGTGCACGTTAAAGAACCCCAGGTGGTCGAAATTTCCGGAGTCCTCCACTACGGCGTCTCTCATAGACTGAGTCGCTTTGGGACGTTAAACCCCACAAACCAACCAACCAACTATACTTGCCTTCGTAAATTATTTGTGGATGTCGAGTATTCGAATAAAAACGCCTTATAATGTTTTTTAGGTATGATGCTGGAAGATGGGTATCTAGCCTGGAAGCCCAATGTGTCTTGCTTTTATTGGCAAATGGATGTGACGCGTGAATAGCTCTCAGGATTGTAGAGAAAAGGTCATCAAGGTACTATTCTCTGAGAGCACTACATTACTTGACAGGTGTTATATACCGCCCTCACAGTTTCGATACCACGACCGGTAGCCCTTAAAGGATTGCTTGCACCAGCATACACTTTGAGACAGAATCATATTAAAGTAGACAGCTGGACCAGTTGGTAATGATTCATGTTAAAACGGCGCACATAAAATACAAAGGCACGCAGACAAGAACAACACAAACAGGAGCGCGCCGTTTTAACATGGACTATAATTATATGGGCGGGACCAGCTATGGCCGACGCAGTGAAGGCTTACACATTCTCCCCGAATACTGCACGCATCGAAAATTGGACGTAACTCATTTACGCACGCCGCACCCATCCCAACCGCTGCATGGAGCTCGCATCATTTACCGAACACACTTTAATCGTAGCGGCACATAAACACATCCTGAACAAAAAGGCGACTTAGCTTCTATGAATCACGCTCATCCGAACCCAAAAAAGTTCTTAGAAAGAATAAAAAGATCGTCTCCTGTGAGGCTGTAGAATTTTGTAAGTCACATTTCCTATAACCGCTGCATATAATTTCATTCACACTTTCTGTTGCCGTTTGGCTGTTGCCATGCGGTGTTGCATTGAGGTAAGATATCAATTGGTTTACAGGAAAGGAATCAATAATCATTTGTCTGATGTACGAGCAGTTCACGCAGGAGCACCTCAGGGAAGTATTTTGGGACCTCTGCTGTTTTCGTGGACCATACAGCAAAATTTATCATATACGCTGATCATACGAGCATAATTTCAATAGGGCCTGATGCAGAGCTTCTTATTTCAAGAGCAAATCTACTTCTAAACAAACAACATTCTTGGAGTACCGTTAATTCGCTCGCCATAAAAAACAGTAAAACAAAAGCTTTTTTTTTAATTTTTTTTTTTTTTTTCACGCCGACAAACCGTAAATAGACTCGCAGACTATACTCCGTATCGGCAGTGAAAATATTCGGATAGTGTAGGAAGTGAAATGTCTCGGTGTTGTTTTCGACAAAAGAAAAAAAAAAAAAAGAATGTCCTGGAATGCTCACATACAGTTGAAACTAAATATTCGCGTATTACAGGGATCCCGTGCAAATTGCGATATTTTGCTCCTGTTTGCATTAAACGACTTATTTTCAGTGCCTTGTTTGCTTCGCATATTAACTACTGTCACCTAGTGTGGGGTACAACTACTTTGACTAATATTACTAAACTTCACATCATACAAAAAATGCAATTCGTATAATTGCAAACGCTGCATACGACAGCCACACTGCACTTGTCTTCAAGTAACTGAACATTATCCCACATTCTGTCATTTATAAAACAATGCTCCTTAAGGGTTGTGCTAACGGAATTAAACAGAATAAAGACATTTTAGCGGCACTGCTGACTTCACCCCTAAACGAAAAACACGGAGTACCCGCAGTACTGAACTATGGGAAGTACCTCGAGCACGCACTAACCATGGTTATCAGATGCTACGTAATATGCTGCAATAATCACTTTTAAACAAACGAATTGTTTCATTGCCACAATACTGTTTTTGTAAATATATCACAGCTGGTGTGGTGCAGTGGTAAGACGCCAGATTACTGTGCGGAGGACCCGGGTTTGATCCCGACCGCGGCGGCTGCGTTTCGATGGAGGCGAAACGAAGAGGCGTCCGTGTGCTGCGCGATGTCAGCGCACGTTAACGATCCTCAGGTGGTCGGAATTGTCCGTAGCCCTCCACTACGGCTCCTCTTTCTCTCTGTCCACTTTCACTTCCACCTTCCTCCCTTTCCTTACGGCGGTGGGGGGGGGGGGGGGGGGTGAAAAAATTTATTGGTGGAGCCGCGAAATACTTGTTATAAGGGCTGGGCCGGTTCCTGATCACGGGTGAGGGCCGGCAGGCCGTGCCTGACGGCAACCGCTTCAGCCCAGTCGACCAGTCTCCTTTCTGAAGCCGCTTCCTAGCTGGAGACTGCGATATCCCAAACCTTGTTGTCCGTAAGGCCCCATTCGACCGGTGGTTGAAACTCCGGGCATCTGAACATAATTTGTTCGAATGTCCACCACCTAAGCGATGGCGGGTGCAATGACGGCCTACAACAGATAAAAATTCGGTGGCTGGCTAGCCCCCGCCGCAAGCGGCGTTGACCTACCGTCCCAGTTCCGTAGGGTTGGGAACGAATACATGTGTGCCATCCTGTTTTCCGTACGTTTTAAATGCCTACCATTTCGCTTCTGTACAAAAAAATAAATATTCTTAACGATCTGAGCAACACGCCCTTATTTTTTAGAATTTTTTTTTTAGACTCTAAGCGGTATGTAGACTTTATGCTAAGTGTAACTGAGACTGGAAATTTGACAGCCTTCTGAAACAATTAAAGCAGGGATCGCAATTTTAGCTTGCACTTCGATTTCTATCCACAACATTTTATTTAACTGCCGATACTTTTTCTGGCGTGAGAAGTCACATTGAAAATTAGGATCACGCAATCTCATTTTTTTTTTTTGTGGATCAGATAAAATCTTTGTATCAGAATACGAAATTTGCCTTCTATCTCGAAGTAGCATTGTTGCTACCTACATGGTTTGAATACTGTGAGTGTTCTTGCCCTTGTGTATATGGGTGTAACGTACTGAGCACATTGTTTTCTTCTTTTACAGGGCGCGCCGGAGCAAGAGGTAAGCAACTGGAATGAAATTTTTGGAAGCGTCTAGTTCATGTCGCAAGTTGAAGTTTACGTTACAGGCACTAGTGTTACCTCGCGAGGGTATCTGGGCCAATCGCTCAAGCATCCGCATGGACGTTTGAGCTATGAACGCTATGCCTTGTATACCGTGAGACATGCACTAAAGGAGTGCCGAAGGAGCTTTCGAATCTGTGCATATGCAGAGCTCTAGTAGCTGCTACCTATAGCCAAATGTCACTTTTGCCATGTGATCAAGTTTCGGCATTGGGTTACTGGTTTGTGTTGTTTTAAACTTGTACCGCTCTGTTTTTGAGAAACCATGCCTTGTACAGAAAGAGTGGACACTAATATGACGCGATCATCTACTAAAATGTTTAAATGATACAACGCCGCCTTTTAAATATATATTTTTTGAAATATTAGCACTCAAAGCTATACAAACTATGACCTACATCTAAAGCTACAGCAACAAGAGCTGCAGTGACAACACGAAAATGCTCAATACTGTTTGAGCGAATTCGCCTGCGTTGGAGCCACGAAAAGATTTTTTTCTTTTCGAAATAGTGCAGTGGAGTAGTGCTACATCTAGTCGACTTGGAAATGGTTATAGCTGTAATTGCTTGTATATGTAAAGAGCACAGCTGGAGACTTATGCTCTAGTGATAGCGAGTGTACCTGATATTGTAGGTTGCCGTGTCATACATTGCCGTTTGAAACAAATGAGTAGTTAACTTTAAGAGCTATTTTTAATAGCAGCGAGGCAACCTATCCGTGTCCTAGATCCCACAGCAAACATTCATTGATAGGCTTTTGTTACTCGAGGTGGGGGGTTCGACTTTTGTGCCCGGCCTGCAAGTGCCGTTGTCACTTCACTGCGGGTGGGCGGGTGGAGGGAGAGTTTATCCTCTTGTTTGTTGTTTTACTCAGGTTATCTTCTCCGTGAATGGTAGTGTAAATTATCCACTGCCATATGCTGTCGACAGACTGCTATCTTTTCACCTCGGCAGTACGAGGAACGACTGGCTTGAACGCATTGTGTGTTGGCGTTCATATGATCAAATCACAGGAAGAAGGCTGTATGACCTTAGTGTAAGCGCTGCGAATACAAGAGTAAAAATGACTACGGCTTACGGCTTAGCTCGGCTTCGACCGGCTATGCAAAGGCAATATTTATGCTTGATTATTGTGTATTGCTAAACCAGGGCCGGCTTGCACGATAAAGTTCGAGCTAAGTCCAGACTTAAGTGTCTTTAGAAAGACTAAGCTTATTTAAGACGGCTCATGTTCCGAACGTCGAACGCTTCGGGTTCATGTTCACCAGAGTGGCTTCCCAGAACGGCCTCAGCAACCACTTGGGGCATCTTTCCTCGTAACACAATCTTAAGCCGCAAAAAGCAATGGCATGGATTTTACACAACGCAAAATTGACGGAATGTGTACATCTTACAGCAGGGACAGTGCCAGCGCATCCCTGTATTTCCCTAATTTCTCTACTTAGACACCTGGCGTCCTTGCGTCTTAACCAAGACAGCACTAGAGTCGTAATCATACAAGCGACTTATTCAAGTCAGGTCTGAAGCCCGCAGTCTTGACTCCAGTCTTAAGCGGCCATGCTAGTGGCCTATTCTTTAGACTCCAGTTAAGTCTGGACTTAGCTAAGGCAGTCGTAAGATTGTTTTGTGCAAGCGTGCCAGGTTACAGTTATATTGATCTGAATCTAGTTTAGAGAGCCGAAGTTCGATTAAGCATCGCGGTTTTCTGTGGTTTCACTCCTCCATGGCTGTCTGCGAACTTCACAGAAATTCAATCGAAGCACTGATTCCAGAACACGAATCTTCCATGGTTGTCTGCGAACCTGAAAGGCACCACAGACTGGCTTTGACGAAACGAAGGTGTCGGGGTATTTTGAAGAGGGAGGTCCCAGGAGGAGACTTAGATGACAGTGATGGCGGTGGAGGGAAAGGGTCGACAGGAGACTGGAAGACTGTGTGGCAATGCGGGAGTGGTATTATGTGAGGTGTGTGAAGAATCAGCATCAAGCGTGCGAAGTAGAAGAAGAGAGTAGCAGCAGAAAAATTACAAGGGTTCAACGCTGCTGAACCAAATATTGAGCGAAAGCATTAGCTGCGGGTGACCGAGTGTTCTTCTTCTTCTCTTTTTCTTCTTCCTCAGCCTACATATAAATCCTCGCTTGAATCAACCCATATGAATGTGCCTAAGGCCTATAGGGGTAACGTGAATGCCAGGGTCCTAGCAGGCTGATTCTGGCATAACTGTCCCATGTGAAACGAGAAACCCAAGTTGACAGCTCCTGCCAGCCCGTGTGTCACGTGGGGTGTGACGCCACAGCGTCACGTGGGTAAGACGTAACTGCGGCCGGGTCACGCGAAGGATTGAAAGTGCGGGTAGTATTGCGCAATAAAAGAAGCCAGTACCGCCGGCTCTTCCCGCCGCCTCTGAGGTCAAATGCCTGGTGCCGATGACCTTGGCTCAGCGAGGCTAATACAGCTTTCGCCTTAAAACGAGCACCTTGGAAGGCAGAGGATGATCTGGCTACCGGCGTAGATGAGTTGTCAGAGCATCGTAGCCCGAAATGCTGAGGCCGCGCGCTCGGCTCCCACCAGGGGTATAGTTGGCTCGAGCTCCTACTACATTACATATATTATTTCTTATCTAATCTTTTTTGGAATTTTTTTTTCAACTGAACTCAAAAAGAAAAAGTAACCCATCGTTCTGATTGTTTTTTGTAGCAAATATATAGTGCTGTTGTTTGAAGCATGAGCTGTTGTTAAAAAAAACGTTTGAGTGCGTTTTTGTTCCTACATCAGTGCATGGAGGTGACAGCGACGACATGTTAATACCCATTTGAAGTTAAATTCATGCTCTAGAAGCGCCACTGAATCGGCAAGGAAAGACTCCGCCACAGCCTTGACATGCCACACACAGGTAGTCGGTCTTTTGCGATCATGTACAGGGTCGTCCACTTCTAGCTAGAACACGGTAACTGCTTTTAAAGCAACATTGTATCTGACGCAGGCATATATCGATGCAAAGCGATGCAAGCACACAGAGACACGGATGTGCTGCTTCACATGGCCAGCCACTTTAGATTACTGCGTGGCTGGGTCGGATGCAATGACACCTTGAAAGCAGTGACCGTGTTCTAGCTAGAAGTGGACGAGGCTGTACCACATAGCCTAAATACACGCCGTATATTTATTTTGTTTATTGCCAAGGGCATGTGACGGAACCTAAATTTTACAAAAAGGCAGTACTATACTTTTTTTTTATACTGGCCACAGACATGTTTCATGCAGGAACACCACGAAATAAATAAATTATTTCTGTTACCCAGAACACATAAAGGTTGTCGCTTGCTCATGACTTGTCGAATTCTTACCATGCCATTTTCTGTGTTTACGCAATGACTGAAGTCGTTATACATGGTAGGTTAATACGTGACGTTTCTGCTCGTTTCTTCGCAGTGCTTCCTTGACGGAAATTACAGGAGCAATTGTAGAGAACCCTGCTTTTGTCGTCCCGAAGGCGACAATGAGAGGGGGGAAGGAAAATGTATGCAGACGCGATAGACGTGTCAGAGGTGTCATCGATGCAGAGATGAATAAATTCCTCTTTAAGTGGTACGAGTGGTATTTTTATCAAGAACTTATTTTTCCTGAAAAGCAACGAATATCGTCTATTTGGCTGCGCCAGCTGCGAGAATAGCCATTTTTTTAAACTGCTGCTCTAGCGAACTTCATTGACACTAGTTCTAACGGTGACATTAGAAATGTCCAGGGAGTTTTGAAGTTTGCCTCCGTGTGCGGAAGTTGACTTTGGTACAAGCGCAAATATCAGATTGACTTTACTCTACGTCGACATATTGAGAACCAGTCCACAATTCTCCTTGTCTAGTTTTAAGGACGCCGGAGGGCACTGAGAAAATGGACAAGAGCGGTGCTGAGCAGAAAAGGCTAATGGCAACATCTCGCCAGTGGATGCCCAGTGGATGCGAAGTATGTTAAGCAGCTGCCTCAGTGTGGATGGGGCTAAGTAACGGAGACGTGGTTTTGGGTTAATCGTCGTAGGCATCTTGACCGCATACACGCCCGGCGCAAAGACGCTGGCGTGGTTGCGGGACGGCGGGCGCGCGCCGCTTCATCCCTGGCGTGACGTCACATATCACGTAATGCAGCGATGGTGGCGCCGCCGCCGCGTCGCGCGCGACGGCGCGAACCGAAGCGTGGAGGCCTCCGCCGGGCGACGTCCGACGGCGCGATATGAGGCCCCATCTGCAGCTGGTGTGACGTCATCACGTGATGTCACATCATGTCATCTCACTTCAAGGTCAATGGTGGCCCCCGCCGGGAGGCGACCGACGGCGCGATATGAGGCCCCATCTGCAGCCGGTGTGACGTCATCACATGACGTCATGTCACGTGACCCCACTTCAGGGTCAATGGTGGCCACCGCCGGGCGTCGCGCGAAGGCCCGAAACCTACGTTAATATGCTTCGCATAAAACTGAATACCAAAGAAGCTGCTGCATGGAGGCGCTCGCAAACTAATACGTTCATGAATCCGGTCTTGGCGTACCATGTGTATTCCGAGACGAGAGACTATGAAAGATGTAGTGATTGTGGGGCGAGAGGAACCCGCAACCACATAATATGGGAATGCCCGCACTCTCCTGGGGTGGAAAAAAATATACTTAGTAGAGAGAATTGCGGGACCATGCTGCAAAGCTCGGACCCTGAGCTCCAGCGTAACATCGTCCACCTGGCGGAGAAGGCTGCCATGGGCCAATGCCTGCCAGCCAGTCTTTAACGCGACGGCCCCGTCTGCCAGGCCTACGTGCGGGGGCCTACAGATCGCCTTCATCTGGAGGAAAAAAAGTTTTTCAATCAATAAAGGCTTTCGCCTTAATAATTGGTTCACATGAAGGGAAAGACACAGTATCTGTCATACTTGCTTCTGTGGACACCTGAACCGTGGCCTAGAGGAAGAGAGGAGGGTGGAATGGAAAGTGGAAATAGAGAAAAAGGAGTCGTAGTGGAGGACTACGGAGTAATTTCGACCTCTTGGGGATCTCTAACGTGCACTGACATCGCACAGCACACGGACGCCTCTCCATTAAGCCTCCATCGAAACACCGCCGCCGGCGGTCGGGATCGAACCCGGGAATTCCGGCACAGTAGTCGGGCGTCTTACCACTGTACCACCGCGGCGGGGCATATAGCTGGCTGTTACAAAATTTTTTGGGACTCTTAAGCTGCACCGTTAAGGGTATGAAGCGATAGCAGTTCAGACACGCGGAGAATGTTTTTCAATTTTTTAAATATTTATTTTTATTTTTTTTAGAAATTTGTAATTCTTTAACACCGATAATTAGCATCAACAAACACTGCTTTTCTATTTAGAGCACATTGATATAATCGAAAGCGTTTCTTCAGTTTTTTTATTATTCTTTTTCCAATTATTTTAATGAACTGATTGATCCATTATACACAATACATTTTCTTAGACTCACCAGGTATTGGATTTTCATTCTCAATTGAGCGTTTTGACACCTTCGAATCTCTCTTTTCCAGTTTTTTTCATTCTTAATGTTTTTAACTCGTCAATTGATCAATTATAATTTCGTTGACTCGTCATGGCTATCCTGCACCAATCAATCATAAATCACTGAAACAAAAAATACCATTACACGATTTTTTTTTTTACGCAGCCTCCGATTACTTCCGGCACGCGGTGCCCACTACGACACAAGCTACGACGCCGATGGCTTTTGCCCCGAACGAGCTTGTACTCTATAAGCTAACGTTTAAAATACAAAAAAAGGGAAATCGTCCTTCTCTTAAAAATTGCGGCCGTAAACCGAGATGATGTATTTGGATTTTTTTTTTGTATGCATATCCTTTTTAGCACGTACTATAAGAGGACACGAAGAATGGTTCATGCTTATATGAACAGACGCTGTGTCACCGTTAATAATTAGGGGGTATTATTAACGATGCGCCCTTAACGGTGCGCACACTCCCAGACACCCTTTGAGTGAGTGGGGGTAGCTGTTCCGGTCGCAAAGGAGATGCCCTCGACCTGCGTGGCAAGCTCAGCCGGAATCCAACTACCTTGTAGTGACAGAAGGGGGTGGTCGTTTGGTGCCCAGCTGTCGCCGGTTCAAACCAGAGTAAGGATAGGAGTCAAAAGTAACAAACAAAACACAATTTATGCACAGCAAGAGACGATACAAAGGAATACACAAGGTCACTTAAAATACAACAGACGAGAGGTTCACAGAATAACAAACGCTAAGCATGCAATTACACAGGTATCCAATAACGTAGAGGCCTTACAACAGATGAAACACGAGAGAGTACATAAACACCAAATTGTTCACCGGGCACTGTTGCAGTCCAACGCCTCAAGAGTCACGATGTGGCCGCCATACGAGACGAGCGCCGCTCCCTTGAAAGTCCGTGGGCTTGCCAGCAGCGGGTGATCCCCGGGAGTCCAGCCGAAGCACAGGCGAACACATCGCAAAACACTGACAAACTGACTGACTGGCTGACTCAACAAGCGGCGCGGTCGCTTTAAATAGGGCGCGCCGCGTCTGTTTGTTAACATGCGCCAAAGCTAGCGCGCACACACACATAGCTTCGCTGGTTATAGCTCCCTCTTCTCTTCCCGTCGAGCCGCGCGTCGTCATTGGCTAGGTCCCATAGAAGATGCTGGAATTTTCTGGCTGATTCCAATCCGATGAACCACCGTCCTCCCCGGGCAATGGGAAAGAGGGTGACGGCAACGCGTACAAAGGTACGCGCTCTCCCGCGCGGGGAAGGGGGCTTTTCTCTACATGCCTTCCACGCGACGCCGTGCGGGCCTCGCGCCGTACCGGCTTGATGAAAATGGGCGCCGATTTCGTGACACGCTGAAAGTGGGAAGAAATGAACGCGATCAGGAAATGCAGACTGAACTTGTGCATCCTTTGACTTCTTCTCCGTCCAACTCGCGCGCGTGGACTGTTTAAATGCCGGAGCACGAGAGACGTCACGCACGGCGCAGGTGGCCGCCGCGGACTCCGTCACAAGAAGAAAACGGTGCACTGTCTGTCACACTTGCCCTGTGGACACTTGACCGCGCCGTAAAGGAAGGGAGGAAGGTGAGAGTGAAAGTCGAACGAGAAAGTGGAGTCGTAGTGGAGGGCTTCGGATTAATTTCGACCACCTGGGGATCTTTAACGTCGGAATTACTCGTAGCTCTCCACTATCAACTTCCCTTTCTCTCTTTTCACTTTAACTCCCAAGCATTCACAGTTTTTAGGGAGTGAAAGTGGAAAGAGAGAAACAGTTTTTAGTCCCGCCGGGGTGGTGCAGTGGTAAGAGGCCCGACTGTGCCGGAGTACCCGGGTTCGAACCCGACCTCGGCGGCTGCGTTTCGATGGAGGCGAAACGAAGAGGCGTCGTGTGCTGTGCGATGTCAGCGCACGTTAAAGATCCCCAGGTGGTCGAAATTACTCCGTTGCCCTCCACTACGGCTCCTCTTTCTCTCTTTCCACTTTCACTCCCATCTTCCTCCCTTCCCTTACGGCGCCGTTGCGGTGTCCACAGAAATCAAGTGAGACAGTTACCGCGCCTTTCCCTTCCTATAAATAAATCAGTTTAAATCAGTTTTTAGGCACGGAAGCATAGCGCCGTGCTATCCGTAAACATGACATTGAAATAAGTGTAGACAAGCGTCTCTAACATGGCGCCGATATATACTACCGATACAGAAGTGCTACCACGGGAGTTGGCTGAAATGAAGCGAAGTAATGAAAGGCTGAAAGTTCAATGAGCGTCCGAGACACCCGAACAACGAGAAGAACGTTTCGCTAAACGATTCTTGACCGTATAGTGGGCTGGGGCGGTAGGTCAACGCCGCTTACGGCGGGGGCTAGCCAGCCACCGAATTTTGATCTGTTGTAGACCATCATTGTACCTGCCACCGCTTTGGTGGTGGACGAAGGCTGTTGTTGCGGCGCGCGTCTCTTATCCCTCTTCTTTTTCTTCTCTATTTTCTCTTCTGTCCGCACGAGGCAGCGGAGGTGGCTCAGCTACAGAGTCAGTAGCGGGCCCGTACATTTTCTTTTCCTTCTTCCTACAGCCACAGCCACAACAACAACAGCAGCAAAGCCGAGTCTGAAACGCCTAAAACATAACCATAAGCTAAACCATAAGCATATCCATAAGTACAGTGTACTAGAATATACCATAAGTTAAACCATAAGCATATCCATAAGTTAAACCGTAAGCTTATCCATAACCTGAATCATAAAACAGCCATAAGCTAAATCGTAAGCATATCCATAGGCTAAATCATAAAGCATAATCATAAGCTAAACCATAAGCATCACCCAAGCTTTTCGCTTCGAGATATCGAGGCTAAAATAATTAAATAACTAGAAATATCAAGAGAAAAACAAATTGAGAATAGAAAAATAAAAGGAAATTAAAATAGGAACACTAAAAAGTTAAACAGTTAATATTACGCAAGTGTCGCGGTAGCGCTAATGCTTTCACATTCTCCCAATGCAGTTTTTAGCACTGACCTCTAAATTTTAGAGCGAATGCACTATTTAAGTCTAAATGGGGTTTCAGGATTACTTGGCTTGATCTCGAATGTACCCTTGCCCCGCCGGGGTGGTGCAGTGGTAAGACTACAGTGGCTAGTAAGACGCCCGACTATAGCCCGACTACTGTGCTGGAGTTCCCGGGTTCGAACCCGACCACGGCGGCTGCGTTTCGATGGAGGCGAAACGAAGTGGCGTCCGTGTGCTGTGCGATGTCAGCGCACGTTAAAGATCCCCAGGTGGTCAAAATTACTCCGTAGTCCTCCACTACGGCTCCACTTTCTCTCTATCCACTTTCACTCCCACCTTCATTCCTTCCCTTACGGCGCGGTTCAGGTGTCCACAGAGCAAGTGTGACAGATACTGCGCCTTTCCCTTCCTATGAACCAACCAACCAACCCAAGCAGCAACAGCTCCCCCGTAGTCTAGCGCCAACTAATGGGCACATCGCGTGCCCAAAAGAGGCTGCACAACGGGAGGTCGGGAGGGCGCCGCACACCCGGCGTCTTTATTGGTTTTGACGGGAGCTGACAAAAGTCCCCTCCGTCACGCCTCGGGACAGGGTCATATCAGATCAGCCGGACGACAGAATTGTCTCATCTCGTGTGACACCGACAAGGACTGATCGCCGACGCGATGCTACTAACATTTTGCTACGCGCCGTGGTTTCCTGCCTAGGCACGTAAGCCCACGCCAGGGTGGCGAGTGAGCCGGGCCCTTCGGCTGTCTCAGCCGAAGAAGCGCGCCGTGTCCGGGGGGGCAGATTTAGAAAAGAAGAGAAGACGCCGTAAACATGAACACGTTGCCTAATTGTGCATATCTGGAACGTAACCATAGCAAGACTTAGAGAAAAAACAACAACAAACAAACAAACAAACAAACAAACAAACAAACAAACAAACAAACAAACAAACAAACAAACAAACAAACAAACAAACAAACAAACAAACAAACAAACAAACAAACAAACAAACAAACAAACGAACAAATAGGAACCAACAGCTCAACTGATTTCAACCGTGTTTTCGCATGTGTAACTCGGTTTAGCTTTATTCGAAGCCCTGCTAAGTTTTCTGCGGGGTGAGCAAAGTGTCATTTATTTTCTTATATGAAACTGCTTAGCGTTGCGTTTTGAAATAGTTTTGATGTTCATGCCTCCGAGGCTTCTGCGAGTTTCAGATGAATTTCTTTTCAAAGGTATTTTTCTCTTTGTTTTGCTAAAACACAAGACTATTTTCTGGATGCGCAAAAAGTAATTTATTGCATCTCATGAAAGTGCTCAGAGCAGCAAGCTAATTTATTTGCTTGCATGTTCCTTCTCCGTACATAATGCCCTGCCCCATGCCAGGGTCACAAAAGCAAGGTTCTCGACATCCAGTTGCACCGCCGTCCGTTCCTAGGAAACACTGCACAGAAGAAAAGACCACAAATAATCGAGAATTTAATAGAATACAATGTGGAGAAGAGCGAGCGCTCCAATATAGGAAAAAATGAACCCATACTCTGGTTTACCATTTCCTGTCGTTTCTAAACGACATTTTGCAAAATGTTCCTGTTAAAACTTCTGCTCATTATTGTCACATAATTTATGATAGCTCGACTGGTCATTTGCTGCTAAACAAGGTTCTTTAATACATCACCTAATGGTGTGAATCTTGCAAATGTCCATAAACTTTGAAAAGACTAACTCTACCAACATCACACATAAAGAACTCTGTAATTTGTCTAAAATTATATCAGTGTTAATCGATCTGAAATGAATGCACATAAACACATTGGGGCTGTAGATTACCAATGTCCTTAGCTGAACTAAACGCATAGACTATGTAACTACAGCGGCTAACTTGAAACTATTCTATCCCGGGTGCTCTCTGGAATTTTCTACTCCTTTTTATATATTCTTACCAAGAAATAAATGGTTGTTATTCCTACCATAGATCACGCTTCCAATATTTCATAAAAGCGACATTTATAAGGTAGAAAAAGTACAGAGAAAAGGGATGTTTATTTATGATAGCTTTAGGCGTACTTCAGTCAGTGCCTTAAGAACTACTTTGCTTTTCATAAGACAAAGAAATCATCTCAGCACACTGAAGGTCTTATTTGAATTAATGTAAGGACACTATAAAACGATTCTTTCTGACACTATCTCCTTCTCGGTTATGCTACTAGAAAAGGCATGCTCTACCTATAACTGGTTTTTTGCTTGTGTAATAACTATAAGTATTATTTTTTTTTCTATGAGCAGCAACTGATTTGAATACCCTGTGGCATCAAGTTCTGGAATCTTCACTGACACCGTTCGTTTCTATCGTTCGGTAACGCAGTATGAAAAGGATGTTTCTCTTTTATTCATGCTTCAACTTGCCCTGTTTACTTATATTTTGTCATTGAACTGTCTGGTGTATTGATTCCTTGCCCACCGTGCTAAAATTAAAAATTGTGCCCTACTGAAAAACGAAAAGTTCTACGGGGCAATAACCTCACACAATCTCATCAAATAACATACTCTCATACGATGCACATTATTATAATGAAATATCTTTCATAATTTGTGTTAATGTACAAGAAACCATGAGATCTCACGCAATTATACGAGACTTGAATGTGATTTATTACGTTAATTGAGTGAGACTGTTGGAGAAAATGTGAGGTTATTGCCTCATACAATTTTTTCAGTAGGGTGGGATTTAATTATTGGATAAATAATGAGATAAGCAAAAGTACGCTCGCAAGTATTTGAAGAAAATGAAAAGCAAAGGCGACCCTTTGGGGCTCGTGCTAGTTCCTTAATGTAACAGCGCTAAATGTAACGGCAGTCACCTTTTCTACAGTTGAAATGGAGACTGGAGCGATTGTGGGTTTCTCCGGGGGTTCAACGTGTTCTGTTCCCAGCATTCGCCGTGCACTGCTGCATCCGTCTCGCAGTCGAGATGTACCAGGTTCGATCCCCGGTGCCGCAGGGTACAAGATTTCCTCCGGCCTGGTGCTCTGCTCCTCTTAGTGAAATGCTTTCGAAAAGGGGCCATGGACCAGAAATGTCGGTAAAAAAAAATCACATAATCGGCTTTTGCCATACCAGGTCGACTTACGGTTGTCCGACGGCGGAACGGATTACGGAACGGTTGAAAGAGTTTCATCTGCCTCCCAAATAGTTGTACCGATGGGACAGTGATCCGCTCCGCCATCGGAAAACCATAACTCCACCTTGCACGACAGAAGGCCATATGTGGCCCCTTTTTTCCCAACATTTTTGGTCCATGGCTCTTTTTCCAGGTATATCGCTTAGAAGAACGAATTACCAGCCAGGGGAACTCTTGTACCCACTGGAAACTTGTGGGTCAACGGCGGCACTGGGGATCGAACCTGGTACCTCCGGAATGTGAGACGGGTGCTCTTCCAGGAGCCATGATGTAGGCCGGAGCGGGATGGCAGCCGACCGAGTAGCAGCGATGTAGTCGCCATTTCTGTAGGGTTCCTTGATGGAGGCGCGCGCATCGGAGCACCTTGTAGTTCCTCCTGGGCCATTCCTCCAGAGCTGCTAAAAACTGACGTTTTCCAAACACTCTCATGAATGACAAGAAGATTGCCTAAACTAGGAGTAAGTTTCAGGTCTTGTCCAAGATGATGGTGCCAAAGACAACGATAATGGAAGACGATGCCACTTGATGATATCAACGAAGACATGAACTGGTTTATGGAAAAAAATATATTACAGTATATACAGCAAGGTTGGGTTACACATGGATATGGCTAGCTCAGACTAGCCGAAAATGAAGAGTTAAGCCATAGCACAAAACACTCGACCTGGCCCTGGGGCTAAGTTTTCATGCCTCAGGGCTGGAGCAAGCATCACCCCGACTGGTTGCTTGATACTTACCACCCCATCCCAACTTTCCTAGACCTATCAACTTTTTCCCGGGACACATATTCAAGTAAGGAACAACAAAAGCCATAACATGCAAATAGCAGTGACCCCAGTGACCACATTAGCGTGCCAGACATTAGACTCTGTTCGCCTGTTATTCCAACAGCCTCCTCCGTAGGTGCTGTCCACTAGCACTGCGCGAATATCTCGCTATCGACCTGCACCTATGTCTTGTGCGCAAACAAGGAATGCTGTCGCTTGACTGTGCCCACAGCGTTTCCGCGTACCAACACCGACCTTTACACTAGGCGAATATATATTTAAGCAATCGGTGTGAGACCACGGGTGGGCGACCGCTGCGGCAGCTGGTTTTCGCTGGCGGACGCTTCATGTGCTCGTGCTCCAGCGAGGTCCTCCACGAGCTCCGCTTAGGATGAAATTTCACAACCTGCTCTCGCTGTTGCACGGCTTTCGACTCCGAAAAAATTAAGTACGTTTAGTTTCATTCCAGCGCCTGTAAGATGAAAAAAAAGAAAGAGAGAGAGAAAATACATGCTTGTTTTGTACGTTTAAAGCGACGGTAAATTCTGATGCACAATTTTTCTCGTGGCTTCTTTTCTTGGGTTCTGTCAAAGTATGCGGCTCCAGCGAGAAAAAGAACTTTCTTTTCTTGTATTCTGAGACTGCATGCGACTCCAGCGAGAAAACGTAACTAACCTTTTGAGATCTTTTAAACACGCCCATTGTTACATACTTAGTTTTATATGGCGGGGTTGATACATGGACGAACTAGCTAAAGCCTGCTACAGGCTACCCTTGGCGGGGGACATAATAGAGAGATTAAAATCACCATTTACTAGGTGAGATAAAAAATAGACCGGACGCTCGCTGTCAAAGAAAACAGTAAACACAATTGCGCAAGAGTGTAAATTTAACTTGGAATTACACAATCCAGGTTCAGGGTACGGTCTGATCTCGGTTACCACCCTAGGTAGCGCGCCCCTTCTCTATAACAGGATTTGGCCACACTGGTGTAATAATTGGCCACAAGTTCCTATATGACCGTTGTGACCAATTCCACGTTCGCACTGCAATAGTGAAAAAACAAAACAAAAACGACGTGTGCTTAAATCGAGTAAATACGTTATATCACCGCAAAAAATCAAACGTATGAGCTAAGAGACAAGGCAAGCTATATCTTTACCTATGTGGATAGGATAGTCAAAGTAGCCGGAGTTCTACACTGACCTGTAAAGTAATCGAAGTAACAAGGACGATAATGGGAACAGTTGTTGCATAAAGATATCAAACGTTCAGCCAATAACGAAGAACAAAGAAAGCTTCATAAGCAGTGAAGAAGGGGGACGCAGCTGGAGAGAATCAGGTAACTGCAGAATAGACTTATTTGACTGGGAGTTTTGCTGCGCCACCGCTTTCGCGGAGCATGGTGGTCATTGTAGTTCTGCCTCTGCGGCTATGCCGAAGTCTCTGCTGCCACCATTTCTTTCTCTATGTGCTGGAAAGTGTTTCGTGGCATTTTTTGCTATTTCTTCACAAGTGTAAGGGCGTTTTTACCTGCTTCGCTTAGTATATTAAGCCTGAAAAGCGTCTGTCTCGTAAGCTTCGGCTCCACGTCGATGGTACCCAAGCCAGTAAAAGCCGCAACACAGTAGAACGTCTTTGAGAGCTTCAAAACGTCTGACAGTGACCTCACTGCATGCACATTAATGAAAGTGATGCAAACAATGCATACGAGGAACATACGAGGCGCACAGCTGTGGCATACTGTAAGACCGTGCAGATGCGTGGAAGACATTCGCTTCTGAAGTTTGTCATGCGCTCAAGATTAAGGGTTGCATAGAAACCAATAAGGTGCGTTTTTTAAATATCAATAGCAAGAAATTGAAGCTTGCCGAGCGAGATCTGTGAATTAGTGATTGGTGAAATTATACAATATGTGAGAAAAATTACATTCAAGAACTCTTTCTTTCCAGAGTTTAGGCAGAAGTGCCGATTATGCGTTGATGGTCGCGCAATGTCGGCTCCTGATAGCGTATATAGTGGCGAGAATATGAGCGTTCTCTTGAGCAGCACGACCATCAAGCTAAGGTGTTGCCACACCAAGTACAGTCAGCTGACAGAATCAGGGAAGCCTCTGTTCAAGCTGTCATGTTAATCATACAGGTCATTCGCAGTGGACAGTTGTTTGGGAAATATCATGAAAAGGATGATTCTGGTGGGTAGCAAATGTTACCGGGCTTTTATACTTTGTGGACATCATCCTTGATCTAGTCGGCAAGCTTAAGTAGCAAAAGTGCTTGTATAATCCGCCTGTTCGGACACACTGCGCTCGATCAGTAAAATAGCTCTAAACAACGACATATAGCGACCTCTGAAACCAAAAGGATCGAGTTTGTTTAATAATAAATTGTGATGAATAGTATCGAGAGCCACTTTAAAAGTGCAAATAAAGTGCCATTCTTGTCAATTTCTTTAAGGATTAAGTTATTAAAATACTTTAGTGAACTTATAGGCCTTTTGTTTTTGCGGAAACTATACTGGGCGATGTTTAGCAGATGGTATTTATCACAAAAATAGGTCATGCTAGCACGCACAATTTCCTCCGTAATGCAAGCGATGGAGAGAAAAATTTAAATGGACCGGTAATTATTAAAGGCCATATGAGAGGCTTTTTATATTATGGTCTTATTACCACTTAATTTCATGCACATATATATTTGTCCGCAGAAAACTAGAAGGCCTTTCAGGTATGATCTGGACCAGATTCCATTAGAATATGCTGTGGAAGTGAGGAATCGATTTCAAGAATTAGATCTAGAAGACAAAGAGCCCGAAGAGATGTGAACTGATGTTCGTGATATAATACAAGAAGTTGCTACTAAGGTAGTTCCAAAGCAAAAGAAATGCAAAAAAGCAAACTGGTTATCTGAAGAGGCTTTGCAAATAGCTGAGGAAAGGAGGATGGCAAAAGGTATGGGGGAAAGAGAAAGATACAAGGTTCTCAATGCGGATTTTCAGAAAATAGCAAGGAGAGATAAAAATCCCTTCCTGAACATACAGTGTCAAGCAGTTGAGGACAACAGCCAATTAAGGAACACAAGAGCTCTGTATAAGACAATCAAAGATATCAAAGGGAGCTTCTGTGCTAAGCTGGGCGTGATAAAGGACAGACAAGGCAAGGACCTCACTGAAGCCTCAGAGATAAAGAAGAGGTGGCAGGAATACACAGAAGAACTGTACAAGAAGGACCCGGATGTGCAAACCCAACATAGGACGGTTGTGATTACTGATCTCGAGCCGGGCATCCTGAAGAATGAAGTTGAATGGGCCTTAGCCAGCCTTGCTAAGAACAAAGTTAGCGGAATTGATGGTATTCCAGCTGAGTTGCTTCAAAACCTCAACCACGACGCTGTTAACACACTGCATACATTATGTCAAAAGATTTGGACAACCTTGCAGTGGCCACAGGATTGGAGGCGGTCAGTTTACATCCCCATTCCAAAGAAAGGCAGTGCCAAAGATTGTTCCAACTACCGCACGATCGCGCTTATTTCGCATGCTAGCAAGGTGATGTTAAAAATCCTGCAAGGTAGGCTGCAGCAGTATGTGGATCGGGAGCTTCCGGACGTGCAAGCTGGGTTTCGCAAGGGCAGAGGAACTAGAGACCAAATTGCCAACCTTCGCTGTATCATGGAAAAAGCAAGAGAGTTCCAGAAACCCATTTACTTCTGCTTTATTTGTTATGCTAAAGCGTTTGACTGCGTAGATCACAGCAGATTGTGGCAAGCTCTCCAAGAGATGGGAGTTCCAATTCACCTCATCTGTCTCCTCAGGAACCTTTATGAAGGGCAAGAGGCCACAGTCAGAACTGGGCATGGCCTTACTGATTGGTTTCCGATTGAGAAAGGGGTGAGGCAAGGCTGCATACTGTCGCCCTGCCTATTTAACCTATATGCAGAGTGCATCATGAGGAAGGCCGGTCTGGACGAGTCTTCAGCTGGAGTGAAGATTGCTGGAAAACGTATCAGCAACCTTAGATATGCGGATGATACCACTTTAATGGCAGAAAGTGAAGTGGAACTCAAGAGACTTCTGATGCGTGTACAAGAAGAGAGTGAGAAGTTTGGGCTTAAACTGAACATTAAAAAGACGAAGATCATGGCGTCTTGCCCTATCAAGTCCTGGAGCATCAATGGACAAGAAGTGGAAGCTGTGACAGATTTTCTGTTCTTGGGCGCCAACATTACCTCGGAAGGAGATTGCAGCCATGAAATTAGGAGACGCCTGCTTCTGGGAAAGAGAGCAATGGTTAGCCTTGACCGCCTAGTAAAGAGCAGAGACATTAGTCTACCAACCAAGATCCGTATAACCCGTGCTATGGTCTTTCCAGTTGTGATGTATGGATGCGAGAGTTGGACTGTGAAAAAGGCTGACCGCCGAAGAATTGACGCGTTTGAATTGTGGTGCTGGCGAAGACTCTTAAGAGTTCCATGGACTGCCAGAAGATCAAATCAGTCGATATTGTCGACCATAAACCCTGACTGCTCATTGGAGGGTCAAATTCTAAAGTTAAAGCTCAGCTACTTTGGTCATCTGATGAGAAGAGAGGAGTCGCTGGAGAAAGATTTGATGTTGGGAAAGGTTGAGGGTCGCCGGAGAAGGGGTAGGCAGCGAACGCGATGGTTAGATGGCATTCTCGAGGCATTGCAGATGAAGCTATGTGATGTTAAGAAGATAGTGAGAGACCGGAAAGCGTGGCGTGACATGGTCCATAGGGTCACGAAGAGTCGGACACGACTGAACGCCTGAACTGAGCTGATATATTTGTCCAGTTGTAAAAGTTTCGTTGACGATAAAAAGTAATACGCTTCTATGTCTATCAAAGTGTACTATGAGATCCTTCATCCTGACACCATAATATCCTGGCAATTTTGTAATTGGCGTTGTTTGCAATACAGCCTTCAAATCTACCTGAGTAATAGTACGCATGTAAGCTGAATGAACGCTCGATGCATCAGGAGTAACTGTCCTAATGGCTGTGCCTTATTCACACAAGAACATAACAGATTCTACAAAGTGCTTGTGTAAGTCATTAGCCAAGTCCGCGTTATCTTTAACTGGAAATGCCTGTTCTAAAGTTTCGTAATGCTTTTCTTTGGCGGTTATTAATGTACTGTCCGTCGCGCGGAGTTGAGGAAGTGTTAAATTGTGAAAGCTTGCACGTTCCATAAAGTTTCAGGCTATGTTATTTGGCGTATGATTTACGCACGCACATAACATCGCCTCTTATCCGCTATTATCACCTGTGGGCTTATCATACGACAAATACTAAATACCACGTACTTAATTAGGTTGTGCTTTTGGCACTGTCTAATAGTTTAATGCATATACGAGGATCGTTGAACCGAGCGATAACGCCAAATTAAAAAAAAAAACACTTATACGTACGCATGTTGCATTTCTACCTTAATCTGCTGGAAAATTGGCACTCGTTTTCAGAATTCCAGATAGTAACTAATAATTCTTTCACAAACACCTGACAGGCATACTATCCATGGAGTATCGAATCATCAGAATTTGCGGTTATCTGATTTTGATAGGAGAATATTTTTCTTGCTGGTTTCAATAACTGAAGGCATGGTCCTTTCTTTATCTTAAGGCACGTTTTACAAATGCTCTGATTGCACAACATTGTTAGGCAACTATCAATGTCGGAAAAGCCATTCTGTATTCTCACTTTGTGCTTTCAACTGAAGCATTCATGAACGGGCACAACAGTGTCCATTGTAAAATCGCGGTGAGTAGGCACAGAGAAGAAAAAGAAAAGTAAGCACAAAACATTTTTATTATCATTGCCTTACCGGTTTTGGAGTTGCATGCTGTGGAAAGAAGCAGATTTGTGTTAAATAAACATTGGTAGTGTGGATAATCTCAATCAACTTCGAATCCTAGAGCATTACCTACAGTGTGATACTCAATAAGTTTTAAAAGTTTACTCAAATAGTATTTTGAGTTATCAAGTCTGTAATTGACAAGTAAGCATGGAAACAATACTACAGAAAACATCTCAAATCAAATGGTGTGAAGCTGTCACAACGTTCCTGTCATCTATGAATCGTGAAAAAAGCGAGTACGGGTACCTGTTAGCTCTAATAAGAAAACGTGTTCTACGAAATACGTTAGGATGCGGAGCGAAGAGTGAGGTAGGAAAGGTGGCTCATTTAAACCCTCTGTGGCTATGAATTAACCTAGACACTTTCGCCGACTGTTGCGGGGGCTCCTTGCCACAGGTATATCTTTTATTCGTGCCGTCACACTCGCCCCTTCGGCACAAATGCCTGCTGCGACATCTCAAACTCTTTTTAGACCTCGCGAGGCAGCATTACTAGCTCAGGGTTCGTATTTCGAGTTTGCGTCGTTTTCACAACTGTCGTTTGCTCCCTGATCTCGAGCCATCTGACTGGTGGAAGTACCGGAAACGGATGTAAGTTCGACTTCCTGTCTCGGCGTTTCCACCAATCAGATGAGGGCGGACAAAGAGAAAACGACACAAGCTCCGAATACCGACTCAAGTCGAACAAGTTTACTGGCCCTTGCAGAATATTTTTCTTCATACAGTCGCAATAAGCAACGAAACTCTAAAATAACAATTACGGCATAAGCACGAGTAAATAGCACACTTTTCTTTCGTTCAAACTTTTTTCTTATAAGTATAAGGTAAATAAAACATGCTCATATCAATTTCAGAAGCAGCAATGTGATTTGAGCCTGTGTGGAAACTTTAATTTTGTATCTACCTAGGACCCCTATACATCTTCTCAACCCACCGTGTCGGCAAAAGCAATGATGCTTGCCGAAATCCAACATTTCCGCGAAGTAGACCTCGACTGACGCGTGATTGTAACAGCGCTGCGCTCAAGTACTACAATCACTCTTGTACTTATGTTTAAGAAAAGTGAAAATATTGCCGCAATGTTATCGTACTGGCGCCGCCATGTGGCGAGCTTGGGAGACTGGCACGCGCTCGTCTTCTTCGCTCTCGGTGCTCGCCCGCCAGTCGGTTCCGTGCCTGATCTTGCCGGTGCTTTTACTTAGTCCTAGTAAACCTGCTGAACCAGTTTCACTGGCTTCTGTGACATTTTTGGTGGAGGTGCTGGGTAGATCCCATGTACGAAGAGCCTCTGGCTGCCCCCTACGCCCATCTACACACTGTGGACACGACACCTGTGCACAAGGCGAGCCGTCGCTTGAGAGGCTTAGCACCCGAGTGTGGTCCTCTTGTTTCCCCACCGCGAACCACGATGACTACAGCGACAATTCAGACCACCACTCAGCTTCCCGTGAGTGCCCAGCAGCTGATCTGCCATACTCCACGTATGCCCACGCCGTTTCATGGCGACAAGTTCGAAGACGTTGAGGACTGGCTGACCAGCTACGACCGGGTCGCTGTGTTTAATGCGTGGGACGAGGAGCGAAAATTGCACAATGTTTATTTCGCACTAGAAGACGCCGTCAAGATGTGGTTCGAAAACCATGAGGCTACCATTTCCACCTGGCAGGATTTCCGGCGGCAGCTGCTCGCAACATTCGGCAACGATACAAGAAAAGAGATGGCCGAACTCGCTCTACAGTCCCGAGCACAGCGGCCTAATGAAAGCGTCGCCATGTTTGTGGAAGAAATGACTCGCCTTTTCAACCGGGCGGATCCGTCCATTTCGGAGGTAAAGAAGGTGCGCTACCTTATGCAAGGCGTCAAGGAGCAGCTGTTCGTTGGCCTTGTACGTGACCCTCCACGTACTGTAGCTGATTTTACGAAAGAAGCAACAAGCATCGAGCGTGCCTTGAATCAGCGATTTGTACATTTTGATCGCTCTGCGAACATCGCTGCTGTAGACTTCCGCTTGCCAATGGTCGGAAACGACAGGGAAGCCCGACAGGAGATACCGATCGTCGTTGATAACCACAACACGACTGCCCTTGTAGATACCGGCGCTGATTTTTGCGTTATGAGTCATGGCCTTGCTACCATTCTGCGAAAAGTCCTGACTCCTTGGCACGGAAGTACAACGCAAACTCAGCGACGTCACCTACGAAGTGACCCCGCAAAGAACTGTTCGCTCATCCCGACGGCAAGCAGAATCGGAAGTCGTACATGTCGCCAGGATGAAGCCCTTCTACTCCCGCTAGGTCAAGCTACATGTGTTTTTTTTTTCTTTGCTTTCTTTAACTACTTGATGTGAACGCGCATCCTCGCCGACTACGGTTATCCTCGACCTCGCCACTCGGCATCGAGACGATGCCTTTTCCACCGGGAGGGGCAATGCCGCAATGTTATCGTACTGGCGCCGCCATGTGGCGAGCTCGGGAGACTGGCACGCGCTCGTCTTCTTCGCTCTCGGTGCTCGCCCGCCAGTCGGCTTCTGTGACAATATTCATAACTTGGTAGTCTTGGTGCCAAGGGGCATAAACATTCCCAGTAGAACTTATGCCTGCGTATTACAAGCTGCAATGTGATAGGATTCCTTTCCTGGGCAAGCAGTGGCGCCACCGCTGTTATTATGACAACACCTGTCATGCTCAGAGAAGCATGGGCATGCAGTAGTGCCATCTATCTAGACTGAGTTCTTACGACGTCAGCTACTGCAACCAAGTCATGGTTATTTATAGTCAGAGTTATCGATAGTAATAATTAGTAATAGTTGGCCAGAGTCATAAGTTAAGAAGGTAAATTGGCAGGCCGCTTGGTGAGACATTTGAAAATTAAACAGCAGCATACACAGGACAGCGGGATCGGAAGCGACGACACCGCCTCTGTCGTCGCCTTCTGCTGTCCTGCGTCTGCTGTGCTTTCTAACTTTCTAGTGCCAAAGTGTCACAAGCTGCGTCACATATAGAGCGGAAGTTACGGGATCTCCTGCTTCACATAGGTAGTGGAACTTACGGGATCTTCCCGCTCCTCCGAGCATACTTCGACATGATTCTCCGGGACTGCAACCGGCAAGCGCGCGTCCTTGACGATGGGCCGCAGCGCAATATAAAAAGGCAGACCGCAGCACGCCCGCGGCAGTGCGCTCTGTGAAGATTCAATCTTCCGGGCTTCTCTCGCGGCCGCTCGCTCTGGGAAAGTGTCTTGTTTTTGACCGAGTCCGCTATCAACTAATCGTTTCTCATCTTGTACGGCAGCCGCTAGCGATCAACTCTTCGACTATGACGCCTCATCGAACAAGAAAGCCGTGAGAATTCCTATTTGCCGCAGACTGGCGGGTAATTGAATATTGTTTTCACCTTTGTTTAAACCTTTATCTAGTTTAATATTTTACACTGTATTTTCTGTGTCACTCTTGCTCCTACTTACTATATCTGGGATACTTGCTTTGTTATCTTTATGGTATTCTTTTAATGCAGTCTTTGTTCATTATCTGTTTTCTGATCTTGTCATCTACCGAGCCGTCTTTTATCACTATTGTGCCGTGACATTTCTTTCTTTGACCTATTATTATTATGCAGTGTAATTTGGACTACTAGCTGTAAATATCCAATTGTTGCAAAAACACTTGACTTTCTTGAAATTATTCCTCAATCACACACACCGACACATGTACTTCCCGGGTTGACTGGCCTAACTTTTAACTGTGTTCTCAAACTTCATAGACGGACGACGGGTAACCGTAAATGGGATCTCGCGCCTCTGTTGACCGTGAAGGCGAGGGGTTGTGACGCAGTCATGCTTAGTCAATCTAGGTACTGTTAGGAATCATCGTAGTCATAGCTAGTTATAGCCATAGTCATACTCGTATTTAGTCATAGATATATTCAAACTAATTATGTGACTAACAATGATAACCATGACAGATTACAACTAACTATTACCATAGCTATGACTGATCATGAGTAACAATAATTATGACTATGACATATTATGACGATGAACAATCAAATAATAATTTTCACGATTAATTATCAGTGACTGGATTAATTATTATCGATCTCTGCATGACTGACAGATGCGGATGACGTTTTCTGGTCGTGATTTCCGGTCACATTTTCTGCTCGCACGAAGCACGAGATGATCAATACGCTGTAGAATTAAAATATTTAGCCCCCCCCCCCCCCCCCCCTCCTCCCCCCCCCCCCCCATCCTGAAAGGTCCCCGAGTGCCCTCTGTTCCGATTGTTTTCTACTTTGTTTAGGTTTGAGGCGCATTCCCAAAAACATGTACGATAAAATTTGTACTGTCAAATTACAGTCACCGGGCGCAATTACTGCGGCTGCACCTGCACGCAAGGGTGGCTAGTATTCACGAACAGTAGTTCTTTTTCGGTTCATCTCAAAAGGAGGCAGATGGACCATTCTCAGGTAATTGAAGTCACAGTATATAGTGCGGGCCTTAAAGAAAGCCGTTTAGTGGAATATGCGAGCGGCTTCCAGAAGTATGGTATTCTCTTGACATGTCAGTAACGTTCAAGATTGGAATTATTTACTTTTCGCTAAATGGGGGGGGGGGGGGGGGGGGGGGGTGGCGCCGTTGAAGAGCTCGACTACTGTGCACAGGTGACTAAACATAAGGAAAATATGTTAACTGTCAGTTACTGCTTTCTACTAATCAAATTCAACGAGCCCTTTTCTTTGCATGCATACAAGCCGGAGAGCAACAGTGTGGCCATGCGGGCTAGTTGGTTCGAATCAAGCATAATGCCACCAGCGAACAAAACGGAACACAACAACTCCTTCTTGTGTTCCGTTTTGTTCGCTGGTTGCATTATGCTTAAGCCGAATAGGTTGTAATTCTGAGATGAAGTAAAAGCAGACTTTGGTTTTAATTTTATTCTCTTTTGCTATGCGCATGACTCGAATCTTTACAGATATGAGTAACTGACCAGTCTGCCCTTCGCATCTGTTAATAAAGCCCTCATCTGCTCAGCAAAGCTGAACCATTCAAGGTGAAAAAACGTAGTCAAAGATCCGGTTGTCCTGTGCCTTTCGTTCGTTTACGAGATGGATTAAAACATGCCCACCGGTAAGCACCATGCCTGTGCCTAGAGACCACCAGATACCTAGTTTCACTCTAAGAGCCCTTGTACGCTTAAGGATGTCTTCAAACCGTGTTATTACGTGTGTGTGTGTGTGAGAGAGAGAGAGAGATAGATAGATAGATAGATAGATAGATAGATAGATAGATAGATAGATAGATAGATAGATAGATAGATAGATAGATAGATAGATAGATAGATAGATAGATAGATAGATAGATAGATAGATAGATAGATAGATAGATAGATAGATAGATAGATAGATAGATAGATAGAGAGAGAGAGAGAGAGAGAGAGAGAGAGAGAGAGAGAGAGAGAGAGAGAGAGAGAGAGAGAGAGAGAGAGAGAGAGAGAGAGAGGGAGAGAGAGCGCTACCAGATACTCCACTTTCTTTCCTTGCGGCTTACGTTCATGTAACGTCTTCTCTAAAGTATGTTGACTTAGAGGCTTCGCAGCTAAGAACCGACCTGAAGACATGGCAGGAGGCGAGAAGTACACAGCGGCAAGGTTCAGCTTAAAACACTCTGTCAGCTAAAGCTCCTTACCCGGTTATACTTACGACAAAATATTCGAACGTTTTGAAAAGAGCCTCACTTTGCTACAGCATCTAATCGCCTTTCCCCGTGCGTACCACTTCGTTCTTCTTTTTCTTACCGCGCATTATATCATTCGCCTTCTCTCTCCACTGTCCCACGAAGGTGTTCTCAAAATGAGCATCTACGCTGCGGGCTGCAATATTCAATTACCTCGTAGTCATATTTCGCCACCGCCACCTAACATAAAAGAGTGAAATTTCGCTAGACGAGGACACCTTTTCTCCAAAGTGCATTCACACTAAGCCATTCTGCCTCAAAGCTGTAATTTAACAGGTGGACCTATATGCCCAGCGTATAGTTAGGAGGAATTTCACGATTTAGGAGCAGAGTAACTGAGCTACATAATATTGAACTAAAAAAAAATTTGACCACCCATTTACGGTCATTGTAGCTTCTCTACTTCATTTTAGTTTCATATGTGCGTAAGCTATGGCACTGGACAGACATTTAATCCCTCAAACTTGCCAAGAGTCCAGCACCAACCACTCCTTTTTGACATCGCCATACTCACCCTGCCTCCGCAAGGCGAAAATACTCCAGTCTCAAAGACGTCTTTTTCTGAAGTGCACCTTTCCATCCTGAAAAAAAAAAAAAAAAAAAAAAAAGAACATTAGTTGTGGTTTAGCTTTGGTTAACCCTAGATGAATTGCGAAAGCAACTTAGGAAGATTCTTTCATGCCCTATCAAAGGTGATACACTATTGGGGCCACTTAAGGTCATCCTTTAAGGGTATGACGCGAGAGCGTAAGCTACCAGCTCACATATAAAGTCACGCTTGAACCAAGCCGTATGGATATGCCTGCGTGTCGTAGGTTCAACTCGAATGCAAACGGTTCTGGAAGGCTCATTCTGATATCACCCTCCCATATGAAAGGAGCGACCCGAGTTGGCAGCTTCTGCCCGTGGCGTAAGGGTAACGTGAACTCAAATGTCATGGCTGGCTGATTGTTTTTTTCTTCTTTTTTTTTTCTTTTCTTTTTTTTTTTTTTTTTTAATGAGAAGACCGTAGCTACGCCTCTTCACGACTTAGCTGCGGCCAACTGAGGTCTCGCTTTGGCTGTCGTAGTATTGCTTTCGCAATAAAAATCCCTTTAATTTATTGCGTCAAAAGGGCCGACTTAGTTATGGAACAGTAAAAGCAATTTAAATCACTTTACGTTCAATACATACGAATGCAACGCCTACATTTTTCAATGCTAAACTAATTGAGCTCCTATTCCTGGCAAACTCTGCTGACTCCATTTCCGAAGCCTTGCTGAAGCTGATATCGGACTTGTATTAGAAACTGAAATCCACACTATCTGTGAAGCGAAAAAAAAAAAAAAAAAAAAAAACAACGAGGCTAACCCATTTCATTGGTGCAGAAGAAATGCGACAGTGTAGTTGTTTCATTCGCCAATTTCAAGCAATTACGGTTCTTTTTCGATTGCGGTTATGTTCCAATCCTTATTCCATTGTTCCGCCACTTTTTTGATAGAAGAGCAAAATCTCTTTATTGGGTATTTTTGCAGTCATTTTCAGACAGTTTTATTTTTGCTTCTTTCATGGTCTCTTCCTTCCCTCGTCTCCTCTAAACAGGAAGGAGCGATATGGCTGGCTGGTGTAGACAGCGAAATTCGCTAAACACTATTCACCACCCGCAACAGTTGACACGAGGAGGGTTCACACGAACGACACCACCACTGATTATTTTGAATATCAGGGCACTTTTAGTGGTGCCAATTTGAAAGAACCCCAATCCCAGGGAAGTGAGCAGCATTTAAACCAACGCCTGTTCTCCACTTTCCTTAGTGCCTTAGGTCACCTAAACATGCGTTTTTTTTTTTTTTTTTTTTTTTTTTTTTTTTTTTTTTTTTTTAAGGGAGTGAATTGGGATTGAGCGCCATAAAGGCGGAACCTGTCGGCTATGTACGAACCCTCGACATTCCAATCATGGCAGGTGGCAGGTGATGTTTATCGGAATTTTAATCTTTAATCCGAGAAGAAATTTACCTTTTCGGCTTGCTGGTGGGAACGAAGAGAGAAATCATTCTCTGAATTTGCAGGGACAGCAGGGAGAAGTAGGACTATTCATGAATAATATGATGTATCATAAAGGAATAAACGAAATGATTACGAAATAAGACAACAGTCAGACTTCGAGTACAATCTAAATTGGTATATAGTCGCCGTGAACCTCGTGTTCGCGTTCTTGGGTGGTTGCAATGCAAAGGCTGCAAGAGCACTGCAAGGGGTTGCAAATGAAAGGGCGGGACAAAGCGCTTGCATTTTGAGACAAACACGTTACCCTAGGCCCTGCAAGCACCTTTGTACATCGTGATTAAAAAAGTTTTATATATGGGCTGGTAGCCGACGAGGCCGCGTCTCACCCTTCAAGGCAAAGCTTAAGTGTTGCTCATAACGTTTTTAGTGAAAGCCTGTACTATACCTTCCGTCTTGTAAATATCCGGTTTATTTAATTCCATCACTTTTACCTAATATCTAATAGGTATATACCATGAAGATAAATTTGTAATTACAGCTGTAAGCTCGGGAAATGTTCAAGAAACCACTGCTGGATCCTTTGACAAATATATTTTACTGGGTCTTCGCAATCCAGTATCTTAACTTGTTTACAATGGCTGCTGTGATCCGGCACTCTCGGCAAGCAAAGTTTTTAGAACCGAAGCAAAATATTGGCACCTTTTTGAGCTCCTACTATATGTTTGTGTACCCGGTCAGAGCGGAAGCCAGATTCCGGTTTTTCTGGCATGGCTTTATTCATAAAAGGATTACCTTCGCCATAAGGGGCAAATGCAGCGATTATAACTTCGTGACGCCACTGCGAATAGTACTGAAGGCAGAATAATTTGGGCATGTGTTCAAGGAGGAAATATTTAAAACACTCACATCATGATGATGATGATGGTTCCAATAAGAAGAGACGAAAGAAGTTCGGCCGAAGGCATGATGGGCTTTTCTCGCCTGGACGCACTGTCAGCTACTCATGTTTGTCATGCTCTATAGCTTGCTTATATACGCATGGTGCGACTGTCGTGTAAGCATGGTTTGCCTAATGTGGCCACTTTAGAATAGTTCTGCCTCCTCGCTTTGCATTAAATGATTATGTGACGTCAATAGGCACATGATTGAAGCGAATCAGTGTAGTTGAATGTGCACATGTGGAATAAAATGCCATCAAACGATGACCTGAGGAGCAACATGATTTGCTTGCGCATTTCTAACACAGCTGTCGGTGACGTACACATTTTCTTGGTCCTTTTACACATGATAACAATATAGCCTTCATTTCTTGGAAACTGAAAATCGCATAATCAGAACGCGCAGCAAAGCACACAGCCAAGCTTTAGGGGAAACCTGCGACCTGTACAATCGAGATTTTGCTGCTGAATGGTACGCGGTCAATCAAAAAGAAAAAAATACCCACCCAAGCTCACCTAGCGGTTTCCGAATGAACCCTTAGAAAAATAGAAAAGCTCCACATTCTAATGCCTCAGAGAGAAAGATTCGATCATTTACAGAAAAGGTTTTAGTCAAGGTCTAATGAAAACTCGGCCATTGCTTCAGCGACTATATATAGCGCCGTGTCTTGTACATCGTACATTTGCGCTCGTCAGTGGCTAAATCCGCATGCTGGCCATCAATGGCACCTGCTCTAGTGCGCGTGTAGTTTGCACCCCTGAAAATCCTGATGTATTGCACTATTAATGCCACCATATTTGCTCTGTGCAATTTCCACTTCCGAAATGCTCATTGCCGGAATGGTTGTGCCGTCCTGCCACAGAATTGATACCGATCAGTCAAAAGATGGGTATTATCACCTATATCATGAAAGGCAGCTTCACGTGGCCACAAAGGTGAAGATATAAACTAAAGGCGACTTAAAGCTTTCCTAACAACGTAAGAACGAAGAAGAGTGGCTGATTGCAGTGGTACGCCAAGCTGTGAGGAATGCTGAGTGCGCTGCCAACCCCGACTAAGGGAAGAGACTTAACGCGGCGGCAGGAAAAGCAATCAAAGCGGTTCGGGACACTGAACCTACTGTTTAACTGGAGGTAGGGAAAAGGCGACTAATGGCGGTAGCTCCTACAGCTGCGAAAGAATCCACGGTATGGAAGCCAATATCATAAGAGCTATGGTATCGTCACGTCCTGCATCTAAGGGACCTCGCCAAAGCCCATCGAACGGATCAGGTTATAAATCATCTATTAGTACAAGTATAAAGTAATTTGCCTTTCCTGCAATGTCATTCATGTTCTCTAGACAGGAATAGGAGCTGTATGCGTGAAATACACGCTTCGTTCCAACCTCTTTTTCACTGATGCTTCATCGAACGCAGTTTAGTAAGCTTACAAGGAGCAGGACGAATTAAATTTGAAGCTTATGTTGAGGTCGTCTTGTCCTTTTGTATAAGGCATTTTATTGAAATTTAGTTCTAAATTAAAAAAAAATAGGGCTCGATATAAATAAAAATATCATCACGAACAAACACAATACCGAACGATGCAGAACTTTGCTATAAGGGAGCTAAATAACCAAAGCGCATTATCATTTAAAATAACACAGTTTGGTGGTTAGTGCCAATTAGAAGCTCGAAGCCGGGGAGAAGACATCGCAATATCAGGTTCTAGAAAACTTGGAAGCCGAATTCTCGCCAATCATGGCCCCGTTAGCTCATTATAGCGGAAAAAATGTATTGCGAGAGGCGGGATTTTGGCGTTTTTTACCCAGGCAGCGCAGTTAACAGACCTGATATTTGAAATGTGCTTGTAAAACATGGTCCAAGCATGGCACATTGTTGCCAGCATGTTTCTGATTTTGACCATGCCGTTCTATAAGCTGGTTACAACGGGCCAGGTATGCCATGCTTGCTGACATTGGACTATGTTTGGAAACCAGTGGTAAATATGGCCCTGCTATACGTGTGGATTGCCAATATTTCACATCCAGGTGTGAACTCGGCAACATCATCCATCAGATCGATCGGTCTTCCGACATTTCATATACGATCGTGTGTGTTGGACAAATATTTGTTGCTCGTTTAGATTGGAATCCAAACATTTGATGTACGTTTGCAATTATTGTTCGCTGTTTTAGATATGATTGCCAACATCTGATATAGGTATATGTAAGCTGGCAAATATTGTTCGCTCATTAAGACAGCGCTGCAAACATGAGGCATATCTTACCATAGAGTATTATTAACATTGTCCGGTTATTTGCCAGACTAATAACGAGCATTCATCAACAATTTCCCCTTAGACTGCCGACACGTCACGCATTTTGACATATACTCTTTGGCAATACTGTTTCGTTGGTTACGATATGGCTTTTCAGGATGAGACCTTCATCTACAATCCTTGGTGTGAAAATTAGTCGTAAGAGCTTTTAGGTAAACAATAAGTATCCCATTGAACTTGCTGGTGTGCATAGGTTATGGAATCAGCATACAAAAATTGCATAGATAATTCATGTCCGTCTCATCTGATAGCGGTTCACGAACATTCAGGCAACATTAGCCACCGGGCATGGTTATATTATAAAACCAAACCCAGTCACATCCCTAAGCTGCTCCATTCGGTTGCATGTTCAGTGTACGTGCGGTTTTCGATGCATACGCTCTGAACTTTACATTATATTGATGTGAATACGCACGCAAAACAAAGATAGTGCGTGAAAAACATCATTAACGCGGTTAGCTTTTTCTCTGGACGTTTCTTCACTTCGACAACCAAAAGTTACGGGTAAAGACCTGTCTTGTATGCCATTGGCTCATGGAGTGTTGTGAAACACCTCGTCACAGCTGAAGGTATTTAGGCGGCCATCATGGCACTTAGGCATGAATACGAGAACCGTAACCAAATATTTAGAGCTTGATCTCTGGTAAGACACTTTCTAGAAGAGTTCTACAAATTGGAGTTGTCTAGAAGTGACCGTCTCCAAGTGTACAAACTGATATGCAAGAGGCTAAATATACCATTACTGCATCGTATTTAAATGAGGGGATGACAGCAGCAATTCCTTTTTTTCTGTCCGCCTGTCTGCATAGCGTACCTGCGAAACAGCTTTGATGTAGTTCAGATTATTTATTGTTAAAAATCTGCAAATTGTGTATATGAGCAGCGCCAAATATTTTATTGATTAACTATTGTTTATTTGTGTACCCTCAGGGTCATATATGTATACAGTGAAGAGTGGTTACAGTCATAAAAGAAACGCAACGAAACCAGAAGGAAATTTGGCTGGTGTTATTGAATAGTTACACGTGTGTCTATGTCATAAAAGTGCTAGCTATGGAGTTTATGAAAAGATGGTAATGCGTGGTCACAAACTAATCTAATCTGTGTCAGTTTCCGTGTTGCGCCGCCGTTCAATTTCATTAATCTAATCTGCTCTAATCTGCTGCTCCAGTCTGCGGCTGTACGAGGTAAAACGACTGAAAGCAAGCGTTAGTAGTGCAAAAAGTGGGATAGCACAGTTGGCGCATGATCTCATCGCGATTACAAATGATGTGGCTTAAATACGAATTCCCTAAGTAAATGCGGGTGATCAAAATGTTTAGGGAAAAGAGAGATACGAAACATTCTCAGACGTAAGGCTAAGGATGGAAGATTAAGGCTAGATTTCACTGAAGATAACCTACACACTTTTATTGCAGTTAGAAAGAGTGAATTGGGCAGAATTATTCTGAACTACTTGTAATGAATGAATTAAGTTTTCGTAATGATAGATTGGCTATATTGGTCTGAATTGGGTCAGGTTTCAAGGTCATTGATTCGGAGCCAGGTGAAACTACGGGTTGCACATGCCGCAGTGGAACACTCGCTCTAATGCACCTAGGTAACGCGTTAAGACAGTTGTTATTAAGTTTCTATAGTACTGGCCTAGCTTCTTTGGCTTTGACGGCTCGGTGGCCCTGTGTTTCAGAACTTGTGTTTCTTGTTCCAATGTTGCGCACTTGATCTAGGCGGCGGCGACCGAATTTTGATGGAAGAGAAATAAACAAACAAACTCACGGTATGCGATGTCAGTGCATATGAAAAGGGTCGCGGCGTCCACCTATTTTCATTCTCTGTGCCATAGAAATGTAGCCCCATTTATCATAGCTTGCTAACGCTTTTCGCCGCTATTCAGACTGAGTTTTAATTCCTGTTTTCCTCTGTCTTTCTATGATAATTAACAAGTTAAAACCTCGTAATTTTATTCTTCAGCCTTTAAATGAGAAGGAGCAAAGGCAGCAGTTTTGGGTGAAAGCTTCCTCGCAGTGTTAAGTCGTCTTAAATGACACTTTAATTTCTTAAAGGGCCTAGTAACGTCCTTAATAAAAATTGAAGTTCACTGGACATATTTACAGGACAACAGTGTTTACAAACATCACCATATATAGCGAAAAAAAGAGCTACAATAAAGAGCTGCGGGACTTTATATGTGAGCTGGTAGCCTATGGTATCGCCTCATACCCTTAAATGCAGAGCTTAGATGTCCGCCATAATATTTGGTCGCGTTCCGCCTAAAGAAAAGCCTGATACGTTCTAAATAATATTCAACAAGCTGCGTCAGCGATTATTCAAACGTTGATTCGGAACGTTAGCCCGACAATATTATCCAAAATTAAAAAAATATATATCATACAAATGACGTCGCGCAATGCTTTTAGCGTGCAGCTTACGAGAAGGGCTGCATGTGTGTACCGAGTGATCTATAGCCACCAGCAAAAGTGCAGATGTCTCGGCAATCTCAGATATTCGGGAATCCAAACGCAAGCAGCGGGGAAGGCTGAGAAGAATACTCCGTACTTATGTTATTGCTATACAAGGAAGATAAATTCCGCAGAAAAAATAGACTGTCAGAGATAGTGAAGGAACGCACATCTCACCTATTAACACGATAGACAGAGAGAGTCACAAAACATACAAGAAAAATACGCTGTAGAATCGCGGCAGCAATTTCTGTACTTTTGGTACTTACGTACATACTGTTTATATGTATGCCATTGCCATCGGACTTACTTCCTCTTCCCTCCGCACGTATAAGATATTTCTGAGCACAAACATAGAAATTACCCTATTGAAAAAAAGCAGTGCCAGTGGGACACTAAGCAATGTCTTCCAGCATAGAACATGCATTTGTTACACTGGCATCGGACGTGGATCCGCGGAGCTACATTTGAATTCTACTGATGCTCGCAGTTTAGCACTCGATCACTCTGGGTTACACTGACATCTACTGGACATTCACGGCAAGCTCACTGGTCCCAGCTTTGTACATCGCAAAGCTGCCCCTCTTACGCTGATTGTCACTGGCTGCACAGCACGCAGTTGTCACAGTGGGACAGTGCCAGTGTAAGATCCACTGGGATCATTGGAAGCGCGTATGCACTAACGCTTAATTTCTAGAGAACGTGCCGTCCACCTTGTATAGCGGTTTTTAAAACGGGCCTAATGCGCGCCTGACGTAACCACGCTCTCGATTCTCAGTGAGTTAAAGGGGTCAGTCAGTTCAGTCATTCAGTCGTGTCCGACTCTTCGTGACCCATGTCACGCCACGCTTTCCGGTCTCTCACTATCTTCCTGACATCACATAACTTCATCTGCAGTGCCTCGAGGATGCCACCTAACCATCGCGTTCGCTGCCTACACCTTCTCCGGCGACCCTCAACCTTTCCCAACATCAAATCAAATTAAATTCCCAACATCAAATTAAAGGGGTAGATACACCATTTTACAAGGTTGTGTTAAGCTTGTCACGCGTTTCCTTTGTATTTGAAGACCATCACAGTCAAGTGTTAGAATCAAGGAACGCGCAGAAAATATTTTAATTCCTTTTTAAAGTGGAAACGCTCGCTCTTGCATTCCGGACCTATCGCTAGCGCGTTGTCTTTAATTTAGGCTTTAATTTATGTTTGCATGTGTCTTTTGAGGGTAATTACCAATTAAAACCTATTAATTTTATTCTTCCGCCATTAAACGAGAAAGAGCAAAGGCAACAGTTTTGGTTGAAAGCATCCTTGGTTCTGTTAAATTACACTTTAGTTTTTTAAAGTGCTTAGTAACCTCCGAATTAAAATTAAAGTTCACCGGACATATTTACAGGACAACTGTGTTAACAAACATCAGCATGTATGGTTAAAAAAGAGCTGCAATAAAGATCTGCTGGGCTTTATATGTGGGCTGGCAGCCTATAGTATAGCGTCATACCCTTAAATGCAGAGGTTAGGTGTCCGACATAATGTTTGGTCGCGGTCCGCCTAAAAAACAAAAAAATAAAAAATAAAAATACAACAAAAAAAAAAACAAAAAAAAAAACGATACGTTCTAAAATATTCAGCAGCTTGCGTCCGCGATTACTCAAACGTCTATTCGAAATGATAACCCGACACTATATTTCAAAATTCAAAATTCAAAAATATATCATACAAATTACGTCGCGCAATGATTTTAGCGTGCAGCTTACAGAAGGGCTGCATGCGTGTACCGAGTGATTTATAGCCACCGTAAAAAGTGCAGATGTCTCGGCAATCTCAAACGTTCAGGAATACAAATGCAAGCAACGAGGAAGGCTGAGAAGAAAACTCTGTAAACACGTTATTGTATACATATGTACATAAGAGACTGTCAGAGGAAGTGAAGCAATGCACACCTCACCTATTACCGCGATAGATAGGGAGATTCACAAAACATACAAGAAAGAAAAAACGCTGTGGAGTCGCGATAGTGATGTCTCTACTTTTGGTACTTACATGCAGTTTCTATGCATGTCGTTGCGATCAAAATTATTTCTCCTCTTCCCTCCACACTTGTAAGATACTTCCCAGACAAGCACAAACACAGAAATCACCCTATCGAAAAATGCAGTGCCAGTGGGACACTGAGCAGTATCTTCCAGCATAAAACCAGCATTTTTTACACTGGCAATGGACCCCTTGCAAAAATCGTTAAGTATGCTTTGCCACGCTGCTTCTTTCCCCAAACATGGCGTCACTGGCCGCCAGATAAACGGCGATATAGACCTGAAAGCGCATATTGCTTCTACACAGATGCATGTAGTGGTAATAGGGCAATTATGCGAATATGTTGTGATGCATAAATCATATGAATTATGGCCATAATACAATGTTTCAATTCATTGCTGTTCTGCCATTAGTGGGAAATGCAGCATAGAGGTGAAGTCGACTTAACATTTATGAAAGGGGTCTTTACTGAGAGAGAGAGAGAGAGAGAGAGAGAGAGAGAGAGAGAGAGAGAGAGAGAGAGAGAGAGAGAGAGAGAGAGAGACCCTTTACTGAAAAAACAGAGAATTTTGCCGGCGTTTAGATTTCGCCTGCATGCTACTCTGCGAATGAAGAGGAATGCGGCAGGGAAAGATTGAAAAAGGATGGCGAGTAAAATAATAGAATTGAAGGGAAGATAAAATGCGGCTATTAAATACGTGGAGCGATGGTATAAAATGAAATGATAAAATTCATGATCAGACAAATGGGCTTATAGAGATCACAGCTTGAAAATTACCCGAGGGAAACTTGCAAGGTGAATTTAGAGTTTGTCAAGGAGTCAAATGTCTTTTAAATACGTAAATAAAAAGTTAATTGCGAGTCTGTTGCCTAGGGCAGGCTAAGGGACCTAAAACAATGTCCATCGTTAAATGCACTGGGGAGAGCTTTTCCATGCTATGTTCGTAGTACGCATGCTCGTCAGCGTACGCAGGACACTCTAGTCGGATATGTTGCACAGTTTAACCCGAACCACAGTTGTCACAAAGCGGACTGTTCATTTGACCAAAACGGTATAGCAAGCTATTTGTATATGCACAGTTCAGGCGGAGTCGGTGGTAAAGAGTTTCTAGTTGGCGAGGAAATTTCGGAGGTAGTCTTGACCTTAGATGCATGGGTCAATCGAGTTAAGAAATTTATAGTGATTCGTCGGCAAGCTCTAAAGTGGATACTTTGCTTCGGTAGCAAATCTTTTAGCCAGTTGGGATGCATCAGATTGCGTGAAGAAGGTCCAAATGTATGTTTGATGTTGGTGGCCTTTTTAAGCCGCTTAATCCGCGTTTTCATTGGCTTTATTGCCACAGTGGGCTGGTATCCATTGGAATATTATGCAGTGACCTGCGGCAGTAGCCAAATGACGCAAATACTCGATGTCAAGGAAAACAGGCGGATGATTGGTTTTCTTCAGCAGGTTATACAGGATTTGCACAGATGCTCTGGAATCCGTGAAGAAAACCCATCGGCCGGGGTTCTGGCGCAGGATATAGGAAATAGCTTCTTTGATGCCATGGAGCTCAGCTGCCATAGATGATGTCTTCCGCTGCACCCGGTAAGACAGGACATGATTTGTTGAGGGCACGTAAAGGCCACAGGAATAACTGTCTTGAATAGTTTAACCGTCGGTGAATATGTGGGTGTACTGTGTATATTCCTTGGCTAAGTAGGTGAGAGCGGCTTAAGAAAGTACTGCCTGTGGCATGCGGCTCTTCGCATCCACGCCAGGAACATACATATTCGCCTTTAGAGACGATATATAATGTTCATGGGGGAAATGTGACAGGCTGAGTAACGGTAGGGAGGGGTAGAAGCTGTGCAGCTTAACCAAAGCCAGAGTTACATTGAGTTATGTGGAGACGGTTTAAGAAGTGCTTCTTCCCTTGAAGGACATGTCGGAGACGGGTGCGCATAGTTTCTTGGACGGCAGTCACATCTAGAAGAAGATATCCTGCTTCTGCAAGTGTTCCTGATGTAGAGGATCCCTCTGGGAGGCCAAGGAATATTCGCAAGCAGTTGTTTCGCGCCGCTTTAAGAATTATCTGGCTTGTTGGACGTAATCTTTGAAGCATCGGTGAATAGTAGCGCAACGCTCCTTCAACGTAGGACTTTTCAAGCAACGTAGGACTTTTCAAGCAGTACCGCCGACCGGCAGTTGTCCCATCGTGTTCCTGCCATGAATCTGAAAACCTGTGTTGCTGTAGTAATTCTCTCGCGGAGTTTTTTTAATCTGAGATGCCCAAGAGAGGTTACTGTCAATTATGACACCTAGGAATCGGTTTGATCGTATATACGATAGTGACCGTCCGCCCAAAAGGAGCGGGTATCGAGTCATTCTTTTTCTTGTGAAAGCCATAGCCACACTCTCTTCTGATGAGAGACGAAGACCACGGGCAGCCAGGCACATAGAGAAGTGCAGTAACGCTCTCTGAATTCGTTGCTGCGTAGTATAACGCGAACGTGATGCACTCCAGATGCAAATATCATCTGCGAAAATTGTTATATGTACTCCTCGTGGAAGGTTTCTTGTTATATTGTCACGGACAAGAGGGCTAGATGTGACTAAGACGACGGGACGAAGCTCAACCAGCCGGCAAAGTTCCGCGCACAGCACGCGAGACAACTTCGGCGTCCTCTTCTACCAGGTGTCACCTAAAAACATCTGGGACACCAGGTGGCATTACTCCCCCTCCTAAAAAAAACGAAAGCACAGACTGGGCGCGAGCGATGGGCGATGCAAGTCAGTACAGAAAACGAATATAAAACTGAGGCGGTGCCCTACACAACTAAACGAGTGCATAGTACACCGCACATTACTGCGTGAAATACGGTTTCATGCGGACAACGTGCACCGCCTCGGAGCGTGGTTGTCGACGCGAGGTCTGCACAGTACCCGCTGGAAGGACTTCGTATGTCACTTCTGTGACACGGCGCAGAACCTTGTAAGGTCCAAAGTATCGCGACATCAGTTTTTCAGACAAGCCGGGCCGGCGCACCGGTGTCCACACCCAAACCTGCTCTCCTGGTTGGTATGTGACGTGTCGATGACGGAGGTTGTAGCGACGCGTATCCTTTCCCTGCTGTTGCTGAATGTGGATGCGGGCAAGTTGACGTGCTTCCTCGGCGCGCTGAGCAAACTGCTCAGCGTCTGGGATGAGAGGATTATCCGTGCAGCACGGAAGCATGGCATCTAACATCGTCTGAACGTCGCGTCCATAGAGCAGGCGAAATGGCGTAAAACGCGTAGTCTCTTGGATGGCAGTGTTGTAGGCATACGTGACGTACGGGAGAATCTCGTCCCAGGTCTTGTGCTGGGAGTCTATGTACATTGCAATCATGTCGGCGATCGTTTTATTGAGTCTCTCCGTGAGGCCATTCGTCTGTGGGTGATAAGCAGTGGTTTTGCGATGGCTCGTGTGACTCAGCTCAAATACGTCGTGCATAAGTTGTGCCGTAAGCGCCGTGCCTCGATCGGTGATTACTTGGGACGGTGCGCCATGGCGCAACACGATCTGCTGCATAAAAAACTGGGCGATCTCAGATGACGTGCCACGCTTCACCGCCTTGGTTTCCGCATACCGTGTGAGATAGTCGGTCGCAACTATAATCCATTTGTTACCGACCGATGTCAGCGGAAATGGGCCCAGAAGGTCGATGCCGATTTGGTCAAACGGTGTTCGGGGAGGCGCAATAGGTTGGAGCAAACCCGCTGGCTTGAGAGGTGGCGCCTTTCGACGTTGGCACTCACGACAGCCTCTGACGTAGCTATGAACTGCGTCAGCGAGTTTAGGCCAATAATAGGCTTGACGAACTCGGGCGAGTGTGCGTGTAAAGCCCAAGTGGCCGGAGGTGGGCTCATCATGGCAGGCAAAAAGGATATCGGCACGGAGGTCGGCTGGCACTACGAGGAGGAACGCTCGGTCAACAGTGCTGGAGTTCTGTTTGTATAGAACGCCATTCCGGACACAGAAAGCAGACAGGTTTCGAGCAAATTGCCGAGGGATATCAGCAGCGCGACCCTGCAGGTGGTCAATGACAGGTCGAAGGTCCGGGTCAGCTCGCTGTCGGGTCATTATGTCTGAAGCACTCACCAGTCCAAGAAAACCGCTCTCATCGTCCGTGCTCTCATCGACTAAACCGACGGGTGCGCGCGACAGCGCGTCAGCATCTTCGTGCTTCTGGCCAGATTTATGCACAATGGTGTACTCAAATTCTTGGAGGCGAAGACTCCACCGTGCTAGGCGCCCCGATGGGTCGCGGAGGTTAGCCAGCCAGCACAAGGAATGATGATCGGTGACAACTTTAAACTGGCGGCCGTAGAGGTAAGGCCTAAATTTCATGATTGCCCACACAACCGCAAGGCATTCCTTTTCCGTAGTGGAGTAGTTTGTCTCGGCGCGGGAGAGCGTGCGGCTAGCATACGCTATTACCTTTTCGACGCCAGCTTGGTGTTGAACGAGTACAGCGCCAAGGCCGATATTGCTGGCGTCGGTGTGGACTTCGGTGTCAGCGTCTTCATGAAAGTGCGCAAGAACAGGGCTTGTTTGCAGTCGGCTGCGCAGCTCCGCAAAAGCCTCTTGTTGCTCGGCGCCCCACACGAACTGTGTATCATCGCGCGTGAGGCGAGTCAGGGGGGCGGCAACTTTGGAAAAATCGCCGATGAAGCGGCGGTAGTACGTGCAGAGACCCAGGAAGCGTTTCAAACTTCTCTTGTTTGCAGGAACGGGAAATTTGGCGACAGCAGCAGTCTTGTCGGGGTCTGGCCTAACGCCTGCGGTACTCACAAGGTGACCAAGAAACTTCAACTCTTTGTAGCCAAAGTGGCACTTCTCGGGCTTGAGCGTCAAGTCAGCTGACCGGAGGGCATCTAATACTGCGCGCAGGCGTTCGAGGTGTTCTTCAAAGGTTTCAGAGAATACGACAACGTCGTCGAGATAGACTAAGCAGATTTGCCATTTGAGGCCGGCGAGGACGGTGTCCATCATGCGCTGAAAAGTTGCCGGCGCTGAACATAGGCCAAAAGGCAGCACTTTGAACTCGTACAGTCCATCTGGGGTGACAAAAGCTGTTTTTTCGCGGTCCCGCTCATCAACCTCAATCTGCCAGTACCCACTCTTCAAGTCAATGGAGGAGAAGTACTGGGCGCGACGAAGCTTGTCGAGCGAATCGTCGATACGGGGCAGCGGGTAGACGTCTTTTTTAGTGATGGCATTCAGCTTTCGATAATCGACACAGAAGCGAAGGGTCCCATCTTCTTTCTTTACCAGCACGACAGGGGATGACCACGGGCTGTTGGATGGTTGTATGACACCATCACAAAGCATCTCCTGAACTTGTGTCTGAATCGCTTCACGTTCCGTCGTTGAGGTGCGGTACGGCTGCTGGCGGATAGGGCGGGCGTCGTCAGGTGTAATGATGCGGTGCTTCACGAGAGGCGTTTGCCGTACTTTCGATGAGGACGCAAAGCAAGAGCTGAACTCTAGTAGGAGGGCACGTAGCTCACGATTCTGTGTGTCCGAGAGATCCGGACTAATATTAAGACGGTCAAGTGGGGGCTGCACAGTGCTAACAGCCCCAAACGTAAAACATTCAGAAACATCCGCTAAGGAGTCAGCAAACGCGATGACAGTAGCACGAAAAAGATTCCGGGGTTCGTTGGTGAAGTTAGTCACCAGGAGATCAGACCGGCCGTCGCGGAGGTGGATGAGGCTGCGCGCTGTACAGATGCCGTGGGTGAGCAAAAGTGACTGGTTGCCTTCCGCGACCGCATGCCCGTCACGCAGTTCGTCGCAAGTAACAGTCACAAAAACACTGGCGCGTGGCGGAATCGAAACGCTGTCGGCGGAAATTCGAAGGGCGGCGCGGCGTTGGCGATTCTTGACGTCAGTATCAGCAGCTTTCTCGGTTGAAAATGTCACTGTGCGCTTTCGGAGATCGATAATAGCTCCATACTCCCGGAGAAAATCAACCCCAAGGATAACGTCACGGGAGCAGTCAGGTATAACGAGGCAGCTTACAATAAACTTGGAGCTGCGAATTTGAACTCGTGCCGTGCACAGGCCACTAGGAGTTACGTCATGTCCGCCAGCGGTGCGAATCTGCGTGCCCGACCATGGTGTCATGACGTTTTTTAGAAGCGCTGCTAGCTTCCCGCTTATAATCGAAAAATCCGCGCCAGTGTCCACCAATGCGCTAACCTTATGGCCGTCGAGAAGCACGGGTATGTCCAGCGAGAGTCGATTTTCATGCGTAGGAACTGTCGTCGGTGCCGTAAAATCCAGATCGCTCACAGGTCTCCTTGTCAGGGGGTCTTCGTCACGTCGATTGCAAGCGGCCTCGCCCCCGGAGGTCGCTGTCTTTAGTTTTCCCGGTGGGGACTTGGCGAGCGTCGCTGCGCCGTCCAGGATGGCCCGCGCTGCGGCGATGGTCGGCGTGGGGACGTGGATCGTGACTGCCGCTGAGAAGTTGGCGCCATGCGCTGCTGCGCTAAGTAGTCTTCAATCTCCCGGGGTCTTTGGCCTATTGGAGGGCGACGCATGTCGATGGGAAATCCGTGAAGTCCAAGGTGTCGATAGGGGCACTGGCGATAGAGATGACCTGGCTCCCCGCAATGGAAGCACAGGCGCTGGCGATTTGGGGTGCGCCACGGGTCCGCCTTCCGCTGGGGTGGTGGTCGGTTGTCGACGAACGGCTCAGTGTGTGCGGAATACAGTGAGCCTTGATCGGGTGGCGGTAATGGCGCCGAAGCAGTGGCAGGGCGTCGCGCCATATCTGCATAAGTTGGACGCAGGTATTCCGTGGGGAAAGGTTGTGGATCAGCGGACGCTACCGAGGGCTTCAACGCTTGAAGCTCTTCGCGGACAATGCTAGCTACAGAGCCGACCATCGGCTGTGGAGCACCGAAAAGCTTCTGGATCTCTTCGCGTACAACTGAACGGATGATGTCGCGTAGGTTCGGGGTAGCCCCGAAGGCCGAAAACGGCTCCACAACCGAAGCGGCGACCACCGGCCTGTTGTAAGTGGTAGACCGCTGCTGGAGCATCCTCTATATTGTGACAGCTTCCGAAAGAAACTCGGCAACCGTCCTTGGTGGATTACGCACGAGGCCAGCGAACAGTTGCTCTTTAATACCGTGCATAAGGTGGCGCACCTTTTTGTCTTCGGTCATGGCCGGGTCAGAACGTCGGAAGAGCCGGGTCATGTCCTCCACATACATGGTCACAGTCTCATTTGGCATCTGTATACGAGTCTGTAGAGCCCTTTCTGCGCGTTCTCGCCGATCCGCGCTGGTATAGGTCTCACGAATTTGTCGGCAGAACTCACGCCATGATGTTAGGGTGTCTTCTCGGTTCTCGTACCAAGTACGAGCGCCATCTTCCAGGCTGAAGAAGACATTTCGAAGCTTGGCGGCGTCGTCCCACTGATTAAACGAGGCGACCCGTTCAAATTGGATAAGCCAGTCTTCGACGTCTTCGCTCTGACTGCCGTGGAAGGGCTGAGGCAGTCGTGGATTTTGCAGGGTGTAGTAAGTTGCAGCTCCTTGCATAGCCGGTCGAGGGGCGCCTGCGGTGTTGAACTCCAACGGCCCGTGCTCAGGTGGTAGGCCTATGTAGGTAGGCAATATGTATAAGGGTAATATTGATCAGGAGAGGGCTGAGAACTGCTCCCTGAGGTACGCCCCTCTTCACTGCGTGAAAGAGTTGGACCATGTGGAGCGGTCATAAAAATTTTCCGCTCTTCTGAATAGTGTCCAATCCAGCTGTAAAGCTTTCCACCAAGGCTAAGGCTGGTCAAGGCTGCGAGAATAGCATGATAAAACACAGAGTCAAAAGCAGTCTTAATGTCCAGGAAAACGGCTGTCGGGATGCACCCAGCGTGAAGGTATTCTTCAAGTGATGAGACAAGTGCGATGACATTATCAGTCTCAGATATATTTTGGCGAAACCCGTTCATTTCTTGAGGATACTCTTTTCAGCTCTCGAGGAACCAGGTGACGTGCTTGCAGATCTGTCGCTCCATAAGCTTACCTACGCAGCTCAGTAGGGCGATGGGTCGGAAGGATGCTTAACGTATTGGTTGTTTAGAAGATTTCAAAACAGGCACAATTTTCGCCAACTTCCATTCCATGGGGACCTCACCAGACATCCAGGAAGAATTGTAATATTCCATAGGTCGAAGGTGGGGATTTGCGCGGTAGCTTTGCGATTGCGTCATAGGTCACTTCATCATGACCCGGAGACGTCTGTCTGTTTAATTCCGCGTTAGTTGAGGGTAGCTCTTCAAATGTCAAAGGTAGGTCCATCGCTGGAACTGCCGCCTGGGGGATGTCTGGCAGACTATCTGTGGAGTGTTCGGAAGGCCCTGACCCCGTTGATAGTAGTCTGCTGTATTCTTCAGAGACTTATTTAATGGATTTTCGTTCATGCAGAGATATTGCTGTGAAAGGAAGCTATTAGAGGGGCGAGCGCATACCGCGAACTATCCGACAAATGTTGGCTACTGGTTGGCGCACATCCAGAGTAGAACAAAAGTCACGTCATCTCTGCCGGCTAAGTTTATCTAGGTATCGTCGAATATGACGTTGTGCCCGTCGGCAGGTGTGAAGGTCTCCAAGGTTTTTTTTGGGCGCGTAGCTTTCTTTTCAGCTCCCCTGCGAAAGCGCAGAGCATTTGAAATGTCTCGTCATTTGAGGGTAAGCTATCGTTTTTAGCTGTGATTCGTGTGCTCAAGCTCATTACTTTTTGTCTTCGGAGAAGAAATGCCATCTGGTGCCATTAGCGCAATTCAGTAAAAATTGCAATCAGTGGTCTCTAGCCTGTCCTTGGTACTGGGCTGAAATTTTTTCTGAGACTAACAAACTTGTACCTTAGTTATGCCAGTATTGCAGGTTGTAAATAAAAAAAAAAACTATTTGCAGTTGGTACCTACTCACGTGACACTATTTTACGAGAGTTTAGAATATCGTCTGATAGTAATCGGTCGACATCGGAATGTCAGTCCGCCTATGTGGATGGAACCGTCACCGAAAATGTTGCCGCTAATTGAATTTCCACATTAAAGCATTCATTATTACTTCAAGTTTACTGACTCCTATATAGCCAATCCTCTTGCGGACGTGGTGTACATTCTCGCCTCTGGCATGTTCGAGCATGCGGAATTACCACGCTGACAATGACCGACGACATCCTCTATGTAAAATGTATGCGTCTCATTTGAGCACTGGACACGGGCATCTAGCTTCTTGGCGGAATCTGTTCGAACAGCTGGGACGCAGAAAATTCATCGTCTTCGCCCCAGAGAACAGCAAACATCTAAGGGCCTCGTTGATGGCTGCTCATTATCCAAGTGGCAAGGTCAGCTGAGGTGGAGTAGGATGGACTCGAAACTCCGCTGTTTCCCTTTTGGGTCATTACCATGGTGGCAGGAAGCAAGTGGTGACAAGAACGGAAACTCCAGGTAGAGGCAACTGTGGGACCGAGAGGCCCCACAATTACATGTACACCCAGGCTCAGCGAGTAATTTTTATTCGACCGGGAGCCAAATCGCACACCGAGGGAAAAAGCTTGAAGCGATACGATGAGCATAGCGCTGCGCAACGTCGTTCTTCCTCCCCCCCCCCCCTCCTCATCATACGCGTACCCTGGTAACATTATAATAAACAGCTTATCCATATTATTAAGCTTGTGAATTTCTTTGGTTTATGTGATTTCACGCTGCTATGAAAACTCAGCTGCTTCCAAAGGAGCAAGATATCCTTGCCGAACCTCAACCGAAGCTTTGCAGATTTCGGTTCGATACTGCGTTGTTATGTTACGTTTCATGTAACCTCACCAGGTATGCCATCTAATCGTGAAAACTGCAATCATGAACAAGCTTAAATGTTACGCTTAAATTTTCAGCTCATTCCTTATCTCTCTATGATATTCACTCTTTTATGAACAGTGAAACTGGCCAGAATTCAAACTTTATTGGCTCAGCAGAACGTTCTCAACGTCCTTAAAGTATTTCTTGGCAGGTGCCCCATCCGCGGTTGTCTCCATCGTTGAGATTGGAGCTTACACAAGTGCAAGGGTCCGTGCAGTTACTTCTGTAATCTGTCCCAATGAAGCACTGCATGGGAAATAAAAAAAAAAAAACGGTAAATAGTAAATTAGATAAAACACATGTCGATACACTTTCGCATCTTCATCGAATGTCATGGCTGATAGATACAATTTATCTTGCCCATGAAAACCCGTTAATACTTAGGCTTATATAGATCAAAGGAGTAATGCCTAATTCTGGAATAGAAACAGTCGTTGATTGAAACCATAGCCCAAGACTAATAAGCGCAATACACACTCACTAAATAAATGCGTTGTCAAACACTTCTTTTTTTGTTTATTGTGTTGCCGTTTGCGTTATTCGTCAAGACGTACCGCTCGAAACTCTGCACATTGAATAGTTGAGGCCCCGATTAGATAAGAAATTACACAAAACTGCCACCACATTGACGTCCCCCATGGATGACGTATATTGCATCACGACGCCTATTTCAATGCTATCGAAATGTGACATTGGCATGCAAGCACACAGACGTGTGCTTTATCGCATGATCTGAAAAAACTGTAAGGGGCAATAACCTCACATTTTCTCGCACAATCTCACACAATTCACGTAAGAAATCACGTACAAATCACATATAATTGCATAAGTTCTCATAGCTTCTTGTACATTATCATAAATTATGTACGATATTTTATGATAATGATGTGCACCGTATGAGAATCTATGCGATTAAATGAGATTTTATGAGGTTATTGCCCCGTAGAACTTTTGGTTTTTCAGTAGGGGGGGCTAGCGATGCCCTTTTGATTCTTGTTAGCTAGCTCTGAAAATGGTTGGTGTGTTTTTTTATTTTCGTACATCATTACAAATACATTTATTATGCATTTTCCGCAAATTTTGTTCCAATTTCAAAATGTGCATTGTATTTCTGGAACATTTTAAATATAATCCAAGGCTGACATAAATTCATACTTTTGGCATATTCTTCCTATACTTTCTTATGGCATCAAAAAAGCTCGTGAGTAAGCTACAGTGATTCGAGGCAGTACTACTACTATATTGGTGGCATATTTTTGTTCACTTACTGATAAGCCTAAATGGCTTACACTGTGCCAGAAATATACAAAGCAGCAAAGATATTTTGATATGACTGCAAGTAAGTTCATAGCTTTACTCCTGGTATACTTAGAATGTGTTCATTCTGGAATTTATTTATTGGGAAAATACACAATAAATATAAAATAATACAATATGCTTGAAAGGGTGTTAGCAACAGCTTCTTTTCCTAAGGGTTGCCTCTGTTTAAATAAAGTTAGCTACTCTCGGAGATAATCGCTTATCCTTTCCTATGTGTACATTATGCCATACAATACCCAAGCTCATTTTCGCTACTGGATTTCAAGAATTGTGTTATCAACTGAAGTTTCTTCCCAAATTCATCCTGCTCTCCTCCTGTCTCTTCAAATTACCCCTGCAAGTTTACATTCTATAGCTCATCTAGTTATCAGGTACGGTTGACGCTGCAGACGGCATCTGTTAAAGCATGTGCTTGTGCGTACTGTACGAGAACCCTGGGCACCCTGGGCACCCGCGCTTGCTATGCGTCACATCGGCGTGACCAGGGGAAAATTTCGAGTGGCTTAGTTCAACTAGGCTAGGATATACGCAGCGAAAGGCAGGGGTTGTTTTAGTTAAGATCGGTTATCCGACATGTTAGGCTGCGCCAGTTAAGCAATTGAGACACTCGCGGTTCTGATGTGCGTAAAGTATATATTCAGTGTTATGCTTTATAGACACCAAGACGGATCTGTGGTCTGTAAAGTAGCTTGCCAGTCTCAATTTTAGATACACAACATATAAACGTAATGTTCCCCCTTTGGTACACAAGATCAATGGCGATTCTCTATTTGGTGGCTTAAACTTGAGGTTCCGATGCCAAAATGAAGTCAAAGTTCACCTTCATACATTCGCTGAGCTTCGACTTCTTCTTGCTCTACCGTTGAACTGTCTTCTCCTTTTAGTTCGGCAGCGACTCGGCGTCTTTGCCAATCCGAGACTTGGCTGCGCCGCTTAATGGAGACGTTCTCCCCGCTCTTCAGGCGTCTCCGACTCTGGCTTAACCTTCCTTGCTTCATTCACACTCGGGCAGCTTCGCGCCATGCGATCACTTCTGGATCTGTCGGCGCTTCTCCGCGTAGCCTCCGCTGATACCGTTCACAGCACGCGCACTCTTCTTCCGCATCTTCATTCAATGCGCGTCCATATATCGAGCGCTCGCGCCGCGAAGCTTATATCCTCAGTTATTTGGTAGACAGCAATTGCAATGGCTTAGTTCATCTAGGCCAGGATCATCAAGATCACGATAATCATGCGTGATGATCACGATAAAGACGAGGGTGAACATAGCGGAACGTGACGTCATCCGCAGGCACCGCGAGGAGGCCGGCGCTGCTGAGCGCAGCCGGTTGCCCTGGCTACGGCATATGCACAGAAGTGACTAGCAGGAGCTTCTGAAATGCGCTGTTGATTACCGTAGTGTAGCTTTCGCTGCGAAAGCAAATTCTGATGGTTGAGCCCACGTCGACTTTTTGGACGTTTCAGGCCCTTTGACAGAGGCAACATACCACCTCCGCCCCAGCTTCCGGTAGACGGCACCTCCGGGCAGAACCGACATGGGGAAAACGGCAGTCGCATTTTCCTATCCTCTGCTCATTTGTTTGCTTCCTATCCTCTTACTCACACCTTTCCTTTCTTCTCTCTTAGTGTTTTCCTTCTTGCAGGTGGCGAGCGTTACCTTTGTATGGCTACCAAATCTGCATTAGGCCCTGCTGCATCATATATACGGTCCACAACTGCATGGGCAGGTCTTGCCTATGCAGGTTCTTGTCTAATCTCCTTGTTAAGTTTTGTGACGTGGGCCTGTCACCGCGACTGCAAAAAAGTTCTTTCTGGCTACTCTTTTTTAAGGAAATGGTGGTTCACCAACAGAGAAGGGTCCGTGCTGATAGTGGAAAATTAAGAACCAAAGCCTTCCAGAAGTACCACGTCGCGCATAGCGAAGGAGAAAGACACACCCTAGGAACATCTTCATTGACAGTTGGGAAATGTCATCAAAGTGACATTACCAATGTTGACCTGCTGCTAAAAGTCAGTGAAAAAGCTGAAGTATCCAAATGTTCAAATGCCCAAGTCATTGCGGGACACCCGTGTAGACACCATAACCATAACACACAGATCGTTCATTACAAACCGCAGGGTGATCCTTACCCGGGATTGTATTCTCTTGATCCCACCGAGGGTGTACCGCAGGACGATTTCGAAGATTAAAATGTCAGCACAAGTAATCAATAATGAACTATTATTTACCACTTGTTTAATTATTTTAAACTATAGATACACAGAGCGACAAGCTCCGCTGAATGATTGACGCAGCCTTGTGTGTCTGGCGCGGCCTTCCACAGAATTATTGGGTGTACAATAAACATCAAAATAGACGCAAGTGTGCAATTTCGGCGCTCATCGGCCCTGCATGAAAATAAAGACAAAACATGGGTATAGTCACATGGGTTTTTTAATATACGCACTAGGAAGGCAATGCCAACCAAGCACATTATTCTGACTTTCACCTGTTTACTCCATCCGAAGCCGTTGGAGAGGCCTGCACAAAGTTTATTGCGAACGGAGAATCGAAACCATTTACTTTACTTCAAATGCCATAAATGCGGCCATAGTTCCAGAGCTGTTGTGGAGAACAAACTTGTAAATAATAGGCTTGAGAGACCATGATTCTGAAACATGCGAAGCAGCACCGCTCTTCGGATACTAGGAATGGTGTCACCCAAAATATTTCGGGTCTAACTTCTCATGGAAGAAAAGAAAGAAAGAATTGCACTTACAAAAAAGGAAACATCATTTTAAAGAAGTCAGGTTACGTACCAGAAGGAAAAAAATTTAATTAGGTTATTTTGAATCCAGATATACAGAGCGACAAGCTCTGCTGTACGAGCGGCGTGGACTTCCACATAATTATTGGGTCTACAAGAAACACCTTTGAAATCTGATCGAGTCCAAGTTTCTTGCCTGCGTTTTTCGTTTAGCTGTTACGTTGCTTGGCATATTGGTATTGCCACCTATAACGTCGATGTACCCGTTGCTTGCAGAGGTGGTCGACCCGAGTAATCAGTGTGGATAAGGGGCGCCTGTACCTCGTTCCCAGCTTTGTTATATCCATCTCATGTTGAAGTGTTTTGTTTGCCTATTTTGCTTCCCTTGATTTCCATGCTACTAGTGGGCATATATTCAGATCCCTGCGTTAATTTATACCCATGTTTTGCATTTATTTCTATGTATGGCAGATGTGCACCGATATTGTGGACTCGCGCCTGATTTATTTTAAGGAATGGGTCCCGAGTCAATGTTATTTGAGACGTCCTTTATGACCCTATTTCTGTCATAACTGTGAACACAATGCAATTCTGTAGCATTATTTTAGACCCAGAATTGTTAACGGGCTCCAGTGAAAGTTTAGTCCGTCTGTTCAATAAAACTTTCTTCAATCTGTTCGAATGTGTTTTGCATGACGTTGTCCCACTCGTCGTCGCCTCGGCGGCTCGACAAACTATGGAGTCGCAGTTGCTATGGCTTCTGCGACGCGAGCGAATCATGACGAATGTGAACCGAGCACTGCAGCGAGACACAAATAAATATCCGGTCTTTAATACGCGAAGCGCATATAGCTCTTAGTTCGGCATATAGCTCGTAATACTAGCAGCAGTAGTAATAGTATCCGACACCGCGTGACGGAAATATTCGTGCTCAAAAATCCGGATTGGTTAATAGTATTATGACGTTATATCAACGTGACCTCGTGCTGGAAGTGCAAACACCCCAAATTCACAAAAAAGCTATAATGAATTTGGAAAGGATCCAAATGAAGCCAAAATTACAGGGAGGTTTCTCTAATATGGGTATTTAAAATATTAGAAATGATTAATTGAGGTAAATATCGTCTCCATTTCGGTTTGAAACCACATCATCTGCATACAAAAAAGGCAAGCAACGCATAGGGCATGAGTTTCTTTGGTATCAAGAGCGCTAGTGGGGCACCTTGAGAATGCGTTGTGGGGCGTATGACATGGTGGTGGTGGTAGTGGTTATTTTATTTATATACAAAAGAAAAGAAAATGTTTGCCAGCCCCGGTATTTGCAATCAGATATCTGAAGCACCTGAACTGGGGCGGCGGAAATAAAGGGATAGCGAGGAGAGGGTAGAGGAAATCAAAAAGGTGAGCGATAGGGATAAAGGAAATGGTAGGTAAAAATAAAAAAGAAATATATGCACTATAGAACAATATACAGTAGTTTGCTTGAGGCGCGTATGATGTGCAAACTTGTGTTTTTGAGATGTGTACTGATGTGAACAAATTTTGAAATTAATTCAGGGAATGATCGGGGGGATGCAGTGGTAAGACGCCCGGCTACTGTGCCGAAGTACCCGGGTTCGAACCCGACCTCGGCGGCTGCGTTTCTGCGGAGGCGAAACGAAGAGGCGTCCGTGTGCTGTGCGATGTCAGCGTTGTTGTTGTTGTTGTGGCTGTAGGAAGAAAGAAAAGAAAATGCACGGGCCTGCTACTGGCTCTGTAGCTGAGCCACCTCCGCTGCCTCGTGCTGACAGAAGAGAAAATAAACAAGAAAAAAAAAGAAGAGGGAGAGAACGACGCGCGCCGCAACAACAGCCGTCGTCCGCTACCACCGAAGCGTTGGCGGGTGCAATGACAGTCTACAACAGATAAAAATCAGTGGCTGACTAGCCCCCGGCACAAGCGGCGTTGACCTACCGTCCCGGCCGCGTATTTGGGTTTGCTCGGTACGGTGGCTCCGCAAGGGACAAAACGACAGAAGAGACGAAGAAAACGGGCTGTTCCGACTAGCATCTATCGCCGCCAGGAGCCAAGCAGCCTAGCGATTAGCGGCGCATGCTTTTTCAGTGGGTCTTGTTGGACGCAGCACTAGCTTGAGAGAGCCTATAATACAATTACTACTACTACTACTACTACTACCACTACTACAACTACTACTACTACTATTACTACTGCTACTACTAAATAATAATAATACACAGTAATATTGTCTGCTAATTATTATTATTAATATTATTATTATAATTAGTAGTAGTAGTAGTATAGAGGAAGACTCGTTTTACGAGGTTGGCACTAATTTGTCTAGTTAACGGCCGAATGAACTGGCTAAATATTATCTTCACAGTTTTAATTAATAATAATAATAATAATGATTGGTTCACAGGAAGGGAAAGGCGCAGTATCTGTCACACTTGTGTCTGTGGACACCAAGGGATGAAGGTGTCCACAGACACGCGTGTGACAGATACTGCGCCTTTCCCTTCCTGTGAACCAATTAATATTATTATCATTAATAATTAAAACTGGGAAGATAATATTTAGCCAGTTAATTTGGCCGTTACCTACAGACAATTCAGGGCCAACTTAGTGAAACGAGTCTTCCTCTATACTACTACTACTACTACTACTACTACTACTACTACTACTACTACTACTACTACTACTACTACTACTACTACTACTACTACTACTACTACTACTACTAATAATAATAATAATAATAATAATAATAATAATAATAATAATAATAATAATAATAATAATAATAATAATAATAATAATAATAATAATAATAGTAGTAGTAGTAACAGTAGTAGCAGTAGTATAGGCTTTCTGAAGCTAGTGCCGCGTCCAACATGACGCCCATTGAAAAAGCATGCGCCGGTAATCGCTAGGCTGCTCGGCTCATGGGGGCGGTAGATGCTAGTCGGAACAGCCCGCTTTCTTCGTCTCTTCTGTTGTTTTGTCCCTTGCGGAGCCACCGTACCGAGCAAACCCAAATACGCGTCCCGGCCCCGTAGGGCCAGGAACTGCCACCCTTGCATCGCGATGTCAGCGCAAGCTAAACATCCACAGGTGGTTGAAATTACTCCGTAGCCCTCCACTTCGGCTCCTATTTTTCTCTTTGCACTATTAACTCCCACCTTTCTCACTTCCCTTACGGTGCGCTTCAGGGGTCCAAAGAAACAAGTGTGACAGATACTGCGCCTTTCCCTTCCTATGAACGAATTATTATTATCATATGGCGGTTTTAAAAGCTATTGCCTAGACCATAGCCAAAGCATAAGCGTCATCCTAATTTTATCTCTTATTACGACATACTACACCATAATCCACTTAATACCCAAATACCACAAATATTCTTACTGATGACGTCATTTCTCGTCACGTGACTTTTGACACCACCATGTCCGGAGGCATGTTCTTCGTTGCATGGGACATATAATGCTTTCGCCTTAAAATAGACAACTGCCGAGAACACGCATGGTGAGACGTATGCAGGGCCATGCTCACGCCTCGTGAATAAGGGAAGATGTGACACATATTGTTACATCACTTAAATTATTTAAGTGTGCCCGACAATTCTAAGGCATTGTATACGAACCATTTTATGTTTCTAAAGTAGTAAAGGAAGATTTATTCTAGCCCCGTGATTCCGGCCTTGTCAATTCAGCGATCCAACACACCTTCGAGGCAAGCCACGCGACCCCCAGGGTGAGACGTGCTCACAACCGCTGCTCAAGCCAATGTCTTCTCGGATCATTCCCGTGCAGTAAGTACACTCATCTAGCGTCTTGATGAAGCAATCTCCCCTACTGCTGTCGCTACCTTGCGGAGACAACGGAATGTGTTGGAGCGTTCAAGAATTGACAAGGCCCGAATCACAGGGCTAGAAAAAACCTTTTTACTACTTCAGAAACACAAAATGGTTCTTACAATGCCTTAGAATTGTCGGACACGCTTAAATAACTGAAGTGATGTAACAATATGTGTCATATCTTCCCTTATACTGCTTCATACATTGCTAAATGGATGGCCTCATTCAGCCTTATTGATTGCTTTGGGTGGCTCACCCAGGCTATCGCCGGCAAACACAGGTCAACACCTTTCTAGGCCATCTTGGGTTACATTACGCCACGGCTTGTTCTTAAAGATAGCACACATGCGTAAGTGATGTTACATTCGGATGTGGCTAGCGTCCTGTACAGTGCTGTCATTGTCCTGTTCGTGTAGCTCTTACTAATACTACAGGGAACTAGAATCCTCTTGTCTTACTCGGTTAACACGCTAGACTGGTGATCGGAGGTGCGGTATAGCTCGATTCTCCATGGTTAATGTTTGTTTTTCGGCCAAGCTGAACAGAACCCCACCGTATTTTTTATTGACACGTAGAATGTGAGACTTTTTGAGAACGCGCACACACACTCTTGAGCCTAAGAAGGTTTCGCCTTAAAAGAGATATGGAGCCACCCAGGCTATCAGAGGCGCCTTATTGGAGGGCTCTGGGAATTATGACCACCTGGGTTATTTTACGAGCACCGACATCGCACGGCACGAGAGCGCCTTGTTTTCGCCTGCTTCGAAAAGTGGCCGCTCCACTGGGATTACATCGCGCACCTTTGGGTAATGCAGTCGAGCGCCATTACTACTGCGCCAGCGTAGTGGGGCAACAAGAGATATGACACGCAGTCGCTTTGCATTTGAAATTGTTCGCGCATTTGCTGCAAATGAAAAGTTAAGCTGCAAGGAAATACTTTGCTGCCTATCCAGGGAGCACTAAAACCTGAAGAGCAATACTGGATTAGAGCACCTATGGACGTTCGACCCGACCGTGGCAGCATGGGTACGTTGGAGGCGAAATCCAAAGGCGTCCGTGTGCTACGCAATATCATTTCAAGGTAACGATCCCCTGGTGATCAAAATTATTTCTCAGCCCTACACTACCGCTCCTCTTTACTCTTTATTCATTCACTCCTCCTTCCTGTAATACTCTTGTTTGGGCGAGTTGGTTCATCTTTGAAAGGTTATGTATGCGCTCCGTACATGTCGTTTATGTGCCTTTTTGTGTCCCGTATTTTGCGCAAGTATACATAACCTTTCCCCCTTCCTGTGTTTCTTTACGGCGCGGGTCAGGTTTCCACCGGGACATATACAAGTTAAACGCCTTCGATTTACCATAAATTATTTTACAATTTATAGTTTTCTTATGGACGGGGGGTTTGAGTGAGTGACCCGTAGTCTACACCGTGCGTTATTTCGGGCGATGGATGTGTCAAGTGTAGCCCACTACTACTCCAGACCTTTCATTTAATCGAGGCAATGCTCATAGACAGAAAGACAAGCGGTATTTTATTGTACTCACCAAGCCGCTGCACTTGCCAGAACTGCCAAATACATTTGAGCCGAAGATGTTCTTAGCCGAAGTGCTTCTCACGGCCCTGCACCATGTTAACATTTTGGTTAAAATACGTAACGCAGTTGGCCGTACATTGGTATCGAAAACGTTGTTTAATGTATAGCTACCATAGATCCTATGTTCTTGCCTTTAGTACAGAGGAAAGAGATTTTATTTGAACATTTTATTATCAGCAGTGCAAATTTACACGGGCATAATGCCTGGGATTGGTAACGTAGAACGTTAACTTAAAACTACTAACTACATCAGATCGCAGATCGCGCTATATGTAATATTTTTCTGTAAAGGGGGTCATTTAGCATCAAAACTACGACCCCAACTCAACCTCAAGTAAGACTTCCTGACCTAACTCAACCTCGGACTCATCATTTTAGGCCTCCTCAGCAACCCTCACCTCACATCACCGAGGCCGCCAGTGACTTCACTCAACGTCATTTTAACCTCATAGTCGGAGTTTGATGTCGGGGCTGGAACTCAGAAAATATTCAAACCCTATGTTGCTTAGCTATATATTATTAAATATACCTTCATAGAGAATCCTGTTTGTAAAACAAGCCAAAGTGTGGACAGTGCCATTGCAATGACCTCTTGAGTAATTTATGGGCGTATAATAATTAAATGTACGTTTGTGTGTCTGAATATGAATAGCTCTACTCTGGATTATTTTGTGGTTGTCCCATTGTTTAAAGGATTTCAAATCGAGGCGTTTAACCACATGTAACCACTATCGCGTCGCGAAGCATATAGCTGCGTTTCATCATCATCATCATCAGCCTGATTATACCCACTGCAGGGCGAAGGCCTCTCCCATATTTCTCCACTTAACCCGGTTCTGTGCTAGCTGCATCCACTTGACCTCTGCGAACTTCTTAATCTCATCCGCCCACCTAACTTTCTGCCGCCCCCTGCTGCGCTTTCCTTCCCTTGGAATCCAGTTTGTTACCTTCAGCGACCATCGGTTATCCTCTCTTCGCACTACATGTCCGGCCCATGTCCATTTCTTCTTCTTAATTTCCACTAGAATGTCGGTAACTTGAGTTATTTCTCTGACCCACTCTGCACGCTTTCTATCTCTTAATGTTACCCCTACCATTTTTCGTTCCATAGCCCTCTGGGTTGTCCTCAACTTAAGTAGAACTCTCTTAGTTAGCCTCCGCGTTTTAGCCCCATAGGTGAGTACAGGCAAGATGCAACTGTTGTATACTTTCCTCTTGAGCGATACCGGTAAACTGCTAGTCATAATCTGCGAGTGCTTGCCAAATGCGCTCCATCCCAATCTTATTCTTCTTGTTATTTCCTTTTCATGGTGCGGATCTGCGGTTACTACCTGTCCTAAGTAGACATATTCGCCTACTACTTCCAGTATTTCGCTACCTAATGTAAACTGCTGTTCCTTCCCGAGGCTGTTGAACATTACCTTAGTCTTCTGCATATTGATTTTCAAGCCTACCTTTCTACTTTTTCTGTCTAGGTCATCAATCATTATTTGCAGTTCATCCCCCGAGTTGCTTAGCAAGGCAATGTCATCAGCAAATCGCAGATTACTGAGGTATTCTCCATCTACCCTTATCCCTAACTGCTCCCATTCCAAGTCTCTGAATACTTCCTCTAAACAAGCTGTGAATAGTACTGGGGAGATTGTGTCTCCTTGCCGAACACCTTTGTTTATGGGGATTTTGTTACTTTCTTTATGCAGAACTATGGTTGCTGTGCAGCCGCTATATATATCTTCCAGCACTTTCACGTACGGCTCGTCTACCCCCTGATTTCGCAATGCCTGCATCACCGCCGAGGTTTCAACTGAGTCGAATGCTTTTTCGTAATCAATGAATGCTATGTATAAGGGCTGGTTATATTCCGAGCATTTTTCAATCACCTGATTGATGGTATGTATATGATCGATAGTAGAGTATCGTTTCCGAAACCCTGCTTGATCCTTTGCTTGATTGCAGTCTAAGGTTGTCCTGATTCTATTAGCGATTACCTTAGTAAATAGCTGCGTTTGGCTTCACGCAAACACGTTTGCTTTCCTTCCATCCGACTCTCACTTATGTTTTACCACATGACCTCAAAATAATTAGCCACTTAGGTAATTCCAAGCGTGATAAGCTATTCAGGTTTAAAAATGAACACAGAAAGCCAAGATATTTTGTCGTGGATGAGGTTTCCAAAGTGACAATAATGTAGATGTGGGCTAAAAAAATAAAAACGACTCGCACAAGACATAAGCACGTAATTTCAACTGCACTTCATTTTCATCTTCACCAACATCAATGAGCATCAACGTCATCAATAATGCTTGTGAAGATGAAAGGGCTGGTGATGTTATTCTTGTATTTATGTTTTAGTATAATATTATCTAACATATCCGCCATTTATTTTATTCTTCCGCTCTGTCCGGCATTGAGATAGAATGCAGCATGAACTGAAATTGGTAAGGTTCAAGCACCCGTTGTAGCCGCTTTTGTAACTCCTTCGAACATTACTAATTAAGCCGCGAAAGGGGATATTTGCATTTGTTTATGTGTAGCAGGGAGAGGTTTTGTTTTGCATCCATTACCGTTTTGTATTTGATTTTTACTGTTCCATTGTACAAGCGTGCGCCTCTTTGACGAAAAATCATTGCACAATCGTTCTGTCGTGCCTGCATGGTTACCTCAAATGGTTGCCGGAATATACGTCCAACAAGCCAGAGGATTAGAGGCAATGCTGTTCGCCCTGCGGGCTGAATATACATTACTGTGGAGCAGTACAAAGCTAAAAGGATGCCAAGACCACTGGATTTGCGGGGGAGGGTGTGTGTGTAAGGGAGCGGGGGGCGAACCGAACAGCACGCGTGTATGACCGCGGCGGGTAGCGTGAACTCCCTTTCGAAAGTAAGGTAATTTGGGGCAGAAAGGAGAATGACGAAAGGATATAAAAGCTGGCCTTCAAGTGCTTATTTCACCGAATGACTGTGTTCACCACCTCAAACTCACTCGCGAGGTTGAGGTTTCATTTCCTGACCTCATGAAAGCATTGCGAGCTATGATATCCTCGCATCATCCTCAATGGAGCTCGGGTAGTTGAGGAAGCATTGATGTTGCGAATGACTTCGGAAAATTGCAACCTCATAAAGGTGCGTACCACTGCTGTACAATGAGCGAAAGGAAGGGCAAAAGTAAATGAATGATAGAAGCCTTTATTTGAATGAAGGCATGGATCTCGGCCGCTGTTTGGTTAATTAGGGTGTTAGAAGGGATGGGAGTATAGCTTCTTTTTTACGATTCTTCAAGCTGCCTCTCGTTGCTTGCCACGCTGCCGATCTGCGCACTGTAAGTGGACCTCTATCACACTTCTCAAAGCAAGCTGCTCTCACTGCCATAGGTGGCTATGAAATTTTGCACTTGCGGTGCTTGATAGAATCTGATCTGCTAGGATGGGCATGTCATCGTGTGGAATATGAGTAATTTTGTTTCTTAATCGCGAAAACGATGGGCATTTCCATATAAGATGTTTTAGGTGTGGTGTACACTGTTCCTGAGAGTGGGTGCATATGTTGTGTTTGAGTGTTTCGTGTCAGCCGAGAAAACCACTTGTCTAGTATGTGTGGTGTGTAGGCTATGTTTGCCATTACTTTGTTGAGAAATATCTCCTGTGGTCGAGCGATGATGCGCTATGTACGCACCAAAATAAAACATCACAGCAGACTTAGGTTATATGAAGTAACACCAACGTCTGTGTTTGACAACACGAGAGTAAATAAAACAAGGAAACTGTGCATCACAAACTTGTGTGGCAAACCAATGCGGGGAGAGCCCTTGAGACATAAAGAAACTTGGAGTGAGATATGACACGAAACGAAAGGCATCGTGTCCAACTTCCCATTTTAGATTTTTTTACTGTATACGTCATTGAACAGTGAAACCAAGCTAAACTCGTTCTGAAGGAAAGTGGTTTCATGGCATTAATTGTAATGCATGCATTGACAGCGAGTCAATGCTTTTGCAGTTAATTCGGAAAGAACTTTAGACAAGCGCGTAGTTGAACCTAAAAGGTTTATTAAAGTAGTGAAAAAAAGCATTTTGTCGAAATTGTTCAACATCGTGGCATTCTTCACAGTCGCATGCTTACATGAGACAATGCTAAATATACTGTAATACAGAGATTTTACTGAAACATGTAAGCGAGTGGCTACATTTGTGAGCTTGACTCTTATAACAAGACAGGAAATTCTTATCAAGCGGCCCGACATGGTAGGAGGGGACGGAGGGTGGTTGTTCCTGGCCCTGATGGGGCTGGGACAGGAAGATCGCCACCGTTTCCGGCGGGGGCTAGGCGCTGCCGAATTTTTATTTGTTGCAGGCCGTCATTGCGCCCGACACCGTCTCGGTGGTGGACGACGGCTGTTGCGGCGCGCGTCTTTCTCTCCCTCTTCTTTTTCTTTCATCTCTTTTTTCTCTTCTGTCCGCACGAGGTAGCGGAGGTGGCTCAGCTACAGAGCCAGTAGCAGGCCCGTGCATTTTCTTTTCCTTCGTCCTACAGCCACAACAACATCATGTTACCTTATTTACCTAAAGGTTGGCGCTTGCGTTTTAAAGCTTGCTAGGTTTTTCTAAAGCTTTTTTTCTAAAATTTCTAAAGCTTTTCTAAGATTTTTAGTAACACTGGTTTTCGTCTGCAAGGCGATGTATATGGCTGCGTGAGGTTTAACCCATTGGAGATAGCTGCTTAGGCTGCTCTTCTCCTACCAAATAGGCACGACAAGAATATTTGCAGTTTCTATGCAAAATCTGCTATTTTTCTGAGAGCCATAACAAACGCAGACTTAAGAAAGCATGCGCAGGTGTCTACGCAACGCCGATCTTCTCCCAAATGTATTAGGGAGCACATTTTCCAAAGTATTGGTTCACTGGAAGGCAAAGCCGCTGTATCTGTCACACCTGTTTCTACGGGCACCTAAACCACGCTGTAAGGGAAGGGAGGAAGGTGGGAGTGAAAGTGGAAAGAGAGGAAGATTAGCCGCAGTGATTGTCTACGGAGTAATCGCGACCACCTGGGGATCCTGAACGTGCGCCCTCCTGCACAGTACACGGATGCCTCTCCGCCTCGCCTCCATCGAAACGTAGCCGTTGGCAGTCGAGCTCGACCCGGGCACCTCAGATTTGAGCGGAACCCCGGTGGAGGAACGCTCGGACAGCCGCGTGAGCGGTATCGCCTCCCCCCCCAGCCCCCGATGACCGGGCACCAATATATCCCGTCCCTTACTATTAACCGAATCTGAATTTTTCGTATCTGCCAATAATATTTTGCGGGCGAGTGGCGCTTGCCCACTTCGCACGCAATTTCGGCAGGCCTGTTGCGAGTCCGACACTATGTAGGCCGCGTCGCAGCGGGTGGCGGCCAGTGCAATCGCCACTTCTTCTAACATTAGCGCGTCGTTAGGCTTTACTGAGAGCCCGTTCACCTGCCTTCCCTCGTGCACAACAGATAGGGTGCAGACGCCATCCTCAGTGGGATCCGCGGCATCCACGTAATATGTGCCTGTTTTTCTGCCATAGTTTTTTGTATGAAGGTTGCCCTGGCGTCACGCCTCCCCTGATTATACTCCCAATTCATGTTTTTGGGGAGCGGCTTAACCGTCACCGTATTTTTCCACACTTTCGGGACGTTCAGTTCGTTTTTTGTGATGGGAAAAAGCCCGAGATTGAGGTCTCAAAGGACTTGCCTGCCGGTGCTGGTCACCGACAGCCTAGCAATTGGGCTTGTTCTGCGGGCCTCAGTCAGCTCCCCCATTGCATTATGGATCCGAAGTTGGAGCAGGCGCTCCGTAGACGCTGTGGCTGGAAGTCCCAGAGCCTTTTTAACCGCCGCCCGAACCATCGCGTCGAGCGGCCTATGGTCACTTCCTTAGCTTGGTGTAGGGCGCCACGTACACCACACGACTAACTACGTACGACTTGACCAGGTGAACGTTTTTTTTTTTTTGCAAGAAGTCCACCGTTCGGGCCGGATATCCTGCCAATCATCCTACTAATTTGTTCACGGGTGGACTTTAATTTTTTCAGGGTTGTGGCATTGTAACCCCGGTTTAACCCAATATCCCAAGTGTGTTCACCTCTGGTATCGGATTGCCGTTTACATAAATGTGTATTTATTGTCCTGGGTTTTTATGCTTGGCAATATGCAAAAGTTTTGATTTATTCGGAGCGCACTCTAGACCACACTCCCGAGCGTAGTTTTCTACTCGAGGCGGCCTGTGGGAGGGCCTCCTCCATCTGCCTTAGGTTGCTCCGGGACGACCAGATGGTAATGTCGTCCGCATAGATGGCGTGGCGTACGCCATCCACAGTGTTGAGCCTGTCTGGGAGGCCTATTAGGGCAACGTTAAAGATCAGGGGGGAGAGAACAGCTCCTTGAGGCGTTCCTCGGGTTCCCGATGGGTCCGAATTTTTCATTGCCCAATCTGATATAAGATTTCCGATTTTCAAAGAAGTTTTTAATGCAGCGAAATGTTTTCTCGCCGCAATTGGTGGCGTATAAATTTTTCATAACTCTACTGTGTTTAACATTGTCAAAGGCCTCCTTAGATCCAGGACCAAAAAAGCCCTGTCTCCTCAACTCCCAAAAGGAAGATCAATTATTTCCATATTGATTTGGAGCAGCTAGTACATCCTGCGCTGATAAATGAGGTCGGAAGCCGAACATAGAGGGTGGCAGCAGCTCGTGCTGTTCCAAATAATCGGACAGCCTTTGCCTCACTACCATCTCCATGAGCTTACCAGCGCAGGACATGAGAGAGATTGGTCTTAAATTGTCTGTGCTTATCGTTTTGCCGTGCTTGGGGATGAACGTCCCTATGGATGTTTTCCAGTCATTCGGTAGCACTCCCGAGTCCCAACAATCATTAATGTAGGTCGTAAAATCTTGTAGCCTTTGATCATTGAGGTTGGCCAGAAGGCCGACCGTTATCTGGTCGTCTCCCGGTGTCGTTTCTCGCCTCACACTCAAATATGCGGTTTTTAATTTTCCCAACGGAGAAGTCTGCATTTATATGTGGATTTTTCTCAGTGTATGTTCTAAAATTCTCATCTTCGTCCACGGTAGTACATAAGTATTTCACTTTTAGTTTGTCGGCGAGCTGTTCGTCCGTGCTTTTGAAGTCATTAAGTGCCCTCTTCAGGTTCCTGCTCGGTTCGCCTTTGAACTTATTAGGCTCAGTGAGGCACCTGAGAAGGCACCGTTACGTACTTTTCACGCTGAGGGTGCTTCGAAGGGAATCGCACCTGGATATCCAGTTGGTTCTTGCTAGAGACCACGCGTATGTTTCCGTCTGCTTGGTTATCTAGGCAATTCTAATTTTAAGCTTACGGCTGTGTTTGTTTTTTCCATCTCTTAGGAAGAGATCTCCTGGCTTCCCACAAGTGTAAGAGGTGGTTGTCTGCTGCCAGGGTGTCTTCGGTGGTCTGGAGATTGCGCATGAAATGGTTCTTGGTTTGAATTAGCGATTTGACCCAATCCTCATATTTTGATTCGTCGGCACCGAGTTCCGGGCTTGCCACTTCCCTGAACTTTGTCCAATCGATGACGCAAGCTGCTCCTCTTTTTTTGCGAATTCAGTTTGAATCTAATTCGATTTTTAGAATGCAGTGTTCGCTCCCGAGAATTTCTTGTGTATTGAGCCATTCGTAATTTTTAGCGTTCCGTACTAGTGAAAGGTCCGGGAACGTGTCTTGGGAGATGCTATTGCTTATTCTAGTAGGGTACAGCGGGTCCGTGAGGATGGTTAGGGCCGCGTCAGCTATGGCCGTGACTAATTTCCCGCCTTTTGCGTCCTTATGGTATCCCCAATGGTGGCTGTGCGCGTTTAAGTCCCCAACCCCCACTAGAGGCGATCCGCTGGCTATCTACATCGCTTTAAGGAATATTTCGTCAAAAGTGGCTTGAGGTTGTTTTGGCCTGCTATAAATGTTTAGAATCAACGCCCTTTTGCTAGACCGTTTGTTTGGTAGCAGTTGAATAAATGTATGCTCAATTTCTTCTCTTATTTCCAAATCTATTGTCATGACCATGCACTCTTTGTGCACGAGAATGCAGGTGGAGGGATTCATTTGATGGGTACTGTATGACCTAAGCTTGGCTTGTGTACCTACATCTCACAAAGCAATTATTTCTGGCGTTATGTCTTCTATGTATTGTTGTAGCGTTCCTCTTTTTCTCTTAAATCCCCTGCAATTTAGTTGCATGATTTGTAATTTTTGTTTGGGGCGTTTCGCCACGTTGAGTGAGTACTATGTGGACTGTGAGTTTTGGCCGTCCCCCTCTTGAGGTTCCTCCTCTATTATGCATTTGCTGCTCTTTTTCCTTGATATTTTAATCATTTTTGGTCGAGAGCCTTCCGCCATTTTCTGCAACCTCCTGTCAATTTTGATTTCGTACGACTGGAGCTTGTAGAGAATCGGTTCAACCGAGGCTTGAATGCTCTTTTTGACTGCATTCCGAATGTATTATTCTATATTTAATTTCATTTCCCCAAATTTCTCCTCCAATTTACGCTCGATCTTTTGTTCCAGTTTTTGTTCGATCTGAATTATCCGCGTTTCGATCTTATGTTCTAAGCTTTGCTCAGTTTGAGCCAGCCTCTCTTCAAATTTCTGCTCCAGTCTAGATTCTAGTTCTTCCTTATTTTCCTCACTGACGATTTTTCTAACCTCTTGCTCAGTTAGAAAACCAAATTTGTTGTCGTTTGCCTTTTTTTGCGCTGGCGAGGTGGAAAGGTTCGAACATTCTTCTTCCATCTCCTCTTCCAAAGAAGGGGCGACCGTCGCTATGGGTTTGCTACACTGGCTACTCATGGTGTAAAGCGCTTCATTTAACTTTCGCAATTCCTCTTTTAATCTCAAATTTTCGGCCCTAAGTATTTGATCAGCCAACGAGGGAGAGAGGGGGGGGGGGATCGCGACTCTAGCCCAGCTCAACTTTTCATTGGCGGTAGCATTGGCTACGGCGGCAGCAGCAGCCGGCGTTGCCTGGTTGTTTCTGTTCGTGGCTACTGGACGCTTGTCTTCTCCTTTTGCTTCGACAGGTGGGGGAGTATTCTTGAGTTGGTTGCCACTGTTGTCTCGTTGAACTTGCGCCCTCCTCTAGCAGCACCGCCGGTAGCGTTGTGGTTAAGATATCTGTATTTTCTGACGCAGTCCTTAGAGCCCGTGAGGTGGGACTCTCCGCAGATTAGGCACCGAGGTTTGCATTCATGTCCATCTTCTGGACTGGTCTTGCCGCAGGCATGGCGGCGGTTGTCTCTGGATTCGGCAAACGTCTGTCCTGTGTCCGACGACGCCGCATCGGGCGCAAGCCGGGGTAGTCTTCCGGTAGAGACGCACCGGAATGGCTTCGCGCCAGTAGAACACGTGGAGAGGCACTGTGTGTCCCTTGAAAGTAACCACTGCTTTGTTGGACTCGCCTAGTTTTCGCACGCTGACAACTTTGGCCTCGGGCGACTGGATGGCTTCGGAAATATCTTTGTAACACGAGGTTACGGCCTGATAACCCCACGACAAGAGTCCTCAGTTGGTTTGATATGAGTTTGAACCGCACATTCCATCCCGTCAATGGTCAAGCTTTCTATAGCAAGCACTTGCCAAAACCGGCCTGTGTTTGCTTCGTAGACTGAATTTCCACGACTTGCATGAATTCCGGGTTGCAGCACACTGAAGTCGCCATTTGCGTCGATGAGTTGGCTTACGTCCGGCCGTACTTCTGGCTAGGCCTAAAATGCCTAACTCGGCCTGTCGCATGTGATGGACAAGAAAAGCCCCGCTAAGTGCCAAACATTGGCCCACCTTGTTAGGGATGGTGTCCACGGGTACCAGATGCTTCACAAATCTTGTCCAGCTAACTTTCGGACACTGGAGATAACGTGGCTGGTTGAAACCAGAAATTTTCTCAGAGCCGACGCGACACACATTCGAACTTCTTGGCAGCTCGCAACGTGCTCAAGCACAGAAAAAGTGTGAAAGATACTAAGCTTTTCTGTTCCTGTAAACCAATTTCGAATATACATTGTCCTGGGTTCACAAGGATCGAATTAAGCCCTCCGTAGAAGAAAATGGGGTACGTACGAAAAGAATTCTTATGCTTCTTCGGAGTATTCTTTGTACGAAACATGCTAGCGTACCTTGTAGCAAGCAGCGAACCAAAATATTACACGTTCTATAGCCCGATACCGTTTACTGTTCCATTTAGACTCCGCAGTTACAAAAACACGTCATCAGGACACGTCGCGCCTGTACCAAGCTTCCTCCGCGTCTAATGCGCCCTCTTTCTCTTTCGTATGAATTTGATTGGAGAAGAAGGAGGAGGAGGAGGAGGGAAAAACTATTTTTTTTGTATTATTTTTCGGCTCTTTTGGGGCGTCATCAGAGGTGTCTCCTTGTTGCATTGACAGGAGTCTTCTCCGACAACCTCGCCCACCTCTAACAAATAGTCGGTTGTCCAAAGTTCAGTGTTCCTCTGGTCACTGCCGACCGTTGAGCTCATTGTACCCCACCTTGCTGGTCCTTGCAGCGGTCGCTCAACAGCAGATTCTGCCACTGCTCCGCTCTCGGGTTTTATTTTTTAGGGACCACACCAATGTTTTGACAGGCCAACGGGATGATATAGTGTGTGTTTTCGGTCGCACCAGGGACATGTGTCCGTGAATATCATAGAGTGAAATTTGTTTAGTATGGTGTAGGTTTAGTATAAACCTGTCTGTAATTGTCTCTTAATAACGTCTTGAGGATAACAGCGCGGGACACAGGACGGGAGCACAAGATTAGAGGACGACACAACGAGCGCTGACTTTCAACAACGTTTATTTTGGAACACCCCAGAGCAGTTGCAAACCTTTGTTTGTCAAATGCTCTCAAGAAGTCATGCACTCACACCATGGAGGCCAGTTTTCATCGCCAGGTTGACCGCCTTACAGGAGCTGGGTACCCATCACATTTGCTTGCTTCTGTTGCGGAACGTTTGAACAAGAAGTTGAGACTCGAGCGTGTCGGTGCTCAACAAGGTGACGAGAACAGGGAGACAACAAACAAGCGCAGGATTGTGGCCATACCGTATGTGCACAACATTTCCCATCGCTTAAAAAAGATCGGTCGTAGAGCAGGCGTTAATGTAGTGCTTACTGCTCCTGAAAAATTGAAAAGCCTCTGCCGACGTGTAAACGCTGATGGATCGCAAAGGCAGAGGGGGTGCGTAACAAACCACCAGAGTCGATTTGTGGAGTGCGCGGAAGGCGTTGTTTATTCCATACCCTTGAAGTGTGGGAAGGAATACGTAGGACAGACTGGAAGGTGCACAAATGACAGGCTGAAAGAACACAAAAACAACGTCGAACAAAAAAGCAGGCATTTGGGGATCCATGTAAGAGACTGCGCGTCAAAAACTTGCTGCGTGCAATTTACCCAATGTAAAGTTCTAGCAAAACATAATGAGGCGCTGGTTCGGGAGATAATTGAAGCCGCTGAGATAGCTAGACTGCAGGAACGATGTGTAAGCAAACCGTCCCTGCTGTTAACACAAAAAGAAATCGAACTGCTGAATGTGCAATCGTCTCCATGAGTGTTCAGCACGCTGTGTGCAAGAAAAGGTTATGTGGAACGTGTATTTATTTATCTAATATTATGTTTTTGTTTTGTTTTTTAACTTTGCTAATATGTGCAAGTCATCTGTACGCGTCTGTGGCGTTAGGGTATAAGAAGCTGAGGGTGTTCCAAAATAAACGTTTTTGAAAGTCAGCGCTCGTTGTGTCGTCCTCTAATCTTGTGCTCCCGTCCTGTGTCCCGCGCTGTTATCCTCAAGATGCATAACCAACATGCCCAAGCTGCTATTCTAGCTCTTAATAACGGCTTCCTCTCTGTTGAGATATCTGTGTGGCGGGGTATATCGCATTCTTCTGCCTCTATAATTTTCTAGTATGGTCGAGTATTCCTTGGGTACTGGCGCCAGTTTCGTGGTCTCATCGGATGCTCGAAAAGTAGCATATTCTCGAGCTATACTATGGGCCCTCTTGGCTCCCTGCCACCACCGTGTACCCTGATGCCCGCAGAATTTTGTGCGCGGCATTGTTGTTTTCTTCTTCGGGGTTTGTGATTCTGTCGCTCTCTTCGAGAAAATATAGAGACGGTTTAATTCAGTTAGTCACGGAATATCGTGCAGCTGCAGTAGCATGAGGACGTTTTGACAGGATTGTCTTCCCGATGCATCAGTTATAAAACATTATTTTGCTGTGTTAATCAGGCGGTCATGCTTCCAGACCACACATTACATGTGCTTCACAGAGACGACTTTCTTAAAGCAATGCTTTTATTGGTGATGACATTGTATACAAATCACATTTTGTAATATAGTTTGGCAAACACAATTTCGTGCTGAATAAGCAGGTAGAGGTGGCCTTAACGTCTTATAAAAAATAATATCATCATCATTTATTATTTCCTTAAATATCCCTATCAGGGACATTACATAAGGGGGGGGGGGGAGACAACGGTGAGAAAGTGTCATACATTGGCGTAAAAACAAAGGAAAAGAATACAAAATGCATAACATTTACAAATTCGAAAAAAAAAAACATTAAGGAAAGAAGAAAAGTCAGGCAACTGATACAGTGTTTTAAAATACAGATAACCATGTAGCAAGGCATAACAAAAGAACGATATGTTGTAAAATCAACTATAGTAAACAGAAGTGGCAAAAAGATGAATTACAGATTATTAGACGTTGACACAACAGTGCACGCAAATCGGATTGCTAATAATGTACCTCAAGAAAAACTGTCTGTGGCAGGTCGAAATGATCAGTAAGTAATTGCCTAAATTTGGAGGGATTAGACTCGGTAACAATGCTTTCGGGAAGTATGTTCCATTCCTCTATGGTGATGGGAAGGAGGGATTGGTTGAAGGCGTTTGTGGAACCATGCAAACGTTGTATGCTACGGGAATTAAATAAACGGCGAGATGAGCGGAAAGGAGCACGTAATAAGTTTTCTCGGAGTGCAGCAAAGTTGAAATATAAATTATGTAGAAGACAAATTATCGCAAGTTTCCGACGAAGCGCTAAGTGCTGGAGGCCTAGAGATGATTTCAAGTCAGTAACGCTGTGTCGAGCTGAATACTGGGAAGTTATGAAGCGTGCTACACGATTCTGGATGGCTTCGAGCGACTGGATCTAGTAGGCCTGGTGAGGGTTCCATATTGCTGAAGCATATTCTATTTTCGGGCGGATGTATGTTTCGTAAGCTAGTTGTCTAACGGATGGAGGGGACATAGCCAGTGTTCTTCAGATGAATTCAAGTGTTCTGGAGGTGCTCGCACAAAGTTTCCTGATATAATCCACCCAAGTTAAATTGTTCGTTATTTCAACACCGAGGTACCTGTACGAGTTTGTTAGTGATAGTGCAGTGGAGTTTAGGGAGTACGGGAAGTTAATAATGAAGCGTTTACGTGAAATGCAAGATCTCTACAACTATTCTATTGCCCATTTTGTCCGTTTTTTGCTGACATTTTTTTCGATAAATGCTCCCTCTGCGCGTCTACATGTTTCTGTCTCTTAGCCGTGACATCGACCTCTGTTGATTTCTACTGCCTCTGCCGGTTTAACCGCTGTTACCGTCATAGATGATGACGATATTCTTCGTAAGACAATCAGTACTGTCCCGTACAACCATCCACACTAATCCGACGAGCAGAGCCACGACAGGAAGTAGCCAAGTGAGCCTAGTAGTTGCAAAGCGGGGCGAGCTCCCCTCTGCTCCCATTGCCGTAGCTTTGAAGCAGCAGCCTTTTTGCCTCGTTTTTGAACCGGTTTCGTACATGTCAAGCATTACCCTACCGCTTTTCTTCTCCTTTGGCACGCGCCGCAGGCTTTCCTCTCCTCTCTGTACAACGCTACATGTTTTGCTCACTAGTCTGTAGACGTGTTCAGGCTCTCCGTGAACGATCTGTGTTCCTCCTCCTCCTCTCACTCGTCAGCGCACGCAAAGGAACAAGGTCAAATCGGCTTTAGACATCGGGATTATGGGAGCATTTGGGTGTAGTGCTGTAACCCTACGACACTGACGGTGGGTCAGCTCAGCTAGGCTGGGATGCACTGTTCGGTGACACCATTGAGTACTGGTAATCAGGGCGGCACCGGCGGGTACCGATACCGGTTGCTAACGCTGTAAATGGGAATCCGTTGTAGGCAAGGAAACCCTTACAGCAGCACAGGCACTAGATCCTTGGAGTGTTTTGGTAGTAATAAGTGGTTTGCGGGAAAGGAAAGTATCTGTCACTTTTTCCGTGGGCACCTGACCGCGCCGTAATGGAAGGGAGAAAGGTGGGAGCAAAAACGGGAAGAAAGGTGCAGTACTAGAGGTCTACGGAGTAATTTCAGCCACATGAGGACCTTAACGTCCACTGACATCGCATGGCACACGGATGCTGCTCCGTTTCGCCTCCATCGAAACGCAGTGGTCGGCGGTCGGGTTCGAACCCTGGTACTCCGCCACCGTAGTCGAGTATAGTAGCCACTGCACAACCGCGGTAGGGCACACCATTCGGGAAAAAGTACTTAAGTTGGATACATGCGTGCGCTTACCGTTGGCATGGAGGGGGTGAAGGGTGGCAGTTCCTGGGCCTACGGGTATGCACTATACTACGGGGCTCGGGGTCAACGCCGCTTGCGGCGGGGGCTAGCCTGCCAACGAATTTTATCTGTTGTAGGCCGTCATTGCACCCGCCACTGCTTCGGAATTGTGGACGACGGCTGTTAATGCGGCGCGAGTCTTTCTCTCCCTCTTCTTTTTCCTTTCTTCTCTACTTTCTCTTCTGTCCATGGGGAGCACCCGGTTTCGCCCCGCCGGGGTGGTGCAGTGGTAAGACGCCCGACTACTGTGCCGGAGTACCCGGGTTCGAACCCGACCTCGGCGGCTGCGTTTCGATGGAGGCGAAACGAAGAGGCGTCCGTGTGCTGTGCGATGTCAGCGCACGTTAAAGATCCCCAGGTGGTTGAAATTACTCCGTAGCCCTCCCCTACGGCTCCTCTTTCTCTCTTTCCACTTTCACTCCCACCTTCTTCCCTTCCCTTACGGCGCGTTTGAGGTGTCCACAGAAAACAAGTGAGACAGTTACCGCGCCTTTCCCTTCCTATAAATAAATAAAAAAAAAATCAGCACCCGGTTTCGAACCCGACATCGGCGGCTGCGTTTCGACGGAAGCGAAACGAAGAGGCGTCCGTGTGCTGTGCGATGTCAACGCACGTTAAAGATCCCGAGGTGGTCGAAATTACTCCGTAGCCCTCCACTATGGCTCCTCTTTCTCTCTTTCCACTTTCACTCCCACCTTCCTCCCTTCCCTTACGGCGCGGTTGAGGTGTCCACAGAAAACAAACGAGACAGTTACCACACCTTTCCCTTCTATAAATAAATCAATCTTCCTCCGACCCTTGCTCGACCCTACACAGACAAAATGCACACAGCGAGACCGGCTCACGAAATTAATTCACCACTACCAGGGTACGGACGCTGATCTACTTGCCGAACAGCGAACACGCTACCTGAACACATCCCACACAGATCCTCTACCCGCGGATGAGGGTCTCCCCAATGACACCCTGGATACCGACATAGCAGATGCCGAGGTCTGGTTTGCTCTCAGTCAACTCCGTACCACCACCGCAGCGGGTCCTGACGGAGTGTCAAACAAAACGATCAGAAACCTAGACCACACGTCTGTCGCGGCCCTGGCGCAACTAATGAACACCTATTGGAGGGAAGGCGAGATCCCTCAGGATTGAAGGCATGCGCGGGTCACCTTCATCCCAAGCCAGGCAGAAACTTTTGATCGAGAATTTACGGCCCATCTCCCTCACGTCTTGCATCGGAAAGCTAATGGAACATGCCATCCTTAACCGACTGCAAAATTACGCGGAAGACCGCGACTTACTTCCTCCAACAATGATTGGCTTTAGGGCAAACTTTCCCACGCAGAACGTGATGCTACAGCTTAAGAAGGATGTGCTGGACCCTCCATGTGGAACTGGAACGAAGGCGGTACTCGGGCTATACCTGAGCAAAGCCTTCGACAACGTCTCGCAAATCCTCACAAATCTCTCTCAATTGGACCCTGGTGAACGGATACTTATGTCCGATCCTTCCTATCCGAGCGGACAGCAAAGCTCACTCAAGGTAGCCTTAAATCAGATCCCATTCCTCTGGGAAGCTGGGGCACACCACAAGGCTCGGTGCTCTCGCCTTTCCTATTTAGTCTTGCACTCATTACACTTCCCCACAAGCTCGCTGCCCTGCCGGGGCTGCAGCACACTTTCTACGCGGACGACATCACACTGTGTGTAACCACGGGAAATTACGGCCAAATAGAGGATACGCTGCAGCAGACAGTCGACATTATCGAAACCTACGCGTCAGGAGCGGGCTTTGAATGCTCGCACGCGAAATCGGAACTGCCGGCTTTCAGGAACAAGCCGCGCGGAAGAAATGCAAACCAGGCCCCCCGATCGCCCTGAATGTATGTGTGTGAGGTCAACCGGCCAGGGAGGTTCAAACCATGCGCATACTGGGCATGTACATACAGAGCAATCGGAAAAACACCGAAACAATCAACAGACTCACTGCCACGGTGAATCAGACTGTACGACTTATCAGACGAATCGCCAACAAATAAAAAGGAATGAAAGAAAAAGATTTCTGTCGACTAGTCCACGCTTTCGTACTGAGCAAAATTGTCTACTCCCTCCTGTACCTGCAACTGCGATTCGCGGAGAGAATGAAGGTCGAGAGCCTAATCCGACAGGCCTACAAGGCTGCCCTTGGGCTCCCGCACAGCACGCCTACGGAAAGGTTAGTGGCCCTTGGGGTTCACAACACGCTATCGGAGCTGTGCGAGGCACACCTTGTCTCCCAGCTCGGACGACTCACTCGCACGAAAGCGGGAAGGTCCATCCTGTACAGACTACACATGTGCGAAGAACTTCCAGAAAAGGACGCGAAAACACAGTTACCTACACACATTAGGACAGCTCTATTCCTAAAGCCCTTGCCCAAGAATATGCACCCCGCGCACCACGAAGGCCGACGCATGACGAGAGCTCGCGATCTACATGCCAAGTACGGCCGACACGTCAATGCAGCATACGTGGACGCGGCAGAATATCGGCACACCCTGAGACAGACGTTCGCACTGGCCGCTGTGAATGGGAACGGTTCCCCGTTGGCGGCCGCATCAATCGCAACCACCTCCTCCGAGACGGCGGAGGAAGCGGCCATAGCCTTAGCTATTGCAAACACGTCCGCCGATGTTATATTCAGCGATTCTAAAACAGCCATTCGCAATTTCGCGAGGGGCCGCATCACGTCTACCTCCCTCCGCATCCTCCAAAGCACCCCTGCTCCAGTTAGAGAAATTGAACTAATCTGGGTCCCGGCCCACTCGTCTAATCCGGGGAACAAGGTGGCTCACGCGCAAGCCCGAGGTTTCGCCGACCGGGCAGTGAGCGCGCCCTCCGACCCGAATTTCACGAAGGACGGGTTAATTTCTTTTCATGACGTTACCCATCACTCCAGGCTGAAAAGGCGAACATATCCGCTCCCCCACAAATCTTCAACAAAGGCGCAGGAAGTTACCTGGCGCCGACTATAAACACGCTCTCTCCTAAATCCGGCGGTGCTTGCCTTGATGTACCCAGGCTAGTACAACCCAAACTGCAGTAAATGCGGAGAAAGAGCAACATACGATCACATTCTCTAGAACTGCGCAAATGGTCCACCTGCGGTGGAATTAATACAGCCCCCTTCTCCCGAGCAGTGGGAAGCCGTGCTGGTCAGCTAGTACCCGAAGATTCAATTACGGGCCGTCGAGCGGGCTAATAAGGTCGCCGACAGCCATGGACTAGCGGCCATCTAGTACGTCTCTCCTTAGACCTGCTTGAGCGACGAAATAAATGTTGTGCAATTCAATCTTCTGTCCGCATGAGGCAGCGGAAGTGGCTCAGCTACAGAGCCAGTAATAGGCCTGTGCATTTTTCTTTCCTTCTTCCTACAGCCACAACAACATCCACTCCACGCACCAAGCACGCACCCACCGTTGTCACGTCCAGTATGCACTCTGAGAATAATCAGGGATTGTGTACATTAACGTATTTTATCTGTGCGGCGTTTGCATGTACTAATCATAGCCGTTTCCCAACTTTTCTTCGCAGCATTTGTATTTTATTGTTAAATGAGCATTACGCCTTTTATGCATGAAAATTACGAGTTTGTACTCACATAAGCAGGCAAGAAAGAACCAGTATGGAAAGAACAGCCATCTTTGCCACAGACATACTTGGTCCCGTGAAAGTGCTGGTTCTGTACTGCAGATGCTGTAGATAGTGGCCTTGATATCACGGGTATATATAGTGTTTTGCGACGCTATTATAAAGGCTAATATGTTTCCCTCCTCTTTTACGCATTGATGTCGATTCAAATTTTTTAAAATTACTTTTTTCTTATTCGTGCTGCTGGTACGCATTTAAGCGGGGAGTGAATAATTACAAAACCTCTCTTTTACCTAAGCCCTTGTAATAAATAAAAATAAGGACGTCTGCCGTCGAGAAGAATACAATAAATCTAAACTCAAAGTTATAACTATGGTTGTTTTTAGAAAAGCAGCATTTTGTTCTCCGAAGGTGATTATTATGAGGCAGCGCACCATGAAACACCTGACTGCGTGTTTCATGGTGCGCTGCCTCATAATCATGGCATACCAGCTAGCCCAATTATCTGCTTTACTGATGGCAATTGACCTTCTTTTATTGTTTAGAGGTGGCTTAGTAGGGGTGTCGTCGCTGTTATGTTCTTTAGAAACAGAAGGGATGAGAGCACTGGCATGACCCGAACATCTAGGCAAATTAGAAGAAATATTTCAGTGCTCTGAGTTTAAAGTTAGGCTGCTTCTCAGAATGTGTATGCAGCACTGTAATGCTTTATATTTTTGTTTCTAAATCCTAAGAACAGAAAGGTTACTAAATTATACCGAAATCATTAATTTACAGCAGTTGCAAAAACAAAAGTGGGTGAAATAAGCACGACTATGCAGACGTCGCTTAGCGATGGCGAAAATGGGCATCAGGCAGGAAAGCGAAAAATTCGTGCTTTTGCCGCTTTCTAATAAACAGTTTCTATTGTTAAGAAGATAAAATATTGTGGTGGAATTTACTCTATTTAAACCGTTTCGCACCGAAAGGGCATTACTCCAACAAATATCATGAACACATCCAATAATATTGTACTTGCCCTCCGCTCACCTTAAGTGGTTCACCGCAAAAATAAAATAAATATATTCTGAGAACAACATAAATGGAGGAGAAGAAAGCGGGCGGTATAATTCCGCTATTACAAACAGGGTAATGTACACGGTAGATATAATGCGAACAGTATTACTAAAGTACCAAATTGTTCATCATTTCCTGGTAAGATAGTGATGTACGTAGACAAAAATAATTGCTTCTGGCTCGTCTTCCATCTCTGCCACATATGTTTTTAGTGGAGGGAGGACTTGTGGAGTGTGCCGATAGATGGCCTACAAGTGCGTACAGCTTCTGGATGATGGTCGTGGGTAGCGGTAGAGAGGAGCATCAACAGTGACGATGTGTGCTTGACCAGTATCTTTTCTAGAAGTTGCGATGAGGAGTCTACTTTGGGTCATGCTTTCCTGCATGGTGCGAAGTGCCGCAGGAAAATGGAGACTCCTCGATTGGGCTTGAAGGTTCAATTGAACTCGCATCACATTCCCGGGCAGGTGATACGGTAGTACTCCATTACCCTCTTAAGCGCAAAAGTTCCCCTCCTCAGGAAAACTGTTGTGGTCGTTATTGGCAGCAACAAGCAAAAGCATGTCTCTGGCTGATGTCAAACAGCAGGTTACAGAGAAGGTCACTGATTGGTCAAAGGTGGGGGTGACGTCAGCAGATCGCATGAAGCGGCCGAGTTGTGAAGAGCGGCTCACTTTAATAGAAACATGGTAGGGGGTGAAAATGAAATCGAACCCTCCAAGGCTCGTGAATCTCGAGTAAGACACTATTCCTAAGCAACGTAGGCCCGTTCGTTCTGTTTTGTTAAAGCGGGGCTGCAGCTCACGACTCTGTGGTATTGAATATGGGGGAGATAACAAGAGCGAATATTAAAGAATAAGTGGGGATTCGATCAGCGCAGTGTATGTACCGAGATAGGATCCGCCAGTGTAGTAGACAAATCGAAGCAGTTAACACTCTCGCATCATGGGATTAAATTTCTCCGTGCTACCATGTCTCTCTATGAGCTTCCTAAAATTTCTTCATACACTGCGTCTGCCTGCATGGTGGGCGGCTATTCGCTTGCTCTAACGCCGTTGAATTCCTTCTTGCTAGAAATCTGTACATGGCACCCTACAATATTCAGTTGCTTCCTATATCGCCATGCGGTGACATTCCATCCCGGTCGTCTGTGATCCTTGGCAAAGCTGTTAAACGCGAAAAGAGCCACTGTACTTGATACAGGAAATTAACAGATATACCACCAACACGTGAAAAGCCCATACAACAAATATCCCAAACCCAACCATATCTCAACGTTGGCCAAATATCTATACGTTGTCCTACGTAATCTGAGCGCTTTAAAAAAATGGAAGGAAATTCGGAAGCGAATTGACTTAGATGCATGAAGTAGCTTCCAGCCTATATTGCCGTGTCACCAACACATGACAATAGACTATGTTTTATTTTCCTCTTAATAAATTTATTCTATTCAATTACTGAACATTTAGGCATTGAAGGCAGGCTCCAAGCATGATAAGCAAAACTTTATTACCTACCTATTAAGCTGTTTCCAACACAATGTGTATCACTTAGTCTTTTTATTCTGCGTTAGAAAAAATTCTACAAACCTAGAAAAAAAAAAAAGCTGCGTGGCGGAACACTTTCGTGATGTTATTGCACCGTTCTCAGGCATGCGCTGCATGAACACAGTGGGCAGCATTGCAACTGTAGCCACGCCGAAGGGACAAGTCGTTATGCTGCTTATAGGTATTTAAGTTTCCGGCTCACTTTGGGAAAAGGCCTGAAGCCGCGTGGCTGAGCAAGCATTACCAAAACGACAAAGTGCCCAAGAGAGCGAAATAAACTAGACTGAAAGGACACTTAAAAATCTCCTTACAGGGTGTGAATGAACAGGATGAATTAATTCCATCTGCTTGCTTCCCTTGTGATCCTCTTTCGAGTGTATGCACTCTCTTACTTGCTTAATCATTATTTGCTTCAAACAGCCCTTTATTACCCGTTAAACCCACTGCTACATATTGTGAAAAACTACCCGACAAAGATCCTCACGAACGCATAGCGTGGCTCAGAAACAGCGTGTCTGACATGAAATCCTAGGGCCCTGGAGATTATGATTCTATCTTGGCTTTACGTCTCAAATGAGAAACCAGAGTTGACATCGCATCTCAATAAGATAATTTATAGGGTCCCATGCATGACGTCGTAAAGCCCACTGGACAATCATTTTCAGCTCATGTCCCCTCATCCTCTACTGATGTATCATCATTCTGCGGTTAGCGTAATAGAGCACCCTCTGGATATGGTGCTTCATGGCAAAGGATCTGCATAAAATGAAGGAGGAACTGAGGGAGTGACTAAAACAGGAGCTGAAAACGTTTGAAGAAACAATTGAAAAAGACTTGAGTAACAAAATTTGTGAGTTGAACGGTAGAACAGCGGAACATAACTCAAAGCTAGGAATATGCACATCAGGATATCAAAGGCTGGAAAGAAAAGTTTATTGCAGATGCCACTAAAAATCAAGTACTTGAATCGGAAATAAAGGCACTCAAGGAAAAGTGCAAAAGTCAGGGAAACAAAGGGATCTCGAAGGCCGCATGACTGAAGCAGAACAATAGTGACTATTGCAAAAAAGTGAACGCAGTCGCCCCATCCCAGATACCTTCACAGCCTCATCAAGCAGTTCGCAGGATTTTCCAATGAACTTTAGGAGCTCCGAAGAAAGTTTACTGGACGAGCTGGTGGACCAGGTCACTGATTAAGCTTCCAGCGTTGAACTCTGAGCTTGTTTAATTAGGTCGAGAATATAAAGACGTAGGGAGGAATTCTGACTTTCTGCGAAACCTGGGATCTTTAAGGGTTGAAGATGGCACTCGTTGAGTTTCTATATATTGCCCATACTGATGGCAGTGTTAGCTGATAGAACGACATGATAGTGTGCACAACGGTGAATTACCTTGGTGGGAGAAGAACGAAGCGTTCTCTATGATCAGGGGGTGCTTAACGAAGGAGAGTGGGGTGCGGGGGAGGAATCACTGTAGCTGCATGATGCTTTGAGCAGAGTTCGTTTCTGCCCAAACGCTCAGTGTCAGCGTAGCGCTGCTGTCTTGTGAGATCCAGTGTGATGTGTTGCACGTACGAGCAACCTGTTTTCGTGTAGCCCCGACGTCAACACGAATGGAAGAAGGTGCAGGTCATATGTTAGAATGGGAGGCGGGCTGACAATAAGAAGAGGTATGGGAAAATGATTAGTTCATGAAATGACAAGTGGCCGTTATACTCGCATCATCTGGCTATCACACTGAATGTCAAACACGGATTTGGGAGGAAGGACGTAGGCCAGTGTCAGACTCTCAGGTGACGTTGGCGGCAGTATCGCAGTCAGTCGAAGGGCGTCTAAAAGAAAACGTGTACTGATCTCACTTCTCCTGCATAACTCTGAACTGGGCGGTGGAAAAAGCAAAAAATGTGTTCGCGACCATTGTAGAGCAGACATCAATGCGGTCCCCGGGGCGGTGCGAAAGATGCAAAGTAACTTCCCAACAAGCACTCTGTCGTAACTACGACAACCTTGAACGCCGTAAAACCATTGCGCAGCAGTTGTAATTATTCCATAATACACATCGCAGCATTTATCACTAGAAATAAATGAGAAATCTTTATGCGTGGATCATCGAGCAGGAACAAACAGCTGAACAAAACTGTAAGGAAGGAATCGTATTAAAGTGTCGTAAAGAATAAAATGCAGATAAAAGCCTCGGGACTTCTCAATGTATAAGCGCGAAGTAGGGTGTATAGCCACGACTTGGAAGGGCAATACAACCGTACAGTTAGTAACTATTCATAAACGCATAACACGCAATCATATTGTGGTTCCCAAAGCACAACATATCTCAGCATATTGGTGTCATGTGAAAACATGGTGTTAAAATTTATTGTGCAGCAGAGGCTTTTCACGTAAGCAGCATAAAGAAGATCCTACCAGGAACTCAGTTTTGGCCTCTTAAATACACTGTAATAGCCGCGGTTTTTAAGTTTCAAGCCCCTTCCTGAACGTATCCATTTTTTGGTTGATGCCAAGAATGCAGTGCATTCACATCGAAGATCTTAACAAGGTTTTGTGCGACAGCCGCTACGTGTAATAGCCCATTGTTTGCGATGCTAAATGACATTCGAATAACTCAGTCTATGGTACGTGACATTCGGCATCCGAAAATACGAAGTACCAGTAGCAATGTACGAAGAATACAGCTGAATGCACCATTAAACAAACAAAACTGCATGTACGTTCGCAGAGAAAAGCTGTAGCACTCGCGGGGCATTGGAGACAATTGAAAGCATCTCATTAGAGAATAAAATACTGCTGCTTTCATTATTTTCCTCACCGTAGTTTGCCCGCCGTCTCACTGTCTGTGCGCATTCCTGGATCAGTTTAATGCCAAATCTGTTTTCATGCCAGAAGAATTTTTCAAAGCTGAGCAAATTGTAGCCTAAAGGGCATTTCAAGCTTGTGATTCGTAAAATATTAAATAATAATTCCGGTTCACAAGTTCATATAAGCTTAGTTATACAAGCAAATGTTTATACAAGCCTAGTAATTAAAGCCAAAAAATGACCGGCGAAGGCACAAATGTCTTGCTTGATTGAAAGCAAGGTTTGATATAACATACATAATTCGCTTTTCCTGTATTGCCCGACCTTCCTTTTGTAAACCACCCAGTGAAGTTACAACATTCAATACAACTTCTAGCGACAAAGTTTAGCAGGCACATAGGTGACTAACGTTCCATATGCTTTTCTCCCATGTTGCACCCGGCGTACGTGTTCAGAATATCAACACATGCATAACGGCAGCACTCCAGGCGTATTCCAACGTCACTTAATAGCCGCCAATAATACAGCAATACGAAAACGCAGTGCCTTCCCTGTGGCAAGATATTTGTATAAACTTGATGAAACAAGAAACTACGGATGAGTTCTGGCTTCATTAAGAAAAAAAAAAAAGCAGCGATCAACACTTCTCTAAAAGCAAGAAAGCAAAGCAAGGGTAGACATGCATTGTGCCAAATAAATTTATTGGACATTTTGGGAGAGGGAATTAACAGTGCGTATTCCTTATATTCGAAAATTGTGTAAATGTATACTGCACATTGTTGAAGATCGTGGGGGCTACATTAGAGCACGCTACTAAACGGGGAATACATATCATTTAGGGTCAACATAAGAAGCGTGGACGGCCTCAAAGCTGTAGCACATGTTTTTCGTAGACCATTTTTTCCACGGTATGCGATAACGTGCCAAATGCCAGTCATGCTTTAGTTGTACAGCGTGCGAATTAAAGCTCGTTATTGGTATAAGTTTATAGTAGCTAAATAATGGTTAAAACATGCTGGAGTGCTTAAGATGAACAGCGCAAATATAAGAAACAAAGGAGTAGGAATCACGCATATACGACGTAGTTGAACGCGATGTGAACAAAACCGCACAAGTAGCTTGTGATCATCGTTTTGAATAAATGGTCAGAAATTGATGCTCAATAGCTAGGTATAGAGCTTTCGCTGCTCCATTCTTGGTGCTGGAGGAAAATGGTATATGTTTTAGATATTTCGTTCTGTCCGAACTTACAGGCTCTTAAAATAACGGCTTGAGGGGCTAGTTGGTGCTGCATCGTATTCAGATATGTGGCGCAAAAAGCAAAAACACAAGAGAACATACACAACACACGCGCACACTACCAACTAATTAGAATTTGAAAACACTTCCTCTTCACCACACTTCCTCTTCTACACTCAGGCACATTTCATCTTCCTCTTCTTCTCATCCTCCTCTTCTTTGCCAAGGGGATAATGGCACTCTCTTCCTCGCAGACCACCTTAACATCGTCCAAACTTGGTATTGACCAATCTCATCTTCCTCTTCTTCTCTTCTTCCTCTTCTTTATCAGGGGGATAGTGGCCCTTTCTTCCTCGCAGACCATATACCTCGTCCGAACATGATCAACGGCCGCACCTCCACCAAGATGTTACGTGGAAACGCTTTGTATTTACAGTGTATTTACAGCAAAGTTAAAACTGGCGCAGCAGCGAGCAGCAACACGGAACCAGTCCCACTTCTTCACATAGTCCCTTCCGCGCGGCAAGAGGACACACTTCGTCGTCGTCATCGCGTGGCAATATTGAAAGAAACGATATACGTTTTCGATGCGTGTCAAAATTTTACTTTGGAGTGTGTTCTGGGCTCGCAGGGCTAATCATGACAGCGAAAGAAAATTGATGGGGCATTTTTGACATAAAAACCAAAAACAGCAAGCCTACTAAAGGAGAGTCCGCGGACGCATTAGTTTTTAAGTGTAGTTTTACAAAATGGGTAACAGTGCGGTAAAAATCATTTTCCTACAGTTAGGCGAAATATTATTTATGAACCTCAAGATCTTTTCAATCAGAAATCATTCATATCGAATCGGCCGATGGAAACGCTGTTTAATATGATTTATAGGACGATCGAACTAAAGGAAGCAAATACCAGAGTAAATGAAATTACCTCGTCGTAAAATATGTCTGATGCTTATGCTGTTTTGAACTATATATGCAGCAATTTTATGCCTAAATAAATGCACTTAAAGAGCGTAACCACGTAGACGTTATTCACACACGTTTTCTGAACTTCGCAAAAAATATGCAGACAAATAAATATCGCTAACAAACTACATCACTTTCTCATATTAAATTGGTGAGGATGCAGCTTGTGCAGCTACTGCTTTTTTTAGGTACCAACAAGAACAAATTAATTTTAAGTGATTTCTTACTAGAGCAACTCGTTGTATAAATCATCGTTATTCCGCTTCCAAGATAAGTACATTATAAAAATGCATAAATGCGGGGAGAATGCACTCATGACCGACGTTCTGTCATTTAATAATGATGAATGTGCGCGGAGTTTCTACACACTAAGGTTCAGGGCATAATATGGTCAAAACAAAATGGATTAGACTGGAAAAATAGAACTGACTGCGCAAAGCGCAAGACAGTATCTCGTCTTCAGCGTATAATCTGCTAAGATACATAAAAGGACGAGATTCTATCCTTGTAGGCTTTTCTTGTAGGCAGTGGGTGTCACTGAATTACCTGGAGTAATATTTTATTGGCCACTGTTTTAAAACGCAAAGTAACAACCTGAAATGCGATATCATTTTATCGACAACATGCCACGGATGATTTCGAATTTCGCCTTCACTTTCTTCTGATTTTCTTATATTGAAAACGTTCTTCACGGTTATCCTCAACAAAAGTTTTATAATCGTTTCGAGCAGCATGTACCTTTTAGAAATGGCATTGAACACGCAGTGCAGTTGAAAAGTGGCTCCTGCTTAACTAGGATAAGCCCACTTATACAAGCGAAAGCTTTCTTATGTTTCGTTGATTATATTGTGTTGCCAACCCAGGTTATATTCAAACAGTTAACCCAGTTTACTGAGCGGAAGCTGGATTAAGCATCTGCAGACACGGTTTGCTGCGATTTAACTCTTCCAAGGCTCTCTGCGAACGCCAAGAAAACAAAGCCAAAGCACAGGTGCACGACTCTGCCATGACTGTCAATGAACCTCCAGGACAGCACAGCCGGGTCTAGACAACACGAAAGGATCAAGAGCATTTTGAAGGGGCAGGTCCAGCAGGCAAGCCAGATAGCCAACGGTTCAGTGAAGGGAAAAGGTAGGCAAGCGACAGGAAGATTTCAATTCCGCTCTGTAGGCCGTGTATGACAGTGTTTGAGTATGTTGAGGGCATGCCGCATAACATAAATTGAAATCTTTCGTTTAACATAACGGAAGAAAGTCCTTTACTTTCATTTGCAATGATGTTACGTTAACCTTACTTTCATTTTTGCAATTACGTAGTGTTGGTTTCTATGACATCGAGCACAAGGTTGCGGGATCCGCCCTCGGCCATGGTGCCAATTGCTGAAATCATTGGTTCCAGCCACAGAGGTCCCGCCTTCCGCCCTCGTCTATCTACGATGACCGCTCTCGTTCCTTCTCACCTCGTCACGACCCTTCAAGCACAGCCGCTGATACCGAGTCTTCACACCCCAACCG